>NC_046325.1:47728887-48040686 GCF_009819535.1 Lacerta agilis | reverse complement strand
TACAGGTAGGTAGCCGTGTTGGTCTGCCATAGTCAAAACAAAATAAAATAAACAATTCCTTCCAGTAGCACCTTAGAGACCAACTAAGTTTGTTCTTGGTATGAGCTTTCGTGTGCATGCACACTTCTTCAGATACACACTGAAGAAGTATGCATGCACACGAAAGCTCATACCAAGAACAAACTTAGTTGGTCTCTAAGGTGCTACTGGAAGGAATTGTTTATTTTATTTTGTTTTGTTTTGTTTTGACTATATATTTTGATTATAACATAACTTCTTGTTATGACTATATTTATGTCGAATGCCAGTGGAGTTAATAATGATTATGTTTTCAAGACTAATATCTTAGACCAAAGGTTTCCTTAAAACTAGTCTTTATGCACAAAAAACTTTTCCAATATCTTCATGCACCCATTCTTTCTATAGAAGGGAAATGTCAGTGAAATCAATGTATTTCTGAGATTTTGCTAATAAATGCAAATGCATTGTGATGCCACAAATCATTTTTAGGGTAAAGTAGGAAGGATTATGGATTAATTGTACCTTTCAAAGTATACAAGGAAGCTTCTTGTTAAAAAAAATTAGTTCTCCATTTTTAAAATGACTATTTTGTATGTGTTTTAGGGAGAAAAAGGTGACAATGGACTACCAGGTACATCTGGTTTAAAGGTGAGACATTAACTAAACATGATTTATATACTGACTTCATTGAAATAAAGGCAAATACTGTGCATCTAACACAAATTAAAGATTTAGCTGAAGTGACCACATACTTTAGAATTTCCAAGTATTCCAGTATAGAGCTTGCTCTTCTGTTTTAATATGAGGCATGCTACCCTTCTGTTTGAAGATGTATATATTTTGGCAGGGAGCGGGTGGCGCTGTGGTCTAAACTACTGAGCCTCTTGGGCTTGCTGATCAGAAAGTTGCGGGTTCGAATCCCTGCAATGGGTGAGGTATGTCCTATCTTCTGCCAACCTAGCAGTTCCAAAGCACCCCAGTGCAAGTAGATAAATAGTGGCGGGAATGTAAACAGCTTTTCCGTGCACTCTGGCTTCTGTCACGGTGTTGTGCCAGAAGCAGTTTAGTCATGCTGGCCACATGACCCAGAAAGCTTTCTGTGGACAAATGCCAGTTCCCTCGGCCTGAAGCGAGATGAGCGCCACACCCCACAGTCGCCTTTGACGGACTTAACCATCCAGGGGTCCTTTACCTTTACCTATGTATTTTGGTGTGTGAGAAATGCCAGGAAAATGTCTTGCTTTCTCCATGATAGATACACCCGGAAGCTAATCCCTAGTCCCATTTCCAGATTTGTGCATTGGACTGAAACAAAGACATTCTTTTCTCACATTATAAAATATGCATCTTCATGTACAACATACATTTAGGTGCATGTATGGAATTGCAATGAGGTGAGGCAAAGTAAAGTAAGTAGACCAGAGTTTTCCAACCTTTTTGAGTCCGTGGCTCCCTTGACCAACTACATTGTTTCTGCAGCACCTCTGTGGGGCTTAGGAGTCCAGTTATGTCACCCTTTGGCTGCAGAGCTGGCAGCCTCTCACCCTTTTTCGAACACCCTCCCTTGTGGAGTGTTTCCTCAGCCTCCTCTCCTCTCCATAGCTGTCAAGTTTCGGATTTGAAAATAAGGGATCAGCAGTCTCACCTATCCCGGGGACAGTCACATGTCAGTGGTGGGCGAAGCCAGAAGCAAAAGTGGGCGGAGCATCAATGTAAACTCCAAGCAGGCTCGGGCTCAGAGCGGAGCAAAGAGGAGGGCAGCCAGCAAAGAGGAGGGCAGCCATGTGCTCCGCGCGATGGAGCCCCATCGTCTTCTTGTCTGATCCCATCAAAACAGGACAGGAAGCAGCAGCTGCTCAAAGGCAGCCAGGCTCCGCCTGCCAGCTAACCCTATTGGCCGGCTGAGGGGCTCGACGGCAACGGATAGGGGCTGATGCAGGGGGAGGAATACACCCCCCTGTAAGCACGGGAAATGGCTCCCACTTGCTTTGAGGGCTGAGGCTTTTCTCTCCCAAGTAGGCGAAGTCTTCCCACCCAGTCCCTGGCCAGCAGGGGAGGAGCTGCTTCCATTAAAAACGGGAAATTTAAGGGAAATAAAAAATAAGGGAGAGCAGCGGGAAACTGCTTAAAATAAGGGAGAATCCCGGGGAAAATGGGATACTTGACAGCACTGCTCCTCTCCCCTCTCCTTGGGAGTCCTCTGGGCAGCCGCAACTGCCACCCCTGGTCTCTGAGCTGTGCCCTGTGCCCTAAAGAGAGGTGCCTCCCCACACTGCTCCACAGGGGCCTGGGAAGCACCTCCTGGCCAGCCCCAGAGGCACCATTCCTCTGGGGGGCTTGTAGCCAGGCTCGCTACAGCAAAGAGCTGTGCAAGCCTTTGTGAGGCACAGATGCAAGAGGGAATCAGAGGAGGGAGGGGAGGAAAGAAAGACGAAGGCCAGTGTTGCTTGCAGCACCGCAATCATCATTCAAGGCACCCCAGGGTGCCACGGCACACTGGTTGAAATCCACTGAAGTAGACTAATTTTGGCCGAAGAAGCAATGAAGAAGTCCCAAAGGTGCCTGGCTAGTTTTGGACTAGATGGGTTGCCACACCAAGATAGCAGCAAAAGAGGCTGTTCCGCCCCACAGGCATGGAGCCAAATATTGTTCATTGGCTGTAGAGATATCATGTGGTCCAATGAAATGTTGGCTCCATGTCTCCCCCTTTCTCCTGACAATGGCTGGCAGTTGGCAGGGGGGTGGACTTATCAAGGGTGTAGCTGCTACTCAGTGAGCATTTCTCTCCTGGCCTTGGCTTTTAATACTTGAAAAATATAAATGATGATGATGATATTCAATTCATTTTTTAGTGGTATACACAGGCATGGGGCCAGGCAAGTCTCTACAATTCCTCTTTACATGTAATACCATTGAGCCCACTGGATTTCCTTGGGGTAGAAGTGAACTATATTTTTTCGTTTCCTAGAAGTATTCTCAACTGATTTACTGGAGCCATGCCAGTATAAACATGAAAAAGGTGCCATAGTGAATCACTTAATTATTGAATGGTTCTATCATGAAACAGTTTTTGCTTACTGTAATTTAGAAAACAACAGAATGTGGACACGTGCTCCATGAATCCCATCTGTTGAACATATTTTGAATCCGTGAAAAGCAATACCAGTCAACCTTTAAAAGCATTTTGCCTAGAATGTTGTCAACAAAATCTTGAATTAGTCTGGTATCAGCCAAGGAAAGCAGCTTTCAAACCTACGGTAGTCCAGCTATTTGTGTTAACAAACAGAATACACCAAAACTGAGCAATTCTAGGCCCAGTTGCAGAGGGTAGGCAGCCCAGTTTCTACTGCGAAAATCTCTATAAAGCTTCTTCAGAAACACAGGAGCAAATTTTGGTGAAGCCATTTGCAGGCCTGCCTCCCACCTCTACCATGGCACCACTGCCAGTCCTACTGGAGCTTTGCCCATGCCACCGCCACAGTGCTGTTGTCCTCACCATTGCCACTGTACCATTGCCACTGTGCCCTTGTCATGGCGGCACTTGCAGTGTTGGAGCCGGCGGCAATATGGACATAATGGTCAGGGGGGAGGGGGGCCAGGATCTGTGAAGTAGTGGCATCATGCTGGTGGCATTGGGGCATTTTGCCTACAGTGGCAAAACATCTCAGGCCAGCCCTGGGTTGTCCTCATAAGTGATACTTTGGGACTCCAGCTTTGGGGTGCTTCCATCTTCAAACTAGAGGATAAGACCTGTAGGAAGCAGATGAAACAGAGACTTCATAAATGACATTGGCCTTCATTGGGCAATACCAGGTTGTTATTTCTTGCTATGTTTGCTGAAGGCTCAGACTACTTATATTTGTAGTTTAGCACACTATTATTTGTCTTGCTTTGGTTGTTTGCTATTTGTTCAGTGTCTCATCTGGGGTGAATTTGACAGGGACGCAGGTGGTGCTGTGGTCTAAACCACTGAGCCTCTTCGGCTTGCCAGTCAGAAGGTCGGCAGTTCGAATTCCCACGATGGGGTGAGCTCCTGTCGCTTCATCCCAGCTTCTGACAACCTAGCAGTTCAAAAGCACACCAGTGCAAGTAGATAAATAGGTACCGCTCCGGTGGGAAGGTAAACAGCGTTTCTATGCACTCTGGCACTCATCATAGTGTCCCGTTGTGCCAGAAGTGGTTTAGTCATTGTCAGGGAAAGAACGGGCTACTTGGGAGGAACAGGGAGAGAGAGAGGAGCAAGATAGTGTTTCCTCCAGAGAAGGGGGGTCGCTGGGTTACAGAGAGCCGCCACCAATAATATCCACTGATTCATCTCCCAGCTCAAGCCCCCGTCAGGAATTGTCACCGGAAGAGGGAGAGGTGCCAGGCTATAGGAGGGCAGGGCAGTCAGTCTCAGACAGGAGGAGGAGATGATGGGGGGGGGGAGGCGATGCAGACGTCATTTCAAAGTGCCCAGCCGTTGGCTGTGTTGGCGGGCAAGACAGAGCCCGCCACTCCGAGAAACTGAAAGTAACTGACCAGACGTATTTCAGAGACTCTGTAACTACATTATGAAAATAAATAGTTTTAGCTTACTGCAGAGCCTGTCGTTTCTCATGAGCAACATCTAAAGGGGGGAGCAATCCCTGACAGTCATGCTGGCCACATGACTCGGAAAGCTGTCTGTGAACAAATGCCGGCTCCCTTGGCCTGAAACGAGATGAGTGCTGCAACCCATAGTCGCCTTTGACTGGACTTAACTGTCCAGGGGTCCTTTACTTTTTTACCTCAGTGAAGCTTTTGAAAACCGTACTATGTATAATCAGTAGACAGACCATGGCCGCTGAGATGCCAGGACTCTGTCTGGGGGGACTCTTTGAGATGAGTGCCCCCTTCATGTCTGTCTGGCTTTGTTACCTGGAGTGCTCAGCCCTGTGTTACTTTTTCTTTCCCAGTTACAGGTGGGTAGCCGTGTTGGTCTGCCATAGTCAAAACAAAATAAAAAATTCTTTCCATTAGCACCTTAGAGACCAACTAAGTTTGTTCTTGGTATGAGCTTTCGTGTGCATGCACACTTCTTCAGATACCTGTATTCTTCAGATACTTCTTTCCCTGTGATCTTTACATTTGTAGTAAGCCTTTGGGGGCATTGGAATGAATTCTCTGGATCGTGGCCTCAGTTAAAAGAAGCTGATGAATCTCTCAAGTGAATGTGGGATATTTTTGTGTTCCATTAGGGAGAGCAAGGCCCAGAAGGAAGGCCAGGATTTCCTGGTGTTGCTGGAAGACCTGGAGACACGGTGAGTAGGCTATGAACTTCCTTCTCTATGCATCACTTGAAATTGTAGCCTGAGAGGCATCGTTTCAGGTTTAGGTGTGGGAGCCCGACAAATAAATTTTGATAAGCAGCAAACAACATTGAAAGCAAGATCCCAAGACCCACAGATGGTATATATTAAGATTCAATCGCATATTTATATGTTCCCACGTTCTACCAGCCCTTCTTAAAGGTCAAACATATGGTACACTGTAACCGTTTTGTAATTTTGTATTTTTCAAGTGTTTGCAGTTTTTTTTTGTCTCATAATGACAACAATGTTAACCCGTGTGTAGCAGGTACCAGCTTTTTTCCTCAGAGGAGATTTGTGCCCTTGGCCAGAATGACTAGGCCTACTTAACTGTTGTCACTCAACAAGAAAAGCCAATGAGTTGGCCTGTGATCTAGATACCCCCGAAGCAGAGCCCTTTGTGGTCTGAAACTCACAAGGTTGGGGGGTGCCACTGAATTCTACCCATGGGGAAATGGGATCAGTTTACCCACGAGATCACCGTACCCCACATGTTCCTACTCAAACGCTTCTATCGGCAGAACTGGCGCTATTAGAAGTGTCACATAATACCTGTTACAGGTACATAATACCTGTTTTGCATTTGTAAGTCATTGGTCGTTTAATGTGGTGGCGTCTGCACTTTGGAACGCCCTGCCTCTTGATATCAAGCAGGTGCCTTTTTGACGCCTGCTAAAAACATTCCTGCTGAGACAAGCCTATCTAGCTGCTTAGAAAGTTGAAGTAATTTTAATCTGTTTTAGTATTTTAAGTTTTGTACGCTTTAAAGTAGGGCTGTGCATTTTTCTTGACTCTACTGCTCTGTCTTTTGTAAACCGCTTTGAGTTGTTTTTTTTAAATCAAGCGGTGTATAAATTTAAATAAATAAATAAATAAATAAAAGCAATTCTGACCTTTTGTCTATTGTTTTGTCCATTGTTTCTCTAGTGTTTCTCTCATGGATAGCTGTGTTTCAATATGTACAACCTATATTATTAGCGACAGTGTTACCATCTTCATTTCATGCAATTAATGCTGGCTTTTAAATTAAATGCAGGGGTCAAAAGGAGATAAGGGTGATCCAGGACCCAAGGTAAGAAGTGGCATTTATTTTAATTTAATTCAATATCCACGGACCTCAGTGATGCATGCATCATCTTTTTACAAGTGCTGAAGCTGCTACATGCAGGTCCCGCTATCCACCTGCTTCTTATCTGCAAGTACACTTATCCAAACACAAAGAATTTTGCCCAAACCTTAATAATAATTATTAATAATAATAATACCCTGCCCATCTTATTTCTGGGTTTCCCCAGCACACTCTGGGCAGCTTCCAGCACATATGTGTGGGTGATTCAGATACCCAGACAGCTGGAGTTTGCCCACTTTCTTACTTGTTTGTGCTTTGCTGGTTGGCGGCAGCATGCAAGGGAGGGATGGAGAAAAGAGATGGCCAGTCAGGGAGAAGGAGAGATCGGACACACCAGTTTTGCTTTGTCTTTCTTCTGTTGGTTGGCTCTGGGCATTTTAGGAAGAAAACATGTTGGGAGAAAGATAACGGATTAGAAATATTCCCATAGGAAATAATGGAAATCATCAGCTTGTTAATGCGAATGCTCACCTGACAAACAATTTTCTGAGAACGCATTGAGTTCGGAAAGCAGAACCTGTGTGTATATAAATCAGAAGATTAACATTGTTTGGTTCTGTCTCATTACCTAAGGTCATTCCCTACAGTCCTAACCACCATATTCTGTTGCAATAGGGCGAACCAGGACAAGATGGTGCCAGTGTTGTGGGGCCACCTGGACCACCTGGGCCACCTGGTCCCATCGTAGCCATTCCTAGGGTAGGTATCTTAATGCTATTCTGCTGCATTTGTGCATTTGTGTAGTGCTGCTGCTAATGTCTGCCACTTGTGGAAGTTTGGAGGTGAGGCCTTCACAAAAATCTTGAAGTCATTCCAGAAATCCTCCCGTTCTTTGCCACATCTGTTCCATGCCAGGCAATGGAGTACATTGATAGGTAAAAAGAGAGAGGGAACAGGATGTGAGAGCTAGGCTCTGCTTCACTGTCATCACAACTAGACTTCATAGCAGGAGCGAACTGTGCTGTTTGACCGCCTGAGGCAAAGCAGAAAGATGTCACCCTGCACGCACCCCCTTGCTGTCCCCACCAAACCCAATGGGTCCCATGGCCGCAGCTTCCAGGTCATCCAGATCTTGAGAGCCCTCAAGATCGTGTAAGACCTTCACAGATAGCCCAACCCTGCTCCAATGCTGGGTCACCAGATGTTGTTAGACTACAGCTTCCATTATCCTCAGCCATCATGGCCGTCCCAGCAGAAGTTGGGGAAGGCTGCTGAAATATTTTTGGAGTCAAGTGTGAATTTCATGCTCTTTATTCAGCTCATAGTAGCAAGGAATGAATCTTTCCCCAGAACGTCTGCAATATATACCTTATTTACACAATGGGCCCCATGTGATTGGCTAATTCCGGGCTACTCCTGTTGGCCAATCATGTTGCGGATTCACTTCCTCCAGGAGCCTGATTGGCTGCTCTTGCAGGCCAATCAGGCCGCTGATTCACTTCCACCTGGAGCTGGATTGGGTGGCTGCTGCGGACCAATCAGACTGTTGCATTCTGGATCCTATTGTTCTCGGACCAATCAGGCTGCTGCATTCTGGATCCTATTGTTCTAGGATTCAGCTCAGTACGTAACAGCTGCCTTACGGGCTTGACTCAAAAAGATTCAGTTTACTTGTAAGTGAGCTAAAGAACAAGACTTATGTCGCACAACAGAGGGAGCAAGAGTGGTTCCCTTTTCTTTTGCTTACCCTAATAGTTTGTGAGGTTTAAGGACTCTGCATATACACCATCACCATCGGCACGTACCTCTATCTGGACATTCACTAGCCCTGCCAAGACCAAAAGCACCATCTCTCCCAGTTAGTTGCTGCCCGGTTGTCACTGACCAGCCAGGCTTTCTAGTTGCTTGAAGAAGCTAATATCTGTGAGGAAAGGAAATATTTTAACTGTAAAAAAAACCAGCAGCTCCAAACTCCAAGGGGCAGCCCTCAGACCACCTCATAATCCTCTGAGTAAACAAAACCCCACCCCCAAATTAGAACAGAACCCTGCTTTTTAACTACCTTCTGTTCTGCTACACAATCTAAAATACAGAACAAACTACTTCTTCAAGCATTCTGGAAAGCATGTTTGTTGCCATTATATGCAGAAATAAAGATGTCTAACATTTGACTGAACTATGTTTCAGTTCTCCAGTGAGCCCATGTCAGCTAGTTTGAAACCTGAAAGTGTTTTTTTTTTAAATTACCCGTGGGGATTTGTTCTTATATGAAAAGCAAATTACTTCAACCTCTAGAGATGAAGTCAGATGTTGAGAGTTTATGTTCCCTTGAGGCATAAAAGCAGAGGGAAGCCAAGCAGTAACATATAATAATATGGTTTTATTGGTATGTTTTATTATTTTATAAGTAAGATACCTAGAGAAATTACTTTTGAGGCATCTCATAAATACTATAAATAATACAAAGCCAAATCTCTTGACTTCACCAGTGACTGTTCTGCTCGATGCAGAGAATGTGACATGTTGCCTTGACAGTAAATCCTGTCTAAGCAAAACCATGTAGCTTTTTCATTGGCACAGTGGAGTTCAAGTGAGTCTTTCTCTGGTGAAATGAACCAACATTGATGGGAAATTACCCCGCCATGCTCCAGTCGCTCATCTCACACACAGATCCCCCTATTACTGTGGTTAATGCTGATGAAGCAGGTTTCAAAACACAAAGGAACAGCAAAGCGTATTTGGTAAATCCTGTAGATGTTTGCACCAGAAAGGGAAGCGGGCAGGGGAAGGAACTTATGAGCAATGGTTGAAGAGGTTAGGGGCATTCTCTCTGCACCAGCCCATGATGTTACTTCACTTTATGGTAAAGACAAATTCCATTTTGCTAAATGCAGCGTTTGGAAAGGAGGTGCATGGGTGAAAAAGCACCATGAACACACACCAGAGAGCCTTGGTCAAATGTGTCTCCCTGGTAGGTGCTTATTGTGTATTTTTAAATGCATCTTCGCTCCTTCCATTATGGTGGTTGCTCATAGCAGAGGCATGTAGTGGATAGCAGGAAGCAATCTTTACTCTTGTGGTGGATCAGAGTTCTAATGGCCAATTACCCCTTTTTTAATGAGGGATCCCCCATAAGGGATCGTGACAGGCTGCCAGCGCACAGGAGCAATTTTTCTGCAACACCCATGTCTGTCCGGCTGCTTGGGAAGTTTCTTCAGCCGACCTCTATTTAAAAAAAAAAGAGAGTGCCATCATATTATAGAGGTTCATCACAATAGTAATAGCAGCAGCAGCAGCAGCAGCAGGCCTTGCAGTGGATTCCTCTGTCTCTCTCCAAAGTTTTTCCCCCTTTCCTTATTCTCCTGTGTCATACACTTCTTGCTGGAGTGCAAAAAAACAAATAATGCTTGAAGGAGAGGGGTAGAAAAACAGTGTATGCTTTTGATGACCTGCTTACGGTACATTTCTCCATGTTAGATATAATTACTAGAACATTTGGTTTTTCTCCAATATTTCTAGAAATTAGTGGATGTTCTAGAAAAAACTATTAATGTTTGGCATTTTGCCTGTTCCTCTCTCTCTCTCTCTCAGTCACTAAATGCTTCAGATGAAAGTTTTAACATTACGAGAATCAAAGGACTTGTTGGGCCTCCAGTGAGTATGTTCTATTCTGTTGTGTTAGATAAAACGATGCCTTGGTTGAAGTAAACTCCCAAAGTGTTTTTTTCTAATCCTCACATAGAAATATGCTGCTTCTGTCAACTTCTTTGGACTTCACTGTGTTATATGACAACAGCCCTGAGTACAGATCTTGATCCATCCAATATAACAGAATATAATCATAGTATTCTCCAATATGTTTCTCTCTGAACATGTAGAATATAATACTATATGATGATATAATTGGGGATGGTTTAGTCTCTGTAATCGACTGCAAAAACAAAACATAAACCCGGAATAGGAAAACTGTTCCCAGTTTGGGGCTGTTGCAAGGAACTGAGCTGGTGTGCTTGCAACAGATAACGCCCCTGCTTGATCTCACCCAGCCCAATCCCCACACATTCTGGATAACCCTAATAATAATAATAATAATAATAATAATAATAATAATAATAATAATAATAATTTGTACCCTGCCCATCTGGCTGGATTTCCCCAGCCACTCTGGGCGGCTTCCAACAAAAATCAGATACAAAAATATTACACATTAAAAACTTCCCTGAAAAGGACTGCCTTCAGGTATTTTCTGAATGTCAGGTAGTTATTTATCTCCTTGACCTGTGATGGGAGGGCGTTCCACAGGGCGGGCGCCACTACCAACAAGGCCCTCTGCCTGGTTCCCTGTAGCTTTGCTTCTCGCAGTGAGGGAACTGCCAGAAGGTCCTCGGCACTGGATCTCAGTGTCCGGGCTGAATGATAGGGGTGGAGATGGGGGCTGGGGACTGGGGACTGGGAGGCATAAACACCCAATGCCTAAGCCAAGGTCTCCCTACCTCTGAAGTTTTAATAAAGTTGTAGCCAATTTTAATCCCATAACATAGTGTCTTGAGTCATTATTCCACCCGGGGGTCGCCTGGGGTTGGGGGGACTCTGCCTGTCTACACAATGGAGATTAAAAACACCTTGTCCCACTCAGGGAGGTGGCGATTTCCCCAGATCAGCTGAGTGCGCGTCTATGTATACATTTGCACAGTAGTAAAGCGATAGTTCTGGAGAAGAAAACAAACTTCCCTTTTTGGATAATGCATGCAGGAGTTAAAGGAAGCATCATCTTAAAGAGAGACATTTGTTTTTGTGTATGAGGGAAGACAAAATGTCACTTCAAACGTGGTGCCGTCTGCGTGGAGTTTATGGGATAAACTTAGCTGAACCTCAGCCCCATTGAAATCAATGGGAAAAGTTAGTCATTCCTCAATCTAAGTCCCACTGATTTCACCTGCAATGACGTGCAACCAACTTCCGAGTACAAATAACCTAAGTACAAATGGCTACTTAGAAGTACAGTATATTCTGGCGTATAAGACTACTTTTTAATCCAGGAAAATCATCTCAAAAGTTGGGGGTCGTCTTATACGCCGGGTGGAAAATCTGTGGTCGAGTATATCTCAAACTCTATATTTTAACTGGGAAAATTGGGGGTCGTCTTATACGCCCAGTCGTCTTATACGCCGGTATATACGGTAAGTCTCACTGGTTTAAATGAGATTTTCTCCCCAGGTAAGAGTGTAATAATACTGAAGCCTCAGTCTGGATCCAACCATATATATTTACAAGTATTAAAGAATTTACTTTGTATCTGCTCTCTAATTGGAAGCACTTTTTAAAATCAGGAAAAGGATTTTTTATTTATTTAACAGATCAACTAAGCATTGCAGGCCTGTATGATACGTTTCTATCATATGTAGAAGTATTTCCACACAACTTACAGTTCCCAAGAATCAAAACAATGAATGCAAACTTGTTGGTTCTGATGCAGTTTCCTGCTGTGCAAGATGACTTCCAGTTATGACTGCATGAATAGCAAAATGTAAAATATTGCAAAGTCTTTTTAGCAATTATAGTAACACGTGCAAACCAACAATTTAAATCTGCCATGTTTCCTAAAGGATGTGTGTCTCTGTAGACCAGGGATATTTTTTAAGTAATTAGCAGTGATTGAAACTTAAGCCTTGGATTCTGCTACTCAGACAGCTGTATTTAGAAAGTTGTCCAATGTGTAAATGCAGTTCAGAATGAAATGGCATTCACAAACAGCAGGGATACCTAATCACAGTGAAACATCTTCGCCTGCTTTGTCATTGCATTTTACAGGGTCCAGACGGTAAGCCCGGCCTGCCAGGATTTCCTGTAAGTACCATATACCCAGTTTCTGAAATAGTAAACATGTAATGTAATTGCTATTAATGTTTTAGCACCTGTCGTGGTGCACAAAGCATATAATGCCCAACAAACTCTGAGGTCCTAATAATAAAATGAGAAAATAATATAAATCTGAGTAAAACCAAACATTATACTGCAGGATTGCCAGTGACGGCTTTGAGAATAAGTTTCAATTCTGACCAAGTGATACTGCTTTGACCCCCTTGTATGATGACTTCAGCAAGTCATCAGATAAGAGCATTTCACATAAGTCACAGGACAAATGAAACTAGGATGGTGTCTATTGCCATCGTGCTCCTTTTGTAACATTTCCAGAGGCTCAGATTAAGTGTTGAGCTCTCTTCAGGCCTTCTCCTCCATAGATGTAGCAAACGTGGCTGAGGGATGGGGACCATGTTGCAATCCCCAGGCCCCAACATAGACACACCTGCTGGCCACAGGTGGATGAGCACTTGTCAGCCGTGTGAAGAAGGCCTACCCACATGGAGATGCACAAACAAGTGGAAACCTTGGCCAAGCAGGTCCACCACTCACACAGATGAGACATCCTTGTGTACAGCTATGCATGTACAGCAAACCTTCACTTACTGAAGGTTTCCCCAGCAGCTGGCTGGCATGGCCAGTGGGTATGTTAGCTCCAGCAGGACATGTGTTTGCTGCTAGGAGAAGGCCTGATCCAACAAGGTGGGACTAGGCTAGTCCCCTAAATGTTCCCCTGGTGCCTCCTTCCCCAAACCTGGGAAGCTTCTGCCAGAGCAAACAAGATGAATTTTAACAGGGAGAAATGCAAAGTACTACACTTGGGCAAAAAAATGAAAGGCACAAATACAGGATGAGTGACACCTGGCTTGAGAGCAGTACATGTGAAAAGGATCTAGGAGTCTTGGTAGACCACAAACTTGACATGAGTCAACAGTGGGATGCAGCAGCTAAAAAAGCCAATGCAATTCTGGGCTGCATCAATAGCAGTATAGCGTCTAGATCAAGGGAGGTAATAGTACCACTGTATTCTGCTCTGGTCAGACCTCACCTGGAATACTGTGTCCAGTTCTGGGCACCACAGTTCAAGAAGGATACTGACAAGCTGGAACGTGTCCAGAAGAGGGCAACCAAAATGGTCAAAGGCCTTATGAGGAACGAATTAGGGAGCTGGGTATGTTTAGCCTGGAGAAGAGAAGGTTAAGGGGTGATATGATAGCCATGTTCAAATATATCAAAGGATTTCATATAGAGGAGGGAGAAAGGTTGTTTTCTGCTGCTCCAGAGAAGCGGACACTGGGCAATGGATTCAAACTACAAGAAAGAAGATTCCACCTAAACATTAGGAAGAACTTCCTGACAGTGAGAGCTGTTCGGCAGTGGAATTTGCTGCCAAGGAGTGTGGTGGAGTCTCCTTCTTTGGAGGTCTTTAAGCGGAGGCTTGACAGCCATCTGTCAGGAATGCTTTGATGGTGTTTCCTGCTTGGCAGGGGGTTGGACTGGATGGCCCTTGTGGTCTCTTCCAACTCTAGGATTCTATGATTCTATGATTCTATGACTTATAGAGGGAGTCAAGATGCTCGCTCACACACGCAATTTCAGGGTGTCGTCGTGATGTCTTCACAAGCTGACACCTCTGGGCCTACCTGTTTCCTACCTATTTGGTCTTTATGTAGACTGATTCATAACTTGTGTGGGAGTTATGCAGCTATTCCCACATCACTTTTGAATGAGTAGATCACATGCCCTGGAGGCAGGGAACACTGATGTAAAAAGCTCATGCTGCCCCGCCTACATGATCACATCCCTCAACTATCCCCAAAGCACAGTAGAATTTCCCCACTCTTGGTAGTGATGTCCCAAACACACGATGCATAAAATCAGGGGTGGAAGCAGAGAACAAGCCCCACTCAAAACCTCTCAGGTTTTGCTCTTCAGACTTTTCTGCAATTAGCCGGAGGGTCTAAAGCAAGTTTTTGAATGCACTGGGAATCAGGATTCCGAATCACAGGGAGAGTTTCTGGGTATGCTCATTCACACACATTTAAACCCCTTTCACGCTTCCACGCTAATTGCAGACAGGTATGAAGACAGAGCAGGCCACACCCCTGGGGACGCTGGGGCACAGGGCTGGAGCAAATACCTAGAGCCTTCCCCTGTTTTTATGTATCGTGTTCAGTGGGATGCCTGACCACAGCTAGAGCTACCTGCAAAAAGGACACTGGTAGAGGAGGGAAAGGGGCTGAAATAGTATGGGCAGTGATGAGGGCAGGGGGAGCATCTGGCTCCCACCTCCCCCATTCCGCACTTTAAATCATCCCCCTCCCATGGACACCCACAGGAATTTTTCCAGGGGAAGGGCAAAGTAAATATTGCAAACATACCGGCTATTTCTGGTAGACCTTGTGGATGATGATGGCACCTGGGTAGGTGTAGCCTCTGAGAAACCTGCATTCCAGGTCTACCCCTCCCTTGGTTCTCATTGGATAGGCTGGCTGACTGTTCCTCTATGGTTGCAACTAATTACCAAACTTAAAACCATGGTGAGACCTGGTCTGAACAAAGACATTGCATTCTTATCTCATTATACATGACAAAGCTATCTTTAGCCATCTCACTCCTTGTTTTTTCCTGTAAGACCAATTGCAGTCGTTAACAGTCGTCAACAGGTTTTCCACACCTATCAGCCAATCACCCATTCCCACCACCCTTCTGAGTAATACCCCCCCCCTCTCACTATATATAAGGGTCTGGTGACTTCTGTTTCAGTGTATCTGAAGAAGTGTGCATGCACACAAAAGCTCATACCAAGAACAAACTTAGCTCCGCGCTCCCTTCACCCCCACTCCCCCTTTACAGGGGGAACGAGGGAAGGGTGCGGAACTTAGCGGGCCCGCCGGGGAGCCCGAGGCACGGGACGCCCTTCCCGCGCCTCACCGGAGCCCCGCGTAGCGGTGGCGGGGCTCCAACCCCCGGGCTGGATGGGTCGCCTCGCTGCCGAGGCAACCCACGACCGCCCGTGATGGCGACCTCGCCGGAAGTCTTAGTTGGTCTCTAAGTCTAAGGTGCTACTGGAAGGATTTTTCTTTAATTTTTTATTTTGTTCCTCTATGGGTGGACACAGCATCCAGACAGCACCTTTCCACCCACTGCTGAAGCCCTCAGTTACTTCCCTGGCTCTCTTCACCTCTCCCAGTCCCAGCAGATGCCCATCCCCCCTCCCCAGCCATGACCATGGCTCTGTAGAGATTTGTCAGCACACCCAGTTCTGCATACAGGTCTGCTGTTGTCCTAAAAACAATCAGATGTTAATCCTACCTGGCAACATGCAGAAGTTAAGAAAATCATAATTTATAGAAAGTCTATAGTTTATAGAAAGTCTACTTTGGTGTTTTTTTTTCTAGGGCCCCAGGGGACCAAAAGGAGACATTGGACTTCCTGGTTCTCCAGGACAGAAAGGAAAGCAGGTAAAAAGGAAAAAAGACCAGTTTAGAAATGTGAGGTGGTTACCAGCGTGTGTTGGAACTGTTAGGGATGATTTTCTCTTGTATATTCAAAGATGAACTCAAAACCTCTTGGCAAGAATTTGGTTTGCATGGTTTGTCATATTTCAAAACGGTAATGCAATAAGCAATATCTTCTGGGAAGTTGAAAAAAGGTGGAACCACACAATTGTAATTTAGGGCTATGTTCAAATTTAGGTGCCCATGGATCTAGCAGTCCCTTCCAGGATCCAAGGATAACAATGGGGCATTGTGAATTGTTCCCTTGTTAGTTTTCAGCTTTTCCAGATCTGGGACCCATATCTGCGGACTGATCCCTGTACATCCAACCATTGGTTTATTTCCTCATTCAGAAGAGGCTATTTGAAGTCAGATTCATGTCAGCTCTTGCTATAAGTGAATAAAGCAGCAAATTCATCTGATGGATTTATGTGCACCAGTTAATTGTAAACATCAAACCTTGGAGGAAAAATGAAATAGCATGCCAATGAATAATGTGATTTTTGTAGGGTGAAAAGGGTGAGCCAGGAGCTATCTTTGCTTCAGCTGAATCATTAACAGAGGTGATAAGAAGACCAGGAGAGAAGGTAGATTTGTTGGTTTATCTTTGGAACGATTCTGCTCTCTCTGTCCCATAGAAGAGAAGTTGTGCTCTTTAATGAACCGCCCTGAGACCTGTGGGTATAGGGTGGTATATAATAATAATAATAATAATAATAATAATAATAATAATAATAATAATAGAACCCCTTTTCTCATAGGGCGAACCTGGAGTAACAGGACCAGTTGGACCAATGGTAAGCTTATTTTAAAAAAAAATTAAATCAGTTCATGCACCTTTTGCTATTGGAGAGAGGGAGAAATATTTCAAAGTGACGGTAGAAAGGTGAAGAAAGGGATGAACTATGTGGAAGGAATTATAATGGTAAAAAGCAAAGTTTTATTAGAAACCTAGACCGGTTAAAAATACATTTCTACATATGTGGAAACATACCATTCTTCTGAAACCAGCCTGTATTTTGTCAGCACTTTAGTGCAAATTTCAACTAATAAATGTATTTTTCTATGCAATCTTGCCCAATATACAAACTTTGCAAATAAATTTCCCCATATGTAGTGTATTCTTTCACCAAATGTCACACATTTATACACCCTTTACCCTCGTATATGCATTTTTGTGCACACAAATTGGCTGGAGACCTGCATTGCAAAATTCTATCAATAATAATAAATAAACAAACAGACAAACAAACAAACAAATAATTTATACCCCGCCCATCTGGCTGGGTCTCCCCAGCCACTCTGGGTGGCTTCCAACAAGTAATAAAATACAATGCAAAGTCACAGATTAAAAACTTCCCTAAACAGGGCTGCCTTCAGGTATTTTCTAAATGACAGGTAGTTGTTTTATCTCTCTGACCCCTGATGGGAGGGCGTTCCACAGGGTGGGCGCCACTACCAAGAAGGCCCTCTGTCTGGTTCCCTGTAGCTTTGCTTCTCACAGTGAGGGAACCGCCAGAAGGCCCTCAGTGCTGGAGCTCAGTGTCCGGGCAGAACGATGGGGGTGGAGACGCTCCTTCAGGTATACAGGACCGAGGTCAGGTATACAACTTCCATATATAAGGAAGAACGGAAACCAAGCTTCCTCAAACCTATTGCCTCTCATAGTGCCCCTTCTCTGTGGACGGTGATCTGAGATGGTTATGTCTCCATTAGTGGCGCCGATTCGGCTTCAAAGTGACAAGCAACAGCCAGTCACGCTGCTGTCAACAAAAAGGACGCTAGGTCGTTGGCCTCAATCCCATGGTTTGTGTCCAGGGATAATGGGGCTAAGGATGGGCCAGGCTTCCATTTCTGGCCCATGATGGAAGAGATGGTGTCAGAAATATTTTCCCAGAATTTTTGGGATATAATCTACATCCCCAGTCTTCACGGGAGAGCTCCCTGAAAGTAGAGTAATGCATGAGACACAGGATCTCTACGATAAGATGACTCTTCACCTGCATGAGCGCAGAGTGCTCGCAACAGTACACTGGTGGGTGCTTTTCTTGTCGTAGTTATAACTGAAATAACCTTGTGTGGTCATGTTAATGAAAACAATACAAATTGTTCTTTTTTGAAAAGGGCAGGTTTCAAAGGATGGTTGTGTTTCAGTTCACATATTGAGTCAGGAAGTGCAAATGTGGTACTAGGCTGACTTTTAAAAGCAAACAATATTCAAGCAACCCTACAAAAAAATGTAAGCAGAATGCCCCAGTAATTTCTTTTACTGTAGTGTATTTGAAGAGCTTTTCCTGGCTTGTCCCTGATTCTCAACTTTTTAAAAGAAACTTTATTCATCTTTAAAATAAAGATAAAATACAAACAATATTGAACATACTAGTACAAATGTATTAATGCACATTGAACATACGAATTCATTATTATGTACAAATGTGTGGCAGAGGCACTAAAATATGGCTTTATTTCCAATAAAGCGCACTGCACATATATAGGCATTTGTTCTGTTTTCCTTTCTCTCTGTTTGTAATACTTCTTTTTTTTCTTTAGGGGCCACCTGGACCTTCAGGACTTAAAGGAGAACTTGGTTTCCCCGGTCGGCCAGTGTGTATATTTCTATTTGGGGGAAGAGGGGTATTTTAAAATAATTTTTCTTTTGGCATAAAGCATTTATGTGCTGTTATCTGCCTTTCAGGGACGTCCTGGCCTGAATGGGAAAAAAGGCATTAAAGGTGAACGGGGCGTAACATTATATGTAAGTCCCACAGAAATGAAGAGTTCTTATTAACAGTTAAAGAAGATGCAACTATACTCATAGCAAGCAAAAGGAAGCTGTATTCCATGCATGAATTAATTAAGAGGAAATTCCTTTTTGTATAGGCACTGGCTTGTGTGGGGACTGGTCAAATTAACCGAAAGGGTTATCCAGAGGATATGATAACCCATTCTCAGAAGATATGGTAGCCAATGTTCAGATATCCATGTTCAGAGGATACTTCTGAAACCAATTGCCAGGGGTTACACAAGAGACACAATAGAGGTGAAGGGAAGGGAAGATTTGTTTGGAAACACTCTCTGTCGTGTATGGTGAGGCCTTATCCCTAAAGGGTGAGGTTGTGCTGTTTTTTTTTTTTTAGTGTGGCCTGTCTTGTAGCAATCACAAGGTCGATGGGGTGTTTCAAACACTGCCAAATTATCAGTGTCTTTCGTTATGAGCTGGGGGTGGACAGAGGTTTATGAACTGTGTAGGAGAGCACGGGATGCCCCAATTGATGTGAGTAAAGGTAAGGCGCTGGTATGGTGTTGGAGAATGGATGGACAAGCCAGTACAGGGGAGCATAAGTTAGACGGCTGGCGTATATCCCCTGCTTTGGACCTCCCCAACCAGAGTGTCTGTGGTTCCTCTACTAGCAGGCAGTTCTTGGGCATGCTGGCTCTATATCTTAGAGTCATGTTGGGTCAAATCTTCCACATTTATTGCTTGTTAGTGGATGAGGAGACCAGTCTGTGCACAACTGAGTCTTGGGTGGGAAAGCTGGGAGGAGTTGGTCTGAGTTGTGTCCTCCTGGGTACTCACTTCATTGCCAGAACAGAGCCACTTTTAGCAGGTTATTCTGCCCCCCAGATGAGTGGGATTCAGCTGGTGCTGATAAGAAGGGGAGGAAGGGGGTGTGGTGGATGTGGTCCGCCCCAGGTGTCATCCCTGAGGGGAGTGACATCGCTGCCTTGCCCCCCCCCCCGGACGCTCCCCCTGCCCCTGCAGTTGGCTAGCCCCGCCCCCGGGTGCACAGCTACCTCCATCTCTGAGTAGGGATGGGGGAAGGAATCTGTATAATTCGCATTCAAAGCCACCTGGTTCAATCCAGGTGTATCATGACCCACATCAGATCACGAGCACATATCAGAATCTGCAGCCTTACTTTTTAATGATATCTAAAGGGATTTCTCACAAGATTAAGCCCTACTGTGTACACTTGTATGTTCAGAAACACCACCAGACAAGGGGAAAAAATAGCACTAAGATTAGGAAACATATTGACATGCTATATTGAAATACATCAAACAGCGGTGAGGCAGCCCCTGGCCTTTGTTGGAAAACAATCCCTGATGCTTCCCCTGCTTTTATCTTTCTAGGGGCCTCCTGGTTTGCGTGGGTTACCTGGGCCCCCAGGACCCCCAGGTCGTGTAGTTTTCATTAAAGGAGTAAGTACACCCACATTTGTCATCTCATTTGGCTCTATCCAAATTGAAAAAACTTAAGGGAATTTTATAGAGACACTTCAATGAAGCTGCCATCTTCAGAGGCTCTGGTTGTCATATGCCAGGGGCATCGGTGATTTGTCTTTGTTTAGCTCTAGTTGTGAACTTCCCAAGGGCTTGCTACTGCTGGACACAAAGAACTCCAAGGTGATAAATTATTGGTGTGATAGTTTTCAGAGCTAGAACATTGTTTGGGAAATGCTGCTAGACAGCTAAGCGGGGAACTTTTCGAGGTTGCTGTGGAAAGTGATGGCATTTGCAGTTTGAATGCATCATCAGAAGCTTGAAATGAATCCTCTCTTGGAAGAATACACTTTGCCCCGGATGCAGTCTGAATATGGAAAATAAGAAAGCCAAGTTTATTACAGGAAATAATACATGTTGTATAGGAAAGAGCACGGTTCCAGTTAACTAAGGTGGAAGTGCAAAGAGCCATACTCTCTCCTTCACCTCTGCAGGAGAGAAAGAGACAAAGAATCATAGAATCATGGAATAATAGAATTGTAGAGTTGGAAGGGATCCCTAGGGTCATGTAGTCCAACCCCCTGCACTGCAGGAATATCAAGTAAAACATCCATGACAGATGGCCATGCAATGTCTGCTTAAAAGCCTCCAATGGAGAGTCCACTATCTTCTGAGGGAGTCTGTTCCACTGTTATCAACTGGATACTTCCTCTTAAACACAGTTGTATCAAATAGGAGTTAATCCATAGGTATTATGATAATAATAATAATAATAATAATAATAATAATAATAATAATAATAATAATAATTTATTATTTATACCCCAGCCATTCTGGGCGGCTTCCAACAGAACATTAAAAAGCAATAATCTATTAAACACTAAAAGCCTCCCTAAACAGGGCTGCCTTCAGATGTCTTCTAAAGGTCTGGTAGTTGTTTTTTTCTTTGACATCTGGTGCAAGGGCGTTCCACAGGGCGGGTGCCACTACCGAGAAGGCCCTCTGCCTGCTTCCCTGTAACTTGGCTTCTCGCAGTAAGAGAACCGTCAGAAGGCCCTCGGAACTGGACCTCAGTGTCCGGGCTGAATGATGGGGGTGGAGACGCTGCTTCAGGTATACAGGACCGAAGCCATTTAGGGCTTTAAAGGTCAGCACCAACACTTTGAATTGTGCTCGGAAACGTACTGGGAGCCAATGTTAGTTCTGGTCTCGGCGGCCGCTCCCAGTCACCAGTCTAGCTGCTGCATTCTGGATTAGTTGTAGTTTCCGGGTCACCTTCAAAGGTAGCCCCACATAGAGCGCATTGCAGTAATCCAAGCAAGAGATAACTAGAGCATACACCACTCTGGCGAGACAGTCCATGGGCAGGTAGGATCTCAGCCTGCGTACCAGATGGAGCTGGTAGACTGCTGCCCTGGATACAGAATTAACCTGCGCCTCCATGGACAGCTGTGAGTCCAGAATGACTCCCAGGCTGCACACCTGGTCCTTCAGGGGCACAATTATCCCATTCAGGACCAGGGAGTCCTCCACACCTGCCCGCCCCCTGTCCCCCAAAAGGTGGAGAGAGGGGGAGGAAGGGAGGTCAGCAACCTTGAGAGTATCAGTCTTGCACCTGAGGAAAGGTTAGCACAGGTTAGCTCAGAAAGGCAGTATAGGAAGCTTGGGGGGCTCCACTATCTATTCTCTCCTCATAGAGACTTGCCTGCCTTTAACACAAGCTGAGTTGCATCCTGACACTTCCAACAGACAGTTGCTCACAGCTGAAGATTGGGAAGAAATTTGATTCGGTTTGCATTTGAATGTGAACCCACCTGATTCAGTTCCCCAAACAAACAAAGAATGAGACACAGCTTTCCTTCCAAAATTTCACTTCTCAAAAGAACTTTGTGATGCAGGTTTCCAACCACATAATGTGTATATTAGGGGGAAATGCATTTTTAAACAAATAATACATTGGTGAAAAGGAGGGGAACTACATGAAAAATGAATATATTAAACAAACTTGCATAGGAAAAATGTGCACTAAAATGCTGACACTTTTCAGCAGATTTGCCCCTCTGATCACTGTAAGGTGAATGTGTGTAACTGTAGCTATCTTGAATTCCATGAAAATAAGACAGGGGATAAGTAAGTGTAATTTTAAAAGACCAGACTTGTTTATTTAATATTAAAAGCCACACCAGGAGGAAACAACTGATAAGCAAAGAATCGGCATCAGGAGGAGGGAGTTGGCAGTTTCTCTGCTCCAAAATACCTCCCCAAGTGGATTTCTCTTGGCCTCTGATGTGTAGTTTGGTCTTTAAAAAATTACTAGAGGTACCCTAGCATATACATTTTCAACATACAGACTGAAAAACCATCCCAACATGATTTAGAGAAAAATACCCCACCCCCACCCCAAAAAAGTGCTTTGGAGAAGAGTGTGGTCTTACACTTTTATTAATATATTGCTTTTATAAATAATTAAATAGTTACTGTATTTATTTTCCTCCAATTTCTGAACAGACAGTTTTTCCAATTTCTCCCAGGCCTCAGTGCAAGACAACAGTGAGTTATTTACAGTATCTATCCATTTTTCCTGGATAAACACGTGTGCTTATATGTTTTTTGTTCTGTTGCGCACCTGTCCTAAAAAGGCCGCATGCTGCATGTGTGCTTTCAAGGCAGGACCAAATGGTTAAGGTCACAGATAGCAGTGATAAAGTAATTATGTGCAGTGCTTTTCTTTTAGGGGTGCCAGTACTGCGTACCCTTGTCTTAAAACACATATGGGCAGCCTCCAAGCCACCCTTGGCCACTCTAGGTGTTGCCTGTGAAGCCCCCAGGAAGCCCCACCCCCTTCCTCTGTTGACCCCCCCATCAGTTGCACAGTGGGGAAAAGACTCCTGTTTCTGTGCTGTGATTTAGGCTGCAGCAGGAGCCCTTGGGGGCAGGGCAGGGGAAGAAGAGAATAGCAGCATGACAACAAACCTTTTTAAGGTTTAAGCTGTGTTCTCAGTACAGTACTCCCCATGCAGCCCAGGCTGCTGCAGACAGTGATCTTAGCATAGATTGCCTGTGTGCCTTCACTGGGAGTGGAGTGGGAATGTTTAAGGTGTGCGTGTGAGTGAGTGAGAGCTGGAAGAGTATGTGTAGGTGCGCATGTATGTGACTGTGTAGCCACCAACCCACCACCCACTACCGTAAGCAGACCTCACAGCAAAAAAGTTTGCTTACCGCTGTCTTGGCAGAACGTTTTCCTTGAAAGGAGTGGAGTAAGGACAGTGATTTGGGAGATAGTTTGTGTTTTAGTTGTCTGTTGTTAGACTTCATTTTAAAATATAATTTACTTTTACTTTTAAATACCTGTCCGTTTAAAAACACTCTGTCAAAAGGAAACATTAATGTTAACGTACGCAACCCGGTACAGCAAAGCAAATCCATGTACTGCTTCATCTGTATTATGTTGCCCATCAAAGTTCTGTTGATATCACTTGCTGTAGGTGTGTGGGGCTTAGTCACATCTCAGGAAAGCTGTAAGAAAATGGAATGTCCTGCTTCTGTCCCTGAAGTCTCCAGTTAGAGATGGATTTCAGGGAGCCATATGGTACCTGCCCTATATCTTTCCCCCTTTGGGGCCAATAGCATCTTCCAAAGTGGTTCAGATTGGGAAACTAGCACCATTGGGGAAAGTATGCCAGGTGGTGTGTTTTGAAGAGAAGCATCTATACAATTAGCGATAGAAGCGCAAACACAACCACTTATTTTCAAATTCACATTCTGACCTCAGTTGCACTGTGATGCTAAACCAGAGTAATCATAGTGGCTCAATTGGATTCCTCTAACGTCGTTGGGTTGCCAACAGTGTCAGCTAGTACCTCCTTTGGTACCCGCAGCAGATCTCAGTAAATATCCCTTCAGAAATCCACAATTCACAAGCGACTGTTTGCTCATCCTGCTCAGGTCCTGTTTGCACTGCCTCAGCCTCTCCTACACTGCCCGTATTTCACTGGGTGTCAGGAATAGAGATGCACCCTCTCTTCCAATCTGAACCAGGAAAAGGGCAGCAAACTTATCTCTCTCAACAAGTGTGGCGGCGGCTGATGTAGGTGCTTTTTTTCCATTCACAGAGAATATGACTGCACCATTTGGTGATCATGTATCTTTTCCTGCTCATTTATATGTTTTACCATGTCCCCACAAAAACTAGTTAGTGACTGGCACCCACTGCACTTTCTCAGAATTCCAGAAGTGCCCACTGACTCAAAAAGGCTGGCAGGGGAAATACCATGATCACAAAAAGGCTGGCAACCCCTGTTCTAACCTGGCATGTAGAATTTTCTTGGAATGGCAAGATTACATGCTGCTACATGTCAAAGAACCTGACACTAAACAGGCCCTGACCAGCTGATGTTCAGGCATTGGTGCTTGGGTATCCCAATACATTTTACATAAAGCAAGGCTGCTACTAACAGTGTGGGCTGCGCTTGTGTACTAGGACTAGAAGTGTCGCCAAAGATGCAGCATAGAGAGATCTGTAAGGCACTTAACGTTATTTGCATTTTGAATATATTTGCTCTCCATCTGTGCAGGCAGACACCCCTTACCCTGGAAACCCAAATGTGGCCGATGGTAAGTTTGTTGGTAACAGGGGGCCTGGTTGCTTGTAAGTTCTAGTGATGCAATGATAGGGTTATTTTCAGAGTCCAAAATGGAGTGGGGTGGTGGATGATGGATGATGGATTAGAGAGGTCTCTTTCTCCTCATCCCATGAATCCATTTAAGACCAGACTGCAGACCATCCTGGCTTGAGTCTAGTCGAAAATGGATTTTGATCAGGCCCCAGAGGCTTGATTATTTCCATAGAAGGATTGGAAATGAGGAAGCTATCCATTCATCCATCACCAGTTCAGAAGATTTCAGCGCTGGTTAGTGACTCCAGAGCCAACGACTTCAGCTAACAATCTGGATTACAATGAAGTTCATATGACATGTTCCCAATCCCATACTATCAACAGTGTTCCAATTTCCTAAACCTTCATGCACCAAAACTTCATGTAAATTGGGACACTGCATTATAGTGTAGGGAATGAGAAGGCCAAGGTCACAAAGTGATGGGCTCATGAATGCAGGGATCAAGCCTGAGTACTCTGATTGACTTCCCTTCAAAAATGACTCCATACAATCACTTTGTGCCCTTCTGCAATCAGCATTACTGTGACTTTCCCCCTGAGCTTATTCTCATGGGGTTTAAGATGGCTCACTTATCTCAGAGAAAGACCCGCTGTTCTCACAATTGTTCTTGAGCTTAGTGTGGAATAGGTGCTTCCACATGAAACTGGCTTCAAAAGTACAAGTAGATAAATAGGTACCACTCCAGCGGGAAGGTAAACGGCGTTTCTGTGCACTGCTCTGGTTCGCCAGAAGCGGCTTAGTCATGCTGGCCACATGATCCGGAAGCTGTACGCCGGCTTCCTCGGCCAGTAACGTGAGATGAGCGCCACAACCCCAGAGTCGGACTCGACTGGACCTAATGGTCTGGGGTCCCTTTACCTTTATATCTATGGAGGACACTTCTCTCCGCAGTTGCAGGAGGAAAGAGAGCAATACAATTCAAGAAAGACATTTGCTGCAGTTATATTTTGTGGCAGGCTACCCTCTTCACTGCCATTTGATTTGGGCCAGCCTTGGAAGGGACCAGGGTGCTGCATTTTAAGGACATCACTCTAGAAATACTGGAGAGTTAAAATGTGGATAGCAAGCAAAACTTTGTGGAAGTCTGCTTTCTGTTTCTCATACCGTGGGTGCCACCTGCCTTGCATTTCTGACCCCCCCCCCCCAATGTAAATATTTTCTAGAAGCAGGTTCCTGGAGTGTAAGCAGTCCACCAGTCATCAAAGGTGAAAAAGGAGACAGAGGCGCACCAGGGCCACCAGGTATTTTATTTTTCATTTATTAATAAATTTGTAGGCCACCCTTCATCCATAGATCTCAGGGTGGTCCATAACATAAAATTATAATATTAAAAACACAAAATACATGATAAAAATAAGAACAAAAATATATCAATGATCCCCCCCCCCCGGGTCAGTAGGAATCCCAAAAGAAGCTGGCAAGGCAGACAAAGTAAAGTAACACATTTTATTTTCCATTTTCCTTTCTATAAAAACGCAAACAAGGCATGGCTCCTTCTGTTTGCAATTTCCCCCTCCACTGAGAATAATTTTGCAGAATTTGCCCCAAGCCGATTAGGGAACTTTACGTGTGTGTGTGTGGGTGTGTGGGTGTTTGCTTTTAAAGGTGATGATGCATGAGAGTACTGTATGCTAGAAGGAAATACACATCATATCCATAAAGCTGGGAAGACTAAACGTTTTTCATTACTGCTTTTGATTTAGTTTTATACAGTTTTCTTTAAAATAACCAAGCAAATAACCAAAGCGAACACACGCACACACAGAGAGAAAAGAGTCGGGAAGGGAGAATAAAAAAAATGGAAAGGCACAAATACAGGATGGGTGACACCTGGCTTGAGAGCAGTACATGTGAAAAGGATCTAGGAGTCTTGGTAGACCATAAACTTGACATGAGTCAACAGTGTGATGCAGCAGCTAAAAAAGCCAATGCAATTCTGGGCTGCATCAATAGGAGTATAGCATCTAGATCAAGGGAAGTAATAGTACCACTGTATTCCGCTCTGGTCAGACCTCACCTGGAATACTGTGTCCAGTTCTGGGCACCACAGTTCAAGAAGGATACTGACAAGCTGGAACGTGTCCAGAGGAGGGCAACCAAAATGGTCAAAGGCCTGGAAACGATGCCTTATGAGGAACGGCTTAGGGAGCTGGGTATGTTTAGCCTGGAGAAGAGAAGGTTAAGGGGTGATATGATAGCCATGTTCAAATATATAAAAGGATGTCATATAGAGGAGGGAGAAAGGTTGTTTTCTGCTGCTCCAGAGAAGCAGACACGGGGCAATGGATTCAAACTACAAGAAAGAAGATTCCACCTAAACATTAGGAAGAACTTCCTGACAGTAAGAGCTGTTTGTCAGTGCAATTTGCTGCCAAGGAGTGTGGTGGAGTCTCCTTCTTTGAAGGTCTTTAAGCGGAGGCTTGACAGCCATCTGTCAAGAATGCTTTGATGGTGTTTCCTGCTTGGCAGGGGGTTGGAGTGGATGGCCCTTGGGGTCTCTTCCAACTCTATGATTCTATTATTCTATGAATACAAAATTCAAGTATATCGCCATGTTACCTTCAACAAACCAGAGATACTTCCTTTTCATAAACCCTAAGCTTTTTTAAAAAAAATGAATGGAATGAAAGAAGGATTAGTTCTAAGCATCATTGTTAACTATGGGATGTGCAGAGGTGGATGTAGAATACCTGTAACAATGCATTACACACACACACACACACACACACACACACACACACCAATTCTGCTTAATATGAATAGTAAATTTCAGTGTTTCTAGGTAATCTGGATCACTTTCTGCATAGCTGAATTCTCGTTTAGACAATTTATCACCATCTTCCACGGCCTTGACTTTCTCTCTGGTATGGAAAAGTCACACATTCTTGAGGGACTGGACAGGTTTGTGTTTTCAAAGATCCTTGTCACATCATAAGCAAGTCTTGAATTCTTGGAGTGAGGAATTAAACAGGAGGAAATAGAAAAGGGCCTGTTGAGGCTAGTTTCTATAGAGACAATTTTCACCACGTCTGGCTATGGTTGCTAGTTGTCTTTAACAATAAACAATATCTTGATTTATGAAAAAGAAAACACTTAGAACATCTGAATGATATGAAACAGGGAATTATGCTGGTTGTTTGTCAAGGTTGCTGCTGTTTAACTCTTTCCTTGAGGATTTGGGGTTACTACTAGGAGTTTGAGTTTTAGCTTTCTTCTCATTGTCTCCAAGGGAAGCAGTTAGATCTCAGTGTAAGAAATGAGAAATGAGTGGAAAGGATAAAGAGAGCTACCGGTATCTTATACCAGCTGCCCCTCTTCTCCCCAAGCCCTGCAGCTTCCAAGTTCCAGCAAGATCTCACTGGAACTCAGAAGCCACTGTGTGACGGACAGCAGAGGCAGACCAGAGTCTGGGGGTGCAGAGCCTCTGAATTCCACCAGAAGGCTGGAGCCTCTCTCTGATTGGCTACCAAGACTGCTGGTCAAAGGGGGGTGGAGCCAGCACTGTGGAAGGGAGAATAAAAGGAGCCGTTTCTGACAGTGGGTTCAGACATTTTTAAAGAGAGAGCTGGAGGGAGAGTTAGTTCTGGTCTCTGTGTGTAACATCCACTCTGAGGAAAATAGCTGCAGCTAGAGAAAGGAGACTGAGCTTAGATTGGAAGATAATGTTTAGTGTCTTGTGAGAACATTCAGACAGAAGTTAACTTAAGGGCTGAGTTTGAGCAGGAGAAGTAGGAGCTGTGAGGACATTGGGTGTCATTCCAGTCATGAGAGGAGAAATCTTCTAGAAAGAGAAGATTCCCAGACCAGTTAAGAGGGGTGTGGTAATCCCCCGTGTCTGTAATACTATTCAAAGTACCTCAGGAGTGTCACTTATAGAATAGGGCAGGCATGTCCAACAGGTAGATTGTGATCTACTGGTAGATCGCGGGGTGTTCCTGGTAGATCCTGGCAGATCTCTGGCCCCCAGCAACCTTACAAAAAAGCAAACAACAACAACAACAACCCAACTTTCCCTTTCTTTCCTTAAAAAAAAGCTCCACAACTTTGGCTTCCTACAAAAAGCTCAACAACTGGGTAGATCACTGCCAGCCTTTTTACAACAATGGATAGATCACTGCCAGTTTTTTTATACTGTGAGTAGATCGTGGTGTATTGGGAGTTGGACGTCCCTGGAATAGGGTAACTGACAGAATGTACCACCTTGTTTAAGAACCAAAGTATTAATCTGTAGTACCTATGCAGCAACTAGGCTAAGGAACTGAAGTGAAATAACTAGAAATAAGCTAAACATTTACCACCTAGTCTAGAAACCTGTAACACCTAACTGAGGAGTAATAACTGAATTAAGCAACTGACATTTAAAAGAAGCTGTGCGTTTACTACCTTGTTTAGAAGCTTGTAACATCCACTAAATTTAGTATAATTATGAATAGGTTAACTGCTTCCTGAAAGAACATTATCTCTTGACACATCCTTTGTTTTATCAACTTTGTTCTGTAAAATAAATCTTTTCTTATTTGTTCAACCTCTGCCTAAGTTTACCCTCACACAAAAACCATACGATAACCCGTGGTGGCTATATTTAGAGTATACATAGGAGGGATCCGCTGCAATTGGTAGCCAGAGCAGTTGGATCTGCTACTAATTGATGGGAAGAGTGGGATGCACTTTCACACTGCTACTTCTCCCTGCTTCTCTGGCAGTGCTGGGGAAGTGTGCAGCAGTGGCTTATGGTAAGGTCTCGCAGGACTCTCGTGAGATCTTCCCAGAACCTGGAAGCTACGGCCACAACCGCTTATCTAGAAGTGGGAACTGCCCCTTGGATTCCACCACCCGAGGCTGCTGCCTCACTCTGCTTCATAGATCTGTGTGGACTTAATAGAAACAGAAAATTCATAAAATTATTTCCTTTACTTTCCAGGTTCCCCTCTGCCATCAACTTATTTTAGCCAGTTAAACATCATGAAGGTAATTCTTTCCTGTTGACAGCTGAATTCTGCCTTGATAAAGTACCATTAAAGGCAATTATTTGTGAATTTTCAGCATAATAATTGCTACGTACACGCTGGCCGTGTTTTTCATAGAGTTTCCCCTTTCCAATCCAAAGAGGGTACCTGTTTCTCTCAGAGACTATGCTGTGCCATGACAGCTTGCACCTTCTCCTTGGCAGAAACATAGTGACATATGAGTGGAAGGATTTGGAGAGAAGGAATAGCCAGGCTAGCACTTATTCAAATGCTATAGATGTGGGGAGCTCCTTGGTGGCCTACCTTGGTACCGATAACATTATATACACCGTGACATTGATGGTATTTGCCGTGAGACGTCTCTGCCAAGGTACAGAGATTGCTTCTCTTAACTTTTCTTCATTTGTAGTCCTCTTCCCCAAACACACCATTAGCCCATTGCTGCTCAGATGATGTAGATACCACATTTTTTGCTTTCCTTTTCAGATGTGGTGTAGAGCAGTGGATTTGGGTAGGCAATATCTACATTCAAATCCCCACTCACTTATAGGTTGTGTGTACAATATCAACTCTTGGGCTAACCTACCTAAACGAGGTCATTGTGAGGATTAAATAAGATGCTCCTATATGTGTCGTCTTGAGCCTGAATCATAATCTAGATCTTCAAATGGATTCCAAAGGCCCAGACCTCTGTCATTCAAAGAATGAAAATGTATACCTACCCACACTTATATACTTGCTGTCCATAATACTGTTTTATATCACCAGCAGGAAATATTTGTATTTCACAATAAATACATAGTATGTATTATTGTAGGGACGCGGGAGGCGCTGTGGGTTAAACCACAGAGCCTAGGGCTTGCCAATCAGAAGGTTGTCGGTTCAAATCCCCATGACGGGGTGAGCTCCTGTTGGTCGGTCCCAGCTCCTGCCCAACTAGCAGTTCGAAAGCACATAAAAGTGCAAGTAGATAAATAGGTACCACTCCAGTGGGAAGGTAAATGGCGTTTCCGTGTGCTGCTCTGGTTCGCCAGAAGCAGCTTAGTCATGCTGGCCACACGACCCGGATGCTGTACGCCGGCTCCCTCGGCCAATAAAGAGAGAGGAACGCCGCAACCCCAGAGTCGGACACGACTGGACCTAATGGTCAGGGGTCCCTTTAGCTTTATGTATTATTATATATTACTATTCAGAAAGAATAGTACCCTTCTGAGTAATACCCCTCCCCACTCTCTCACTATATATAAGGGTCTGGTGACTTCTGTTTCAGTGTATCTGCACATGAAAGCTCATACCAAGAACAAACTTAGTTGGTCTCTAAGGTGCTACTGGAAGGAATTTTTTTATTTTTTATTTTGTTTTGACTATGGCAGACCAACACGGCTACCTACCTGTAACAGCAGGGGCGTTCCTAGCCCCTTGGCCGCCCGGGGCGGGAAGCCAAGAGGCACCCCTGGGGGCGGGGCATCGTGATGGGTGCGTGCGTCATGACGTCATGACGCACGTTCACAGCGCGATGCCACGCCCCTGGGGGAAAAAAAGGAACATAGCAGGCGCTTGAGAGCGCCCGCTTTGCTCCCGCCTTCCCTTTCGGCTTCTTTCAGCGCCGAAAGGGGAGGAAAAAAGGAAGCGAAGCCAGCGCTTAAACACGCCGCTTTGCTTCCTTTTTTCCTCCCCTTTCGGCGCTGAAAGAAGCCGAAAGGGAAGGAAAAAAGGAAGCAAAGCGGCGCGTTTAAGCGCCGGCTTTGCTTCCCCCCCTTCCCTTTCAGTGCCGACAGGGGAGGAAAAAAAGGAAGCAAAGCGGCGCGTTTAAGCGCCGGCTTTGCTTCCCTGCCCGCTTTCTCTTTCGGCCGCCGTTCGTTCTGTCGCCCCGGGAGCAGCAGCAGCTGCTTCTCCCACAGCGACAGAGCGAGCGGCGGTGCGTGGGGGTGACAAGCGGCGGCCCCTCCTGCCACTCCCCACGCACCACCGGTCACCCCGGGAGCAGCAGCGCTGCACAGACGGGGTGCTCGGCTGAGCGAGCACCCCGTCCGTGCAGCGCTGCTGCTCCCGGGGTGACGGAGGGAGCAGCAGCGCGTGGGAGGGGCCGCCGCTTCTCACCCCCACCCGCCGCTTATCACCCTGTCACTGGGGGCGTACCGCCCCTACCGCCCCTCCCCAACGACGCCCCTGTGTAACAGTAAGATATAGTGATACATAAATTTTCTCTGATGGAACTAAGCCTCTGCTCTAATTTACAGTTTATTATTATTTATTAAATTTCTATAACACCCTTCCTCCAAAGATCACAGGAAGGTTTACAATATAAAAAGACAAAAATACCTACTGTCATAACAAACAAAAAACAATAACCCATGGCCACAATTTAAGATCTTTAAACAACACAGTGTCCCTCCCTATACATATTTTATATAACGATATCCTAATAAAATCAGTGGTCTCTTTCTTTCTTTCTTTCTTTCTTTCTTTCTTTCTTTCTTTCTTTCTTTCTTTCTTTCTTTGCTTTTTCCTTATTTACACATACATGGTTGAACAGGTATTATCTAAAGGGAGAAGGAAATATGCTTTAAATATATGGTGGGGATGTGACCATAATGTTTTGGTACATGAGCAAGCTTTCAGAGTTCTAGATCTACAACTGACCATTGCTTGCTCCCTTTCTAACATCCCATACAAAAATATACTGCAAAGCACACTCAAGCTTTGTATCAAGTCAATAAAGTAATCTCTTAGGTTTGTAAAAACGTTAGGTCACATACGGTAGTATTGCTGTGACATGACTTTGTATGCCTTCTCTTTTTAGGGTGAGAAAGGAGTCAATGGAGAATTTGGCCCTAAAGGAGAAAAAGGAGAACCAAATGGAGGCTTTTTAATGTCAGGACCTCCAGGACTCCCAGGAAGACCAGGACCAGTGGTAAGGATTCCTTCTGTATAATAAATGGCCCCGTCATTTATTTATTAATGTCTTTAAAAAAAATTGGGACTACCTGACCCATCCGGGAATTACATGTATTTGCCTTACAGCCCACGTTCATTGTGTGGATATTATCCAACTCAGAGTAGTCCCATTGAGATTAATAGACATGACTAATTTAGGTACATTCATTTCAATGGGCCTATTCTAAGTAAAACCCAGTTGGAAACCACCCTATGTATGTGGTATCTTACATGCCTGATGCTCATCACTCCCCCCCCAGCAACTTTTATAATTCTGAGTGATAAGGAACTTTACCAGAACTTTACCAGAAATATGAGCACAAGAATCTATGTTTGTGCACATCATTTAGGCATTACAGCAAATGTAAATTGTACAAAACATAAGATCTGTATCTGTCCTACTTATGAGAAGGATGGTCCTGTGTCCTACTTTACAGAGGACTGTCTGCTACCAGAAGATGTCCTCTGAAGGGAATTTAAATTTGCCCATTGACATTTAGTACCTGGACAGCAGACCGAGGACTAATCCTCTTGTCCTGCTGCTTACAGCTCTTTAGCACTTAATTGGAGCAAATGGCAATTTGGGTCAGTTCCCCCGGCCCCCCCCCCATTACTCTTTGCTCTGATTTAGAGCTAAAGAGCGGGTTTTCCCTGGGAAAGGAGCAGGGCCAGGGGGGAAACCGTTTGAACCTGTGCTTCCTAGGCATGGGACAAGTGGAAGTATGGGCAGGCCCTGAGCTTGCTCACAGTCTTCCGCACTATGGTGAGAGGTATCGCGTTAATATGTATTTAAATTATGATGATTATTTCTAAATCTGCATCTGCCCATACAAATCAACACGTGCAAATAGGCATCCTCTTCATTGATGAGGAATAAGATGCCACCCTCCATAAAACCTCATTTTTGCAACTCTGGCATAGCTGTCATTAAAATGGTGAAACTTTGCATGGGCTGCACGACTTCAGACTCCAGATGGAACGTACTTCTGTAATGCTATAGAATGAAATTTGATGCATAAAAGCCCCCAAAATGTTCCAACTTTTATGGACATAGGTGTTGGAGATTCATTCCCCATGTCTGCAGTCATGGGATTGTTGTCTATCACCTGACGGTGTATGTGTTTTCATTCCACAGAGTGGGAAGTGACGGAGACAGGATGTTTGTGTTACTGTGTTCTGTGAAGTGGGAATATTATCCTTTGTTCTTTCTCTTTGCTGTCTGATGCTAGAGAGAGAGGGAGCCATGTTGCAGTGCTCTGTGTGTGTTTATATGTAAATAAAGTAGATTAGCCAAAACACTGAGTTGCTGAGGTCTGTTACGCATGCTGCGAAGACTCTGCAGATCCCTGAGTGTGCTGATGCTTCTTGGTATCAGTTGCTGTGATGTTTGGGCAGAAGAAAGCTTTTGAAACTCCCAAACGATCGACCAGGAGGGAGAGAACATGCCAGCCGGGCATGTGTCTCTGCCAGGGCCCTACACAAGAGTAGGACGCTCCTGCTAACATGTGATGGAAGTACTTCTGTAATGCTATAGAATGAGGTTTGATGCATAAAAGCCCCCAAAATGTTCCAACTTTTATGGATATAGGTGCCTACTGCAGGTATCAGCGCTATTCCTCAGGCTGTTGCAGCTGCAGCATTTACTGTATTAATCCCTTGAGGAGATGGGTTTACTGAAGTGTTGTTTTCTTTAATAGGGACCAAAAGGAGACACGGTGGTTGGGCCTAGAGGCCCCCCTGGGGTACCTGGACTACCTGGCCCTCCGGGGTTTGGACCAGTTGGACCTCCGGGCCCACCAGGACCTCCGGGCCCACCAGGGCCTCCATCAATATACGGCTCAGGTAGGTCACATGGATGTCTCCTTTCTGCCTGGTGCACCTGTGTGCGCATGAATATGAACTGGCATAAATATTTGCCTCCCAAACAGACAGCTTTCTTTGCTTATGCATGTTTTACCTCTGGGCTTCATGGCTGAATTGTGGAGGAAAAAAAGGGCCTGGATCCAAGAATGATACAGCTAGTTCCATGTACTGAAGAGGACTCTGGAGCTTTGATTTGCATTTTAAAAACATATCTCTCCTTCCTTACCTGCCATATGCTCTATGGTTTTGCAGCTGAGAGGACATTTTGTGTTATTCCCTTGAAAGTTCTGACATTCAGATGAAAAAATAGGCTATTTTGAAAATCCCATTGGGCATACCTAAGCCCTGGAGTACAAAGGTAGCTGTTTATTCCAGGATTATCATTATCATTATTATTATTATTATTATTAGGAAGCTTTTAATGTTTACTAGATTATTGTATTTTAACATTCTGTTGGAAGCTGCCCAGAGTGGCTGGGGAAACCCAGCCACATGGGTGGGGTATCAATAATAAATTATTAAATAATAAATAATTATTTATTCCAGGATTTTTGTAGCACTTAAAGAGTGATAAATTGCAGTTTGAGCTTTTATAGGCAAAAGTCTATTTTGCTGGGTGATGCATAGTTCATCCTTTGTCAATATGGAATTGACACCATTCTTCAGCCAAAAGGGCTCCCAGAGCAGCTTATGTTAATCGAAACAAGACACTCCCTATCCTCAGGCTTACATTCTAATAAATAAATAAACAAATATACAGATAATCTCCTGATGAAAATATTTGAGGCAACTCAAAGGGCTTGTATGTTGTAAACCAATAACTGTTAACTTGTAGGCAGTGTTAACTTGTAGGTACTGCTGCTGCCGGCATCTTCCAGACAGGCAGTAAAATAGTCAGTGTCTTTAAAGGATATAATAATATATACCATGGTTTTCTTTTATTTAAGCAGCAGCTGTTGCAGGCCCACCAGGGCCTCCTGGAGAACCTGGATTACCTGGGACCAGGAACTTGGTAAGAACATGTATCTGTCTCTTTAAGAGCTTCCTAAAACTTTCAGCGCAATAGAAATATTAATTCAGACAAAAAGCAAGTTAGACTGACCGTGGGTATGAGCCAGTTCAGTTGCTTGGTGGTCCCAACATGATAACCTGCAAGGACACACAGGGCTGGTAGTAGGCTTGCAACTCAGCAGTGATTGTTGGTGATTTGTGGAAGTCAGCCTGTAGTTCACCACACCTCAACCCATGTGATGTATCAGCAGAGGAGTGTTCAGAGATTTCCTGCTCACAGTAGAACAGCTTCGTCCAGAGTCCCCAATTAAAGGAAAAACTCATCCCCTGCACGGTTCAAAGTAACGAAGTGTTTATTGTCTCCCAACACAAGACTACTAACCACTACTACCTGCTCTCTAAAGGTCTTTGAAGGAAAGATACATGTGTACAGAGAGATCCACTAACACTATCCCAGTGCTTCCTAATGCTGCAGTGTAAAACCCAGCCTCTACCCCGACTCTCACAGATTCAGAGTCAGGCCCTGACAGCAAACAGGACAGGACAGGACCATAATGAAAGCAATGCCCCTAGAGAGTATTATACCCATCTCTCTTTAAACAAAAGAGGTTTAAATATGTTCTCAAGGCAAATCTTTAAAAATGTAGTATAGGCATTGATAACTGGGAAACACTGACCTGCGAGCGCTCCAATTGGAGAACAGCCTTTACCAAAGGTGTCGTGGACTTTGAAGAAGCACAAACTCAGGGCAAAAAGGAGAGATGACCTAGGAGGACGGCATATTTGGCAAACCCTCCCCCTGATCAACTCCCACCCGGAAACCTATGTCCCCACTGTGGAAGGATGTGTGGATCCAGAATTGACCTCCGCAGTCACTTACGGACACACTGTTAAGACCATATTCTTGGAAGACAATCTTACTCTGCTATGAGTGATCGCCAAAGGGGGAGAAAAAGAGACCCATCTTTACATGTAGGTACATTTCCTGAACCTATGGGAGAGTGAATGATTCAGCAAGTCATACACTTGGCCCTGCTACTGTTGCTATGCTAACCCAGTGCACGTGACACACTTACAGACATGAGGGATATGCTCCTCAAGATAGGACTCATTGTTCACATTACGCCAACAGTAATTACACAACAACATTGTTGTACGAAGCACTGTCAGTGAAGAGTGGCTTATACATTTCAATTGCAATTCATGTAATGTAATGGTTCAAGAAATTGTTGTTGTTGTTCAGTCGTTCAGTCGTGTCCAACTCTTCGTGACCCCATGGACCAGAGTACGCCAGGCACGCCTATCCTTCACTGCCTCTCGCAGTTTGGCCAAACTCATGTTAGTAGCTTCAAGAACACTGTCCAACCATCTCATCCTCTGACGTCCCCTTCTCCTTGTGCCCTCCATCTTTCCCAACATCAGGGTCTTTTCTAGGGATTCTTCTCTTCTCATGAGGTGGCCAAAGTACTGGAGCCTCAACTTCAGGATCTGTCCTTCTAGTGAGTACTCAGGGCTGATTTCTTTGAGAATGGATAGGTTTGATCTTCTTGCAGTCCACGGGACTCTCAAGAGTCTCCTCCAGCACCATAATTCAAAAGCATCAATTCTACGGCGATCAGCCTTCTTTATGGTCCAGCTCTCACTTCCGTACATTACTACTGGGAAAACCATAGCTTTAACTATACGGACTTTTGTCGGCAAGGTGATGTCTTTGCTTTTTAAGATGCTGTCTAGGTTTGTCATTGCTTTTCTCCCAAGAAGCAGGCGTCTTCTAATTTCGTGACTGCTGTCACCATCTGCAGTGATCATGGAACCCAAGAAAGTGAAATCTCTCACTGCCTCCATTTCTTCCCCTTCTATTTGCCAGGGGGTGATGGGACCAGTGGCCATGATCTTAGTTTTTTTGATGTTGAGCTTGAGACCATATTTTGCGCAATTCTGTATATATATATATATAAAATACATGCTGCAATCATGCAAATTGTGGCGGCTGTGTGTATTGAGGTCCTGCCAGTTCATACAACCAGTCCCTCCATGTTGCAAGTTCACGGGCTGCCCTGTACGCTTCCTCAATCACATTGGGACTGCTAAACATCTGATCTGGAAATACATAATTTTTGCACCCAAGAAGAATCAAAGGAACATATAATTTGGGTGATTTTTTGTTCTTTAAAGAAGCATATGATTCAAATATCTACAAGGGGTGAAACAAAAGCATCCTATTTTTCAAGAAATGACAGTAGATGATTTTATATTTTATTCAATAGCATAACAACCTGTCAGGTTTCACGATGATCTTCAAAGGTCCTGCTCTTTGGCCCACCATTGTGATCTGTTAGATTAGGAGGTACCAGGAACCAGGCGTTTTTGGTGGTGATCCACATCTTTGAAATTCCTCCACAGTCAGATATTATTGCCTCCATTAATGACCTTGAGCACCTTAATTGATGTGCTCGTTCTTGAGTTTATTTGCTGCTGCACATATAATTCAGATGATTGCTCAGTAAACTGTTTCTGTGATTTTGCAGAAGTTTTTGTCCACCTTCAGAGGATTATGAAAAGATAGATAGAAATTTATTATATTAATCAATTAATTTTGAGTCTGGGGTTTCTTCCTGAGGAAACTGTCAATTTGAATTTCTCTAAATTGGGCTGGTATTTTCAGGGGAGGCTGAGCTCCATAACATAAATGAGCATGATTGTTCTCCTTCAGGTACAAAAGCCTCAGACATTCATCCCACTCTCTTATGAGAATAGATGCATAATGTAGGCAGTTTTGAAGTACCATTTGCCCTTTAAAAATAACTTTTAGATATGTGCTTGTAAGAGCAAATATTCCCTGACTCATTTGGTAAATAATAATTTTTCTATTCTATTAAACTGCAGTATCTTGTGATAATTAGTGTTGCATTTCCTCCGGGATGGTCACAGTTTCCAAGAAATATACGCAGATACAATAAAATATGCCAGTTGTTCGTTCAAAAGAAATCTGCATGAATTGTGTGAATATTAATTCTTAGCCTTCATAATAAACAGATCTTGGGTTTTTTTCCATTTTAATTATTTTAATTAACCTCCTATTTTGCTGCTTGTGTGATTTTATTAACTGGGTTTAGAACTTTTTTTTTTAATACCCTCAGCCTAAGGCTGTTTATGCACAGTTATGTCATTTTCCTACATTCATACATGCTGTTTCCTCTTGTGAGACATATTTACATTATTGCTTATGTATGTGTCATGAACTAAACAGTAGAAAGAAATGTGTTTCTGTTGGTTAACCTTAACAGCAGTAAGGTTAAAGTATTTTGATCTTTAAAATCCAGGGCAGCTACTCTTTAGTCTTCCTGCCACACATTCATCTCTTCATCTGGAAAGGTTGCGGACTTCCAGCATTACAGATAAAACAAAAACTAAGCTAAGCTGAAGGACAGCATTATTCCTGTTGTCAGTTCAGTCCCATCACTTGCAATCTTTAAGGGTGACCTTTGATTTTAGTGTAGCTGTAACACATCCACAGCCTTGTGACGGTGGTTTAATATATACTCTAACCTTGTTTCAAAAGCTAGAAAGAGGACAAAGGAGACATTTCATTGTATATGAATATATGATGCTGCCATACTCCTGGGGCAGACTGTTGATTCTCCCAATACTGCCAGCAGTTCTCAAGCAGGCATACATATTTCCTTTTAACTAGAGCTTGAACCCAGGAGCTTCTGCAAGCGAAGGAGGTGCTCTACTTCTTTGCCCCTATTCTTCCTTCCTGTTGTGTTCAAGTAGCATGGTGCGTACGTAAACACACACAAACACAAACAGCTCATGTTATTCAACAGCAGCAGGCTGGGTCTAGGAGACTGAGAAAGATTATTGTTTCCCATAGAGAGATGATAGATAGATAGATAGATAGATAGATAGATAGATAGATAGATAGATAGATAGATAGTGTGGCTTTTATAGTGAGGCAGTGCTGCTTCTTCTGACTTGCAGTGGCTAGCTTAGGGCTTGCTGAGCAGAAGGTCGGCAGTTCGAATCCCCGCGACGGAGTGGGCTCCCATTGTTCAGTCCCTGCTCCTGCCCACCTAGCAGTTTGAAAGCACATCAAAGTGCAAGTAGATAAATAGGTACCGCTCCGGCGGGAAGGTAAATGGCGTTTCCATGCACTGCTCTGGTTCGCCAGAAGCGGCTTAGTCATGCTGGCCACATGACGCGGAAGCTGTACGCCTGCTCCCTCGGCCAGTAACACGAGATGAGCACCGCAACCCCAGAGTCGGACATGACTGGACCTAATGGTCAGGGGTCCCTTTATGATTGACCCTGCAACCTTATACACATAGAGCAAGCACTTCTTCACTGAGCTACGGCCTCTGCTGTTACAAATAACCTCTGTGACTTAGGTTTTGCTTTCTTTAAAAAAAAAATCCTTTCATGAACTCTTGGTCATTTCTTGTCCAGATAAAAAGTACATTCTCATAGGCTATTGTTTTTATTTGAGCCATTAATGTTTTTATCTTGACAGGTCACAAGGTTTAGAAATGTTGACTCTATGCTACAAAAGGTCCACTTAGTGTCCGAAGGCACATTGATCTACCTTAGCGAAACCAGTGAGGTGTTTATTCGGACTCAAGGAGGATGGAAAAAATTGCAGGTAACAGTTGGTTTGGGGGTAGGCAACTCATCTTCTATTCAAGATCTGTCACTTGCTTTGTTTTTTGAAAGGAATGTTTTGGAACTGAGATTACCCCTGAGTGGGGAAAATATTTCTTTCATTAAAGTTCATCACTGCTTCTGTCCTTCTTTCAATTTCAATTTATGTTCTACTCCAGCTTGGTGAACTGATTCCTATTCCTGCTGACAGCCCCCCACCTCCAGCAATTTCAAGTCCAGTAAGTATTAAAACACTTTTTTTTTATTGAGAAGTGCTGTATCAGATGCTGACAGAAACAATATGTAATGGTACATGAGTACGGGACCTCTAAGAGCTCCAGTCTCTCCTTGTTTGTGGTAATATGTAATATGATAGTCAGACATTTCACTTACCTTCTGTCCCCGGTGAAGAAGTAATGATGGTACAGTAGTTGTTGGGCAAATAATGTGTACATATACAGGGTGAGTTGCGACGGACCTCCACTTCACACTCTCCCCTTGTTACCAAGTGAATTTCTGATCAGGTGTTCTGGGTCAAATTTCAATCCACCCCACATGTCCCTCTGAGGTCCGTCTGTTATGTCAATCCCCTTTTATTAATGATCTGGGGATCTCTTAGTAACGGGAGTTTTCCTGTCCAGCGGCCGTGTCCGGTTATATCCTCTGCTCTGGGCTTCAGGGGTTAAACTCTCCTTTGCCTACAGTTCGGGGTCTCTCTTTCATTAGATCCCCTCACTATATCAGTTAGCTAAGTCCTCTTAGCAACTCTGTGGCAATACCAGGGTTTCCGCCCGCTAGCCCCTCCTGAGGGAACTCCAAGACACAAACTGTCACCCTGCAGGTCAGTTTTGTCCTTTCCCTGAGTTCACCTCCTCATGAGCATACATAACTCGCTGGACCAAATGAACGACGATATTTTCTTAGCTCAACAATAAGAAGTCTTTATTTCTTCCAGAACATAACGGCTTTAGTAATGGTTTATAAGCTTAGTTTCATAACAGTGTAAACTCTTTCTTTCAGTATCATATACACATCTTCAACGTATCCTAACCTATCCTAACTTATCCAAACCTATCCTGGCCCCACGCCCTCCTTCTTTCAGTCACCACTCTCCTTCACTAACGGCTGCTCCCTCCTTTTAAAGAGCGGAATGTCCCGCCTCCCAAGGAACATCTGCCACTCAAACTGGGGTGCCCATTAACTCCTAAAACACCGTGGCTTTCAGAACATCCCTTAACTTAGATCCTGGTTCGTTACATGAGTCTTTTAAAAGAGGCCCCGTGGAACATGTGTACTCTGTATCCACGGGGCCTCTTTTAAAGGACTCACCCTGTATCTATGTATTTGTCCATAATTTGCAATTACACTAGTTTTGATGGTTGTTGACAACTACTGGATAGAAGTAGCATTAGGACTGAAGACAGTTGTAACATTCTAAGAGCATATGGAGTAGTCTGATAGCTGCTCCGCTGCTCCATAAACAAACAAAAAAATTCTGGAGGAAAATTAGTTCTTCAGGTTTATTATTCTTATTTATTAAATTTATATTTCATCCAAAGGTCACAGAGCAGTTTACAGGTTCTAGAACATTTCAGTTTGAAAATGAAAAACCCAGTTATGGTGAGCATATTTTGGCTGCCATATCTACCAACAGTTTTGTGTTTCATTTTTTAAACATTAGTGATTTCTTATTAAAATAAATAAATAAATCAACAAGACACCTTCCCCAATACACGAGAGGAGGAACAAGACTGAGGGCTGGGATTTGCTTAACTAATATATACGTCTGTCCCAAGAGCTGCAAAGCCAATCTCAGGTTTGGCTCATTAACTCACACTGAGTGCTCTTAAAACCTTATGTTTTCTCTCGTTTTAATGCTTTATTTTGTTGTGTGTTAAACTAATAGGGATTTCAAGCCCTTCCAGCACCAATCCCAGCTTCAAATACTGACGGCCGAAGACCAAGTGTAAGTAGGAGGCTTGTCTTGTGCTGTTATGGGTGGTTTAGCTGCTCTGTTTGTAGATAAAAGGTGTGTTTGTCCCCTTTCTCTTCCCATGTTACACCCTAGGAAACATGCTGTGGAGCATGGGTGAAGTCTCTAGTTGGCCTTTGGCTTTCTGGCTTTGCTGCAGGAAAGTCAATTCCTCTTAAAAGTTCACTTCCGCAGGATTTTAATTTTAATTTGTATGCCTTTTAACTACAGTGGTGCCCCGCAAGACGAAAAGAATTCGTTCTGCGAAAATTTTCGTCTAGCGGGTTTTTCGTCTAGCGAAGCGGCAATGACAGCCGCGCTTTCGCTAGACGGAAAAAAAAGACGAAAAATTTTCGTCTTGCGAGGCAGCCCCACAGACTTTTTCGTCTTGCGGGGCAGCCTCCCGCTAGACGAATGCTTTCGTCTAGCGAGTTTTTCGTCTTGTGAGGCATTCATCTAGCGGGGCACCACTGTGTAAGTAAAGCCTCAAAGAGGTTGGCAAAGAATATAAAAACATACAGTGAAATGGTCAATACAATCTACCTGATGTGCCCTGCTGTGACATTAATTAATTATTAATGTGGTTTAAACCACAGAGCCTAGGGCTTGCTGATCAGAAGGTTGATGGTTTGAATCCCCGCGGCAGGGTGAGCTCCCGTTGCTCAGTCCCAGGTCCTGCCAACCTAGCAGTTCGAAAGCACGTCAAAGTGCAAGTAGATAAATAGGGACTGCTCTGGCAGGAAGGTAAACGGCGTCTCCGTGTGCTGCTCTGGTTCGCCAGAAGTGGCTTTGTCATGCTGGCCACATGACCCGGAAGCTGTACGCCGGCTCCCTCGGCCAGTAACGCGAGATGAGCGCCGCAACCCCAGAGTCGGACACGACTGGACCTAATGGTCAGGGGTCCCTTTACCTTTAATTATGCAGCACAGCCATAACTAATCACTGCTAGAGGCTGGTAATTACCACTACAACCCCAAGCTCCTCCATCCTTTAATCCGCAGCTTCATCTGGTGGCCTTGAACACCCCGTTTTCTGGTGATATGCGAGCCGACTACCAGTGCTTCCAACAAGCTCGGGCTGCTGGTTTGCTCTCAACATACAGAGCTTTCTTGTCTTCCCACCTGCAAGATCTCTTGGCGGTGGTCAGGAAAGCTGACCGGTATCATGTACCCATAGTTAATCTTAAGGTAAGATTTTATTTTGCTTGCTTTGCTTTATAAAACTCGTCCCTATAAGAATGTGCCATGCAGTGGAAATACACTGATAGATCTGGTGTAAGCAGGAAAAACCACCCTGCTGATCCTAGACTTGTGGCCCACTTTTCCTTTAACTATGCCCACTTAGCACCACTTTCTTCCACCTTTGGTTGTGCCCATTCATTAATGAAGGAAGAATATCTGCTTGTACAGGGCATTTTCACAGCTGAGCCACTGTCACCCCACACCAAGGGAACTGAGTACTTGGTTTTTTCTCCATGCAATCCAGATCTGTTTCATTTTGTTTGGCCCCCCCCCCCACCCTCCAAAGGTGCTTCTTGAGAAACTGGTTTCATTCCAAAAATAAAAGCTCATTGCAGATCAATTTTGTGGTAGCCTGAAATGTGTTTGTTTGAAGGCAGGTGTCCTGAGCGGGGGTGGGGGGGGGAGAGTCTTGAGTGTATCCACACCTGCCCAATGGCATTCTAGGTGGGCATATGCCAAGACTGCAATCACCTCTTCCTCCATTCAACTATGGCATGTGCAGGGGAGAAAAGATGCGGAAAACCTAACCAAGGGGAGAATTTTCAAATGCGCAAGACACCTTACCCACTCTTATGGACAGCTACACTCAGGGCCGTCTTGTCATAGATGCTGGGTGGCGCGCCGCACCAGGGCGCCGGGCCCCCCAGGGGCGAGCCCGCCGGCATACCGGGCACCCCTTCCCCAACCCGCCCCCATGGGCGGATGGGCGCTCGCGCGCTGGTGGGCAAGCTACAAGCCGGCCGCCCTCCAGACCCCCAGCTGGAGCTCAGGGAAGGGCGCACAAAGCCCCACGCCGCTCCAGCGCCACGCCCCTCATTCCCCGCTCACCCACCCCCCCTCCCGAGGGGCGGCCAGTGCGGGAGGGGGGCGGGCGGAGAGGCGGCATGCTGGGGGCGCCGAGGGATCGTTGCGCCACGGCGGCCGATCCCTTTAAGACGGCCCTGGCTACACTTTTATGGACACGAGTGTTTTTCAGGTGGTGATCTGGCAACTCTTTAACTTTGGTCTCTCTGTGCCCCCCTGCATGGTGGTAGAATTTCAAAGAGTAAAAAAAAAACAGAGGCAGGCAAGATGGATGTGAAACAACTGAGGGGAAAACAACTTGGTCAGGGCAGGGGCGATTTCACTTCTAAAAGATGGCTTCCTTTCTTTCCTGTAGGGAGAAACATTGTTCAATAACTGGGAGTCAATATTCTCTGGCAATGGGGGACAGTTTGACCTCCGGATTCCAATATACTCCTTTGATGGTAGGGATGTCATGACAGATCCAGCTTGGTAAGTTCACAGTCATGTACTCAGTTTCTGGTGTTACCATGTGTTATGTGAAGTATTAGCCCAATGTTTTAACAAGATCACTCTGCAAGTATGCTTCTGGACATATTTAAAATTCCCCTGGACTCTAGCAACAGCCAGGGGGAATTTCAGTGGAACCCCGGGTTATGTACCTCCCGTGTTGCGGACGTTCAAGTTGCGAACGCCCGCAGCCCGGAAGTGTTTCCGGAGCGCATGCGACACCTGGATGTGCAGAAGCGTTCTGCGCACTTCGCGCATGCGCAGAAGCGCTCAAATTGCACTTCTTCCAGGTTTTTTGGGGTTTTTTATGTGTTCGTGATACGCATGCCCACATTACATATTGCGACCCGGAACAGGTCGCTTACGTAACCCGGGGTATCACTGTAATAACTTCCTTCTTCGGGGCCAAAACTATGCATCTGAGCAAGGTACAAAAACTAGGCCTAAATTGAACAGTAAAAACAGAAGGGAAAGTGAACTCTTTTGCTGACCCACCACTTCCCCTGCACTTTACTGAACAAAATTAAGTTAATTTATGTCAAACTTGGAACTAGCCATACACATGAAAGTGTTTTTTCCAAGGAATATTACTAAAGCATTCCTCTAACTTTAGGCCTCAGAAAGTTGTCTGGCATGGTTCAAGTCCAAATGGAATACGACTCATTAGCAACTACTGCGAAGCCTGGAGGACAGCGGATCTGGCCGTCATGGGACAAGCCTCACCCTTGAAGTCTGGGAAGTTATTGGATCAAAAAGCATATAGCTGTAGCAACAGGTTCATCACTCTTTGCATTGAAAACAGTTATGTCTCAGACATATGAAGGAAAAAAAGTCCCCTTCCCGCTCCCAATATAAATTTAAAGTTTATTAAAGAAATGTTGCCACTGACATATAATTTTTAAATTATGTAAATATTGTACTGTAATTGCTTACTTTTTTAAAAAAATAAAAGAAAAACATAACCAAAGAAAGCATACCTCACCTCAGTGCAGAATCATATTCCAAGATGGTGAAATTCATTCTCCTGAAACATTTCAACCCATGCAGAAACTGTGTAGGAGATCAGCTGAGCTGAACAACCACACAGAATAGGGACTGGTCCCTATTATAAGCTTGCTTGGGGCAGTTGCTGAAAAGCTGGGTTGGAGATACCAGGTATAGTACGCAGACAAGAGGGACCATTGTATGTTGTTCCAGTGGGGCTAGAACAATTGTCTCTAGTACGGAAGGGGTGGAATTACTACTGCAGATGTTAAGGTTCCATAAACCTTTCCGCTGGGTAAAAAGCCATTGAACGTCACTGTCTCATTAGCTTCACGTTCCATCTGCCCTAGGCTCCCTACCACAAAACTAGGCTGAAAACTGATTCTCAAACATTCCTCTGTTTCAAAAGTAGGTTGCTACACATCATAGGAAACAGCTGTTTGAGAAGCATGCGTTCACACCCCTCTTTTATGGAACAAACTGCATAGTTCTAAGAAACTTGGCACACAGAAGGCCATGGTTTGGAAGACTGGAACCCTACAAAGCAGTTTGCCTAACATCTTCCTTTGGGTAGGAAACAAGTTTGAATATAACTGACCTTGGATTAAGCCATCTCTCCCTCCCCCATCGTTGCATGAGGGCAGCACAAGAAATATGAATTTCACCCCTATGGAAATGTAATTTGATGCATATTTTGGTGCTACTGTGGTCTTGGAAAAAAAAACTGAACTGTGCTGAAAGGTCATTATAATAGTGCTAAATAGCTGGTTCCCCAAAGGGCACGTAGAAAGCTTCTGTTTGGAAGCCATAGCCTTCCCTGCACCATTCAAAATGCCTCTCCCAAAGCCTGGAGGAACTTCAGGAGTGGCATCCAATGCAATATGAAGAACTACAGTTCGGAAAGAGAAAACAGAAATACCTGAAGTGCCTGTGGAATCACTTGGGATCCCAACCATTACTGTGTATAGTACTGGCAAATCTGTCCGTAGCTAATTTGATTGAAGGACAGCATGATGTGTTTACATATCTCATTTCAGTTTGGAGAAAGCTGCTTTCCTATTGCTACAGGAATTGTCAAAAGCAACGGCAGGCAGGTGTCATGTTTTCTTTCAGATAGATATTGCATCATTATTCCATGTTAAGGGAAATGCAGACTTGCTGCTTTCCCTCTCCTCACCTCTTTGCCTTCATTTTTTTCAGTTGTCCATTGGAAGTAATTTGTAGTTTGTAGGAACTGTTAATGAATTACATGAATGCCCTCACAAAAACAGTATTCCAGTCATGCTGTAAACATTTTGGTTCTATATGGTCTCACGGTATATTGTATAAGAAGCTATGCACTTAAAATTGTCATAATGTAACACTATAACGGCAGGCAATAATTACTGTTTTGAAACATAAGCTAGTAGCTCTACTCTTTAGTGATTTCTATGACTCGTTTGCCATCAAATCAGTTATTTAATAGCTAGCTGTAAGTCAAAAGCTGTTTTCTTCCAGAGTCCTTCTCATTGTAACCAATGTTGTTTTTTATATGATGTAAAAATGTGAAATCCAGTTCTATTTTTCCATTTTAATTAATATAAAAGCATATTTCCCACTGTCTGGGCTGAGTTACTTGTGTTTCCCTGTATAAATACCTGCATCATATTGGTTAAGGAATATTTGAGAAAGAAAAGCGGACAAAAATAATACCGAAATAATACCAGATACCACAATCGCCTTTAATACCAGATAATTTCAGTCTTGCATATAATGAGAAAAGATTTTAGCGCTCTTCATATGTGAATTGAATGAAGTGTGTATCTCCTGGTGTTGGTCACACTGCTAACTGGCTCCACCACTGTCTATGCTGCTGCCAACGATGATTTGTTGATATGGAAGAAGTCCAGGAAGCAGGACCAGTGCCTCATATGTCATGGGGAGATCAGCAGCATGCCTTCCTTCTCTATGCATAGAAGCAGGTCAGGTGTCAGCATCATGGGCCCACATACTCCCAACGGGGTTTGAGCACAGAAGCATAGAATTGTTGACTTGGAAAGGAGCCCGGGGGTCATCTAGTCCAACCCCCTGCGTAATAGAGTTACTACATGTCCTAGCAAAACGTGTAGAGCATATTAATATGTACATTTTGATGCATAAAACAACATCCTGGCCACAAATAATGTATAGGGGCAGTTAATGTGTAGAAGCAGTGGTACAGTTGCTCATAAAGAAACCTGCTGTAGACCTCGACTTAAGACTAGTACTGTTGACCAGTCGCAAATGCCCCCTTTGAGGGGCAGGTGGTGAAGAGGGTTGTGGTGGGGCAGCAGCAAACATTATTGGATTATTATTATTATTATTATTATTATTATTATTATTATTATTTATTAAATTTTCTATATCACCCTTCATCTGAAGATCACAGGGTGGTTTACAATGTAAAAACACAAAAACACATACCATAATAACAAACAGAAACAATACCCCCCCAAACACACACATACACACACACTACGTATTTCGATTCATTACAATCTGGGTTCAGGCCTGGCCATGGGACTAAGTCAGCCTTAGTTGCCCTAATGGATAACCTTTACAGAGAGAAGGACAGGGGGAGCGTGACCTTTCTTTTGCATCTTGATCTCTCTTCAGCTTTTTGTACCATTTACCAGCTCTGGAAATTGGGAGCACTGTAATACAGTAGTTCTGATCCTACCTTTGGGACAGTGTCCAGAGAGTAGCATTGGGAGAATGCTTTTCAGCCCCCTGGTAGCTATGTTATGGGGTGCTACAGCTCACTATCTTATCTCCAGTACTATAAATTTAAAAATTATGTCAAATAGGTTTTAGAGTGTTTCAACAACAACAACAGTAATTTATATACCAGTTATATTTTAAAGAAAAAATATAAGTTTATAACACATCAAAGTATAAAGTAATAATAATAATAATTTATTATTTGTACCCCGCCCATCTGGCCGGGTCTCCCCAGCCACTCTGGGCGGCTAAAGTATACATTCAAAGCAACATAATTAACAGGGAACTAAAATATTATCTTTAACATTTCAGAAGACAAAACAAAATAAAATAAAAAATTCCTTCCAGTAGCACCTTAGAGACCAACTAAGTTTGTTCTTGGTATGAGCTTTCGTGTGCATGCACACTTCTTCAGATACAACATTCTTCAGAAGACAACATTACTAAAGGAAGTCAAATATAAAATGCACATTTAACACAGTATAATTAATGAGATAATAAAATATTATCCCTTCCAATCGGGATTCAGGCCCCATCATGGGACTGAAACTGCCTTAATCGCGCTGGTCAATGATCTCTGATGGGCTAGGGAGATTTCAGTCCAACCCCGTACAATGCAGGAATCTACTGTAAGTTAAAGCATACATGTCAGAGGGCTATCCAACCTCTGCTTTAAAACCTCCAAGGAAGGAGAGTCTGCCACCTCCCAAGGGAGACGACTGGCCTTCACCACTTCCCAAACCCAGCTTGTTACTCCTTCTTGGTTAGATAAGGTAAAGGTAAAGGGACCCCAGACCATTAGGTCCAGTCGTGTCCGACTCTGAGGTTGCGGCGCTCATCTTGCGTTACTGGCCGAGGGAGCCGGCATACAGCTTCCGGGTCATGTGGCCAGCATGGCAAAGCTGCTTCTGGCAAAATAGAGCAGCGCACGGAAATGCCATTTACCTTCCCGCCAGAGCGGTACCTATTTATCTACTTGCACTTTGACGTGCTTTTGAACTGCTATGTGGGCAGGAGCTGGGACCGAGCAATGGGAGTTCACTGTCGCGGGGATTCGAACTGCCAACCTTCTGATTGGCAAGCCCTAGGCTCTGTGGTTTAACCCACAGTGCCACCCGTGTCTTGGTTAGTTACTAGTAGCCAAAATGGGCAACACATGGACAAATAGATGGTAGAACACTCTCCCCCAACCACCCTGTCAGCATCCACAAGATGCAGTAACAGGGACTCATCCAAGCATCTGAACTACTTTCTAATATGGAAACAGACATATTTTAAACATTTCCAGTAAAAGAAGCAGCAGTGGAATCTCCCTGGCAGACCTTCTCAATCCCACAGATGCAGGGACTGGTATTGGTTACTTCGTGAAAAAAGCAAGCCTCTCTTTCATGTTATGTGCCAGGACGGACTTCTGGCATTGAAAACAGATTCCTGGATTAATTTGGGTGTTGGCTCAAATGAAACTGAGAAACATTTCCAAAGAAGAGACAAAAATGGTGTTGAAAATTATACAAACTAAAAGCATACTGCTAATATTTCCAATAGTAAGTTGTTGATATGACACACCATGACCAACAAGTAGAGTTGTGAAAGTATATTGTCCAATCACATCCTCCCCAGTAGGAGTTCATTTGAGTTCAAGGCTCATATGGAACTGGAACTCCTATTCTTAAGAACTACACAGCAGACAAGTTGGTCAGACACATCTCCAGCACTGTGACAGGAAACCCTGAACTTCCGAAATCTCTGCCTGTCCAGGCCAGACAGTTATTAAAAGCACAGATCAGAGAGCTGCAGTGCAGAAAAGGTCATGGGTGGGGGAAGAATTCAGAAGCATAATCTTCATGCTGCAATCATAACCCCATTTAGGATTTCAGTAGGACTTATTTCTGAGCAGATATGGGCTATGTACACACTAATCCATTTGTAGCACACTGATGTAGTTTTCCCCCCCAATCTGGAATCATTCATGCTCACCTTCAACATGCTGCTTTCAATCCAGATTATGTCTTGATTCTGCTGTCTGCAAGGATAGATATAAGGATACTTGAGACCCTTGGTTAGGTTACCCTTGAATAAGGTAGTGGTGACACTTCATAGGGCAAGTATGGATACACTTCCTATTTCTGGGGCTACTTACATCTCTTTCCATATGGACACACTGCAGTGTAATGCAGAATCAATCTGCAATGAGCTTTTATATTTGGAATAAAACCAGCTTCTCAATGAAACCAGTCTTTCCAGGGGCAAAAAATATGCAGTAGATCTAGATTGTGTATGCACTACATAGAAGAAACAAGTATTCCATCTCCATTGATTCTAGAATAAGATGTGTATATGCAGCTATGGTTAGAATTGTAGGTCTCATTTAACTCAAAAGAACTTACATCTTGGTAAATGTGTTTCAGCTCAGACTGTATGACAATAGGGCAGCTAGTGAGAACCTAATAAGAATGGAATGCTCTGCATTTCCTGTGTACCCTGAAGAAACTCCATGTAGGAAACTACTGTATTTTTTCTGTGTATAAGCCAACCCCTATTTTTTGAACCCCAATTTAAGAAATCAGTATTTTGGGGTTGTTAAGCTTTTTTGAGAGAGCTGGACCATAAAGAAGGCTAATCGCCGAAGAATTGATGCTTTTGAATTATGGTGCTGGAGGAGACTCTTGAGAGTCCCATGGTCTGCAAGAAGAGCAAACCTATCCATTCTTAAAGAAATCAGCCCTGAGTGCTCACTGGAAGGACAAATCCTGAAGCTGAGGCTCCAATACTTTGACCACCTCATGAGAAGAGAAGACTCCCTGGAAAAGACCCTGGTGTTGGGAAAGACTGAGGGCACAAGGAGAAGGGGACGGCAGAGGATGAGATGGTTGGACAGTGTTCTGACATGAATCTGACCAAACTGCGGGAGGCAGTGGAGGACAGGAGTGCCTGGAGTGCTCTGGTCCATGAGGTCACGAAGAGTCAGGCATGACTAAACGACTAAACAAACAAGCTTTTTGGGGGCGATCTCAAATTTTTTTGTCTTATACACAGAAAAAATAAGGTATTTCCGAGTTCATCGAGAGATGGTTTCGTGTAGCGTATGAGTGTAAGCAATTAACTGGGAAGTCCCTGTTTCAAATCTCCCTTTATTCGTATATTCCCTCAGAGGTTTTAGGCAAGCCACTGCTGTTCACTCTTCTATCTGAAGTATAATAGACTTTACCTACCTGGCAAAGTAATTTGGGGCATTGCTGAGATAATATATATGTAGAGCTTTGAACACCCTAAAATGCTCTATGGATGCTCAGACTTGAATTCATTATAAAATTTAGTTCATTCAGACAGGCTGAATCACTGATGATATTTTAGTACGTGGAAGTTCCAGGGCGCATGTCAGTAAGGCTCTCACCAGCGGAGACGCCGCTTGGGCTCTGCCGCCTGAGGCAGCTGCCTCCGTCTGCCTCATGGACAGGGATGGCTCCGACAGAATGACACTTGGGCTTGGGGCAGGAACTTTGACAAGACCTTCAAAAAATTAACTATGCTATCAACCTAGAAACAAAACTAAAGTACAATAAGGACAAGGAAGAATGTGTGTTTCCTGCTCATTTGCTTCCTCGGGGGCACCTGGAAGAAGGCTTTGGAGGATGTCCTGAGCAGCCTCACCATGTGAGGGGGTCCTGAGCAGGTAACTGGGTCCCAGATGAATTTAACCAAGGAGCAGCAGCACCGCTTCCAATTTTGTCCAGAAACGGACTGGCAGAGAGAGTAGGGTTACCAGAGTCCCCGTATTTGTGAATAAGTCCCCAGACGAATTCCACCCCTGGAATGTCCCCCGATTTAATCTAATTTCTCTGGGAAACGGAGCAGCGGCAGTCTCAGCAGCCCGGAGCAGTTAGCTGCTCCTATCATTCCTAACCAGCGCTGGTCAGCGGCCACGGATGAGGGGAGTTGTAGGGCAACACCACCTGAGGGCCCAAGGCTGAGAAAGGCTGCGCTGGGCACTCTTCACACGCACTCCGTCACGCGTGTACTGCAGCGCATCCTTCATCTGAGGCGAGGGAAGAGTCCCAAAGGGGAATTTCGAAGCGGGACGCGAATGAATTAGTGGGGCGGAGAGGCTGCTCCAGGAGAGGATCCCTGCGACGAGGGAGTGCGCGGCGGGTGGGGGGCGCGCAGGCAGCGGCCTCATAATCCCCTCCTCGAGAGCCGGGTCTGCCGGAGAACCAGAGGGAAAAGGGGTCGCTGCCTCGCGCGCGCCGACGGGGCTTCTTTGCTGGGGCTGCGCTCGCTCCACATGCCCCCTCGCCTCGCTTCAGAACTGGGCGGCGGCGGCCAGCCAAGAAGAGCATTTATTTGCGCTGGCGGTCCAAGTTGGGGCAAAGCTAAGAAACGGGAGGCGGGAGGGAAGGAGAGAAGCTCCGGAAGCGCCGCCAAGTTCCCACCACGGGTTCCTTCTTGTCGTTTATTTTATCTCTTCACACGCGACCAGGCGCCCCTCCCTCCCCCCCTCCCTCTGGTCCCACCGCGGCGCCCTCGCGGCTTGTTGTTCGGGATGCGTCTGCAGCAGCGGCGGCAGGGGGAGGCGGGGCCGAAAGGCGACACCGGCCAATCAAGATCTCCATTTCCCCGATTGACTGGAGGCAGCCTTTTTCACCATGAGCGCCCGTCTCGTCTAGAGGGGAGCGCGTCTCTCGCACCGCCCGCCCGCCCGCCCGCCTGTGTCTCGGGGGCGGGGCGTGCGCGCCTGTGTCTCGGGCGAGAGGCGTCTGTTTGTGCGGCTCCCCCCCCCCCCCGCCCGTCTCTCGCTCGCTGGCTCCCTGCGAGGGGGGCGCGAGAGGGGCTGAGGCGGCGGGCCGGGACGGGGGACAATGGCGGCGGCGGCTCCTCCGAGCCCGCGGCGGCGGCGGCGGGGACCGTGCGCTACTCTGGTCCGCTGGGCGACTTCGGCGGCGGCGGCCGGGCAGCTGCTGCTCCTGCTGCTCCTCCCTGAGGCGACCACGGGTGAGTTGCCTGCTCCGCGCCTCGCACCCAACCGGCCTCCGGCTCTTCCCCTCGGCAACATGGCGCCGCTCCCCGAGAAGAAAGCGCCCGGGGATGGAGGAGGGCATTCTCCGGAGGGGCCTGGAGAGCGCGGGGCAGCGGGAGGAGGAAGAGAGAGGATGCGGGCCGAGTCGCCCAGGCCGGCGGCCCTCGCTCCCTCACAAAGGCTAGTGGCCCCCCCCCTTCCATTCTCCTTCCTGGGAAAAGAAAGAAAGAAATCTTGATTTATCCTAGTCTCGTCTGCGCGTGTTTCTGGGGGGGTGGGGGATGTGCCTTGTGTTTGTATTGCCCTCTAGGGCACGCCCCAGAAGCTGCCCCCTTTCGAAGCCGAGGGAGCCGCGCGTTGTTCTCCTCCCTCCGCCCGCCCGCCAGCAGACTCTCCTTCACTTTCGAAGCCCCCTTCGCCCTCCCCACCGGCTCCGGAGGGCAGATGCTGCTTGGCGCGGGGAAGGGGAAGGGGGGGGGTGTCTCCGAGGGCTTTGTGGGGGCTTCGCTGTGACGAGGAAGGGGCGGGGACGCAGTTTGGCTTTCCCCCCCCTCGAGCGAGAGGGTCGCGGCGGCCCTGCGTCGCTCTTCTCTGGCGCCGATCCGGCCGTGTGTTTTCCTCGCAGTGTTCGAGGTGCAGCAGGAAAGGGAGAAGGTGGTGCCCCCTGGGGTGATTCACGTTATCTCAGCACTTGGCTAAAACTTTGTAATGGAAACAGCGGAGGAAACCCGGCATTGTTTCCCGCACCGTGACGGCGAGGTGCTGCGGAAAGCTTGCAGGGTACAACTACCGGTATCCTCGTGCTGCTCGCAGAGAAAGGAATGCCCTTGTTTTGAAGAAGTTTTTTAAGCCTTGAGATTTAACTGATGTCCGCATTCATCACAACTCGGTGTGCTTGCGGCTGAGGCCAAAACTGCACCGATGCTAAGAACTGCATTGTAATCGTAAAAGGATGGAAAAAAATCGTAGTAACTCAAAAGCCGTTGTGCCTATTGCTTTAATTTAATGGGTGTGTGGGTGGTTGTAGAAGTTGCATCTACAGCTATCCTCCTGATGTTACATTATTTTTGTATCCAGTCCACAAAGCACTTCTAACCTACTATAATCACAGCTGACCTGTATGCAAAGACTGTTCATATTGAAGACCCAGCACTTCCATGTAACATCATAGTGCAAAAACCTGAGTTTGGGGCATTGCATCCACTGCTTGAGATTTCACTGCAAGCAACAATGATACAAAATATATGATCTCGGGCATGACTTTCATGGACAGACATGACCCAATTTTGTAGCGCATATTTGTGTGGTCGGGAAATGCAGAGTAAAAAAACACAGATCTGACATCACTGAGAATTTTAACTGAAGAGTAGCATAGAAACATGTATAAATAAATACATTTAAATGCATTGTGGCACCTGTGGTTCAAAAAATTAGATTTCAGTTGCACATTCTTGGATTCATATTTTATCAGTAGATTCCATACATCAGCCATAAAAATGCAGTTTATATTTGTGCCCATAGATAATACTGTACAAATGGTTCATCCAGTAACTCAATGCAGTACTGTGGCCACCTGTGGCACATTGGTGAAGGGTTGCATGGAGACACCCCAAAACTACCAGTTGTTGCTCCTTTGTGAGTGGTCTGCTTGTTGCAGCAGCCCTGGCTACAAGTTCCCCAGGTGAATGGTGCCTCTGGGGCTGCTCGGGGTGCAGGTTACCACTAGGTGATGTGACCTTGGACTAAGCAAGCAAGCCGGTGAGGAAGCCCAGCCAGCCTTTGCTGTTGGGAATGGACAGAGAAGTCCCAGGCCTCTGTGGGGGCAGTGTGTGGCACCTCTCTTTGGGGCAGGCTGGAGGGCAGCTCAGAGACCAGGGACAGCAGCAGTGGCTGCCCGGAGGACTATCAAAGAGAGTGAGGGAAAACTCCACAAGGGAGGGTATTCAAAAAAGGGTGAAGGACTGCCCGCTTTACAAGCAAGGGGTGACATAACTGGGCTCCTGAGCCCCACGGGGTGCTACAGAAAGAATGTAGTTGGTCAAGAGAGCTGTGTACTCAAAAAGGTTGAAAAACACTGCTGTATAGGATTGGATCCCCCTGTTTAATAGCTGATCAGCAGGGGGATTCAATCCTATGTTGTGCTTGTGCACCCTCCCTTTAAACTTAAAAACTGCATGTGAAAATGGATATAAACCCCTTTAAAAAGACATCGGCTCCACTGCAGGACTGAATCTGGGGTGAGCAGGACAGCCACTGGGGCAGCACAGGCTGAATTGGCCTGATTTGGGAGCAGCAGATCAAGGTCACAGAGCAGATTGGGAGGTCCATGCACAGTTCTAATGAGAAGAGAGAAGGCAAGATAGGTAACAGGACCAAAAGTACAAGAAGGCAGGGAGACAGAAAGGCACCACTAAGTGACAGAAAGAAAGAAAGTGATGAAAGTACTGTAATAGAAAATTAGAGAAGAGACCGATGAGCTAGATGTGAATCTTTTTTTGGGTATCATGGATGCTGTTTTGGTAAATTGCAAAATTTGCCTAGCAAGAAAATTTTCCTGTAGCGCAGCCTTGCAGGGAGTGGAGTGCGGATGATGTGGCGTCCCTGTTCCTTCTAACTCTGTGAGTGTCATTGTTAATGTTTGTTACTATGGTATGTATTTTTGAGTTTTTATATTGCAAACTACCTGAAGGGCGGTATAGAAATTTAGGGTTGGCATATTTCAAGAGGTTAAAATCTGGACACAAAAAGTTGAGCTTTTTTAGGGCAATGGCCTGATGCTCCCTCCGCAGCCACCCACACCAAAACCTGAACCAGAGCCGCACACACTCAACTAATTTTTCTAAAAAAACAAAACAGAATCCAGGACATTTGATTAAAAATGTAAAATTCCCCCTGGATGGGCATGTAGGACCCCCAAAAGAGGACATGTCCGGGAATTCCCAGCCATATGGAAACCCTATGAAATTTAATAAATAATATTTACAACTCTCACTTCCTGCAGCCAGAGTACTGCTGTCACTTCCTGGGGCCCCATGATTGCAACCCCTGGGCAACCCAGTTACCCACTGCAGTAGTAACTTCTTTGTTTTCTCACCACAGTAGACACTTCTGCATTTTAGTTCCCAGCACACTTCCATTCTGGGAGAAGTCTAGAAAGCCATAGAAACAAAATAGAAAGTGAACAGTGTTGTTATTCCACAACTCTCTTACTGCAGGCATATCTATGGGGCACTACAGGCATAGGTGGGACCTAGACCTATGGTCTAGGGCTTTATTGGAAGTCTGATATATCTGCCAATTTATTGGAAAGCTGCTTTATAGAAGTCTCAGGCAGTTTTAATCCTTTATCTCAAAAAGTCTTCCCTGGACTCAGATACATTAAAACAACTGCTGCATTGTTGCAAATATCCCTTCTTGGGCAAGGTGATTGAGAAGGTGATGGCTGGTGATGGTCTGCTGTAGGAGTGCCTGGACAAAGTGGATTATCTAGCCCTGTTTCAGTCTAGCTTCACCTTGACTGATGGTTTTGTGTTCTGTTTTTGTTTGTTTGTTTGGAAGAGAGACAGGGAGAGTGCTACCCCGATTATTTTCATTGAATTTTCAGTGGCTTTTGATGCCATTGACCATGGTATCTTGCAGGCACTGCTCAATAGATAGAGAGTTGGGGGCATGTGTGTTGTGGTGGTTCTGCTGCTATCTCCAGAACCACCACCAGAGTAGCACTGGTGAACTTTGGCTGGGTCCCTTGGTGCTTGTGCTGTGGAGTCCTGCAGAGTTCTGTTCAATATCTATATGACTTTACTGGGACAAGTCAATCAGGGATTTGGAGTGTTGATGATACCCAGTTCTCCATTCCATCTGAATCAGGAGAGGCAGTTAAGGTGTTGGAGCAGTGTCTGTAGGCAGCGACTTGCTAGATGTGGGGCAATGAGCTGAATTGAATACGGATAAGTTGGAAGTGCTGTAGAAAGGTGGGATTTGTAGGCATACCTTTTCCAGTACCGACCAGCTTTAACTTTAAGATTTGTTGCAGTCTTGCCAATGAACCCAGCCTGTTTGGCTTGGCAGTCATGTAAGCTAAGGTTTTCTCTGTGGTGGCACACCAATTGTGGAACTCTTTCCCCGCAGAATTGTGTGTGTTCCCTATATTGCTGTTATTCCACTGACAGCTAAAAATGTTTGCTGAAGCCTTCAGGTGATTTTCACTGTATGTTCCAGTGAACAGTTTTTATGTTTTCCCAAGTTTTACATAACAGTTTAAAAACTATTTCTGATGGTAAATTGGATTATAGTTACACTGCTCTGGGCACCATTAGGAGGAAGTTTAGGGTTAAAATGTAACAAGTGAGTAAATCTTATATGTTGCAACAACAGGCCAGGTAACAGAGCTACAGAGAATGGAACCAGCCCCTTTGGCAGACCCAGTCTCCAAAGCTGTCCTCATGTCTGCTCTGGCAACACTGGTACTGGACCTAATCTACAGCCTCAGTGGTTCATTTACCTGCTCATCTTCCAATATGATATATGCTGTTAAAGGTCAGCAATGCCCTTCTGTATTCTACATAGGACAAACCCTCCTGGCTCTATGGCTGGGATAGTTAATGGGTTTTGTTTTTTGTTTTGCTTGGAGACCATATTGAGGGTTTTACTACCTGTCCAAGGGCTGCATGCCAATGTGCACACACACTAGGGAGTGTGATTTCACAGAAAGAGCCTGTACATGTACACACTTACACACGCAGCAGAGTAGCTTGCACGTAGCTGTTCACACTCAGATAGCTTGGCAGAGGAACAGACTCAGCAGCAGATAGAAACATATTCAGCAGCACTTCTGCTTTCCAGGGCACTGCTGTTGGAGGAGGGTTCCAAAATTTTATGCTCCATTAATAAATGAACTTCCCCTCTACCCCCAATTACTTTAATTGCCTTGAAATTTAACCAATCAATTTATTCTGCATTAATATATTATTAACCCCCTCTTTCCCCTGCATTGATTTCCTGTGAACATTGGCTTCATTTCATTGTGTCCCATTAAGACCTCCCAATTTTTTCCTCTTCATTGATTGATTTCAGTTTCCCAAGTTAAATTGGTTTCACCACAACATTAATTGCATTGCTTTCCATCTATACTGTACCTCCTTTCTTCCACATTGATTCCCTCTCAATTTCAGATTGCTCACTGGTAAGTTTTTAAGAAATTGCTGCAGGCACAGTTAGCTGCTGCAGTGCTTCAGTTTGTCCCACTGCTGGCTATCAGGACTGATCATGCAAGTTCATCTCTCTTGGACAGTGTAAACATCATAGCCAGCTACTCAAAGCACTACTCATGGTGCTAGAGGAAAATGCTGAAGACAAGCAAATGAAGTGTTCTCTAAGCTTTGGAAGATTGGAAGAGAAATTGAGGACAAAAATATTTGACTACCTGCAGGGCAGTCAGCACTGAGAGCACCATGGCAATTCAAAAGGGGGGAGGGTGTCAAAGAAAAAAAAGACCCCTTAAAAGGGGCCACTGCTCCTGACAGATCTAGGTGGCATGCTTTTCACATGGTATGGGGCTGTATCTGTGCCACAGCTAAGCCATCTCTGCTCTATGCAAAATAATAAATTACCATAAATGTTACCACAGAAATTGTAATATTCAAAAGCCAGTGAGGAAATATTTCAACCTACAGTACTAAGAAATTCAGGAAATCTCAAAGAGACTGTAGTTTGGAACCATGAATTATAGTCAACAGGCTCAGTGCTATCACTTGTGAACTGAACTGAGATGAAGGATCCTTAACACATACATATTAATTGGCTCACCAGTGTCAGAAAGCCTGCTTTCAAAAACTGCATTGTAAATTACCACTATTTGGTACATAATTATCAGTGGGGGTTTTTATGCATTTTATTTCCCTCTGACTTCGAAATCCCTGCCCAAGCCAAAATATATACCTGCAACTCAGGATAGCGCTACATGCATCTGATGAAGTGAACAATGGTCCACGAAAGCTTGTGCCATAATAAATTTGTTATTCTTTAGTGTGCCACACAACCCTCTGCTCTTTTTGATGTGTTGTATTAGTACCATCACATGTTAGTAGTTCTGTCAAAAAACATACTATCAGTGCACCCCAGGCCTGGCATGCACTCAATGAATTTTTACAAAATATTCACTATGAACAGTTGACTGCCAGGCTATATCACACATTGTTTTTGAAATTTCCCACCAGTTTTAGAAATGATTTACAATATTATATAAAGGGATACTGTTTAAGAAACTCAATTCATTTCACAGTTATTTGGATTCTTGTGAACCTATTTCATGTTAAGGTTACAAAAAACAACCATCTGAAAATATGTCTGGAATGCTATTCTTTTTCCCCAGATGTTGGCTGTCAACTTACCCAAACTGATAGAACGAATTCATGTAGAAACTTGTCTTATTGTTACATACGCTAGCTGCTTTATCCCTGGATTTACTTAAAAGCTGTTTGGCAGATATTGCACCAAATATGCATTAAGAAATTTATGCTGGTATAAATTAGCAACTAGGAGTGGAAGCATATTTTGGGGGCACTTGGATTTTGTAACTCCACCAGTGTTTAACATAACTAATATGAACATTTCTCTTTCCCCACCCAGCTCTACAGTGTTTTTGTCTTGTTTGTACAAAAGACAACTTTACATGCACAACAGATGGACTTTGCTTTACTTCTGTAACACGGAACAGAGACAAAATCACACGCAATAGCATGTGTGTGGCACAAGATGATCTGTTTCCCAGAGATAGGCCATTTATTTGTGCCCCCTCAACAAGTGAAGGAGTTATTACTGTGCCACATTGCTGTGATAGAGACTTCTGCAATAAAATAGACCTACCGATTCCAACCCCAGGTAATTTTCCCCACTCCCAATTTTGAAAGCTTAATATGAGAAACAATATAAAATAATTTAGTTAAAAATCAAAACAGATAGTGGAACAAGCTAAGCATCCAGTGACTTATTCGCATGGTAGCATCTCCTACTCCTGTATTGCTCTCTTGATGTACCAAGTAAGTTTACCTGAAAACTGGGGGAAGGGGGGATCTGGTGTAGATATATGTCCATAGAGAGATATTTCTGTTTTATTCAAGTGCACAAACATATACAGGCATTGAATATATAACTGATAGGTTATTTTTATTTGTCTTCTGTGTCTCCCATTCCACTTCTAGGTCCCCTCCCAAGAAAGCTGCCTTCTAATTTAGGACCAGTAGAATTGGCTGCTGTCATTGCTGGACCTGTTTGTTTTGTTTGCATTTCACTTATGTTGATTTTGTATATCTGCCATAATCGTGCCGTCATACACCATCGTGTTCCAAGTGAAGAAGATCCTTCTATGGATCGTCCTCCATTTATATCTGAGGGAACAACTTTAAAAGATTTAATTTATGACATGACGACTTCAGGCTCAGGTTCAGGTAATAAGAGTCTCTTCCCTCTTCTTGCTGCCCTCTTCTCCCCCCGTACATAATCTTTTAAAGGGGGTAGTATTGTTAATAGTGCAACACAAGCATAGTTACTTGCTAAATGTTACGGGAATAATGATTTTGCAGCTGTATTTTACTGGGGTTGTGAGGATATAGCTAGGCAGAAATTATAATTAGTTTATCATATTGCCAGCAACTTGTGAGAAATTCAGATTTTAATCAGATTTCAAACCAAAAGTAAAGCTTGTTTGAAGTTTCGTTTCAGTGCCATGCTCAAATGCTTTCTTCTGTTGCAGACAAACCCTACCTAAAAATATAGATCTTGAGATTAAGGAAAATGTTGTTGAAATATACAACATTTATTACTTCTGATATCTGCACAATCTTACCAAAATGCTTGCAATACACACTGGGGGGGGGGGGGGGAACAGTATGGCAGGATCTGTGTATGTATTAACATCTTTTTTGATCTAGCAAGGTAGATTAGACCTCATTGATTAAAGCTATGGATACCAGCCTATTCCCGTAGTCATTATAACAATTGGAGGCACATGGTATTAAAACCTGTAGAAAGATTTCTTAATATCAATAGGAAATAGTTTGAGCTATAGGCAAAAAGAAAAGGTCTCAGTGTCACAGGAAAACGTCTTATCTGTATTCTCACTACTGCTTCCTTTGCAGGAGAGCTAAAGTGGCAGATTATTTTCCAGTGCTCCAAGGCAGGTACAGGCAGGTTGGTTAATACAAGTGCCTGTGCATTTTGTCCCCTTTTGCTAGTTCTATGAAGGCTAGAACTTGCATGTCCCATCCCCCCATGTTAAATGGAAGTTGGGGCTGCAGGCTAGCAAGACTAGAATCTAGATGAAACCTGGCCAGGCAGTGAGTGACAGTGGCATTTTTCATTGCAACAGCTATTTATTTTATTTCTGGAGTTCTGCTTCTACAGTCTCATGAAATGATTTCATCTCCTTTGATGGGGGGAGGGAGAGGTGAATCTACTCTGCAAGTTTTGAGATGGGTGAAACAGTAACCAACTGCCCCTTGTCATTTTGGGCCAGCCCTATTTGAAACAAGCTACCTTCATAAATGGTGTTTTGGCATTTCCTTTTTCCAAAATCCATAGTTAAGATTAACCAAAGTTTGCCTGGGCTTGGACATCACAACAAACTACACAACAAGCTACATGCACCCATGTAGAACATGGGTGGGGAACTTACTGCCTTCCTGCAATTTGTTGGACTAACACCTTGCAGCCTTGCTAGAGGAAAAGGAGAGAGTGGGACCCATGTCTTGTTGTGACTCATCAACCATGGGTGACTGACGTGGTTTTCCAGATGTTGCTGGACTACAGACAATGATCATTCTTAACCACTGGCCCTGCTGACTGAGGCTGATGGGGGTTAGAGTCAAACAATACCTGAAGGACCACAGATCAACCAGCTCTGCTCTAAACCACTGTTTGGTGTTTTATACAAATGCGGTGAAACCGTGCACAGAGTAACCTTTTGGCATGTTGTGTAGTAGCTGTTTGCTCAATAATATTCTGCTGAAGAGAGAAGTTAGAGATACCAGTTACTGACTAGAAAAACCACATCAATATTTAATTGAACAACAGCTGAGAAAGGTGTATAGTTTCATGCCTTTAGTTTCCAAAGGATGCACTTACTGTTTCAGCCACCAAAGACAGTCTTCTCTCACTTTCCACAGTCCATTACTTAAAATAGAGAGTTCCTGTATTTGAAACCAGGAAAGAACTAGAGAAGATAGTTGCAAAGTAATTCTTGTTTCTCAGTTTTAAAAAGTAAAAAGGCTCTTCCTATAGCAAAGGAGGAGAAAAGACTACTTCCATATGGTCCCTTTTGTTCCTACCATGAACTTTGCTGCTTCCATGTCCCACAGTTACTACCATCTGAAGCCCAGATCAAAACCTGGGTCCTTAGCCCAGCATTTCAGAGTGGGGAGCTCAACCCTACATACATATTTTGCCATGTTTACTAAAAAAATGTATTTGGGATCTATCTGATGAAATTTGTGGAACAACTTGAGGAGTGAGTGGTTGGAATCTGTTCCCAGGAACTATGCCCTGTAATTTGTACAATTGCATCTTAGTCACATTTAACTTGCATGATTTTAACTATACAGTTGAAGACCTTTGGTTGAAATCCTGCAAGTTAAACGCAGGCAAGGCCCTCACTGCACACTGACTCCAGAAGCCTCAAGATGCTCCCACGAGATTCACAGAATTACAGGAAATTGGACAGCCCTGTAAGATCTTGCAAAAGCATCCCAGGGCCCCTGGAGCCGGCAGGCTGAGCTCACATGAGAGTGGCTCCAATGGTTTGAGTATTATATGCATTTTTATGTATATACGGAACCCTTGGAGCTCAACCCCTGCAGAAAATGCAACTGTACTGAATACCAAACAACATCTTCCTGGTCTCCGTATTCAGGAACTAACGGAAACATTGACACATCTCAAAAGCAATCTAGCACTTTTTGGAGATCAAAGCTATAAAACTGATCCATATATCAGGAAAAGGTTGTGCTACTCTATTGTGTCATTTATAATATTTATAATAAGGAAAACGGGAAGAAATTAGTTATCTTGGATCTCAGCCATGAATTTTTTTATCAATTCAAGTAGCTTTAAAAGTAACAAACTTGATCACTGTTTTCAAAATAAACTTTTTTTTTTTTAGGTTTACCTCTACTTGTTCAAAGAACAATTGCAAGAACAATTGTACTTCAGGAAAGTATTGGAAAGGGTCGATTTGGAGAAGTCTGGCGTGGGAAATGGAGAGGAGAAGAAGTTGCAGTGAAAATTTTCTCCTCAAGAGAGGAACGTTCCTGGTTTCGTGAAGCAGAAATCTACCAAACCGTTATGTTACGTCATGAAAATATTCTTGGGTTCATAGCTGCAGACAATAAAGGTTAAGTTTTTTAAAATTGCTTCTGGTCCCGTTTTGCTTGTTGAAATCTCATAATGCTATCTGTTACACTGTGTCAATTTGAAGTAATTTCTACATTGGCTTCACATTAATGTTTGTGTTTCATGTATATGCCCCATATTGATTTCTGTTCTGTGAATCATAAGAGTTGTAAAGTTCAAAGATGATGAATAAAATTGCTACCACTCTTCATCTCCTGGAAATATCCAGAAACTTGCAGTGAGGAAAAAAATGTCTTCTTTCTCTTGAATGAAATGCTGCTCATATTTAGAATTGCAATGCACAATAATGAATCTGCATGGGCACTAAGATCAGTTATAGTTTGTAGGCCTGCCAGTAGGTCAAGTAAGCTGGCAGGCACAAAACAGCCTTCACCTTGGTATTCCGATGTTGTGGAATTTCCTCAAGGGAAGCATGGTTGGTTCCTTCCATGGTAGCTTTCAGATGGCTAGTTAAATGCCAAGTCATTACCCTGTTTTAAATGACAAATTTGTTTTAATTTGTTTCATAGGATTACTAATCTGAATAAGAATCTGCTAGTATCTATTTTGTACTGTTTTGTGTTAATTATTTTTTAGGGTATTGATTGTACTTTCAAAACTGTTAAGATTGTGAGTTTCTAGGAATACTGTAGTCTTGAAAAGGGGCATATAATTTATTTTAATTAGTGAAGAAGAAATTATCACCATATTTCAAATGTTCTGGTGATCTTGGTATTTTCAAAAACATAAAAATCATTATGCAGTTGTTTGCAATTACAGAAACTGCTTAAATATCATTGACAATCCTTGGGGTCCCTTTCATCTCTATGATTCTATGACTTCATTAGGATTGAAACAGAAAGCTGAAACAGCTTTCACCATTTCTTATGTTTTAGCATCAGTAGTTGCTTAAGAACTTAGTAGAAAGAGACCATGGTTAAATGAAATGCTTACCACATGCAAGATAATAATTTTTATGTTTTGTTTTTGGAAATACTTCATTTTATTTCTTCTGTGTTTTTTTTTCAGATAATGGTACATGGACACAGCTGTGGCTGGTGTCAGATTATCATGAGCATGGCTCTCTTTTCGATTACCTAAACAGGTATACCGTTACTGTGGAAGGAATGATAAAACTAGCTTTGTCTACTGCCAGTGGACTTGCACATCTTCACATGGAGATTGTTGGCACTCAAGGTAATTTACTAAATTAAGTACCGTATTTTGCGCTCTATAGGACGCTTCGGACCATAGGGCGCACCTCGTTTTTAGAGGAGGAAACAAGGGGAAAAATATTTTTCTGGTTTTCCTCCTCTAAAACCCATGGTTTTTTTTGAGAATCAGCTCAAAGTTTTACAGCTTTTTTTGCAAAGGATCAGTTCAGATTTGTGCAGCTTTTGCAAAGGGGGAAAAGCATTGCTTACAAAACAGTAAGCACCAGTACAGACCAGTAAGCACCAGTAGAAGCCAGTACGCACCAGCAAGTAATAGGAAGCAAGAGGAAAGCAAACCAGTACAAACCAGTAAGCACCAGTACAAACCAGTACAGACCAGTAAGCACCAGTACAAACCAGTACGCACCAGCAAGCAATAGGAAGCAAGAGGAACACAAACCAGTACAAACCAGTAAGCACCAGTACAAACCAGTACAGACCAGTAAGCACCAGTACAAACCAGTATGCACCAGCAAGCAAGAGGAAGCAAGAGGAACGCAAACCAGTACAAACCAGTAAGCACCAGTACAAACCAGTACAGACCAGTAAGCACCAGTACAAACCAGTACGCACCAGCAAGCAATAGGAAGCAAGAGGAACACGAACCAGTATAAACCAGTAAGCACCAGTACAAACCAGTACAGACCAGTAAGCACCAGTACAAACCAGTATGCACCAGCAAGCAAGAGGAAGCAAGAGGAACGCAAACCAGTACAAACCAGTAAGCACCAGTACAGACCAGTAAGCACCAGTACAAACCAGTATGCACCAGCAAGCAATAGGAAGCAAGAGGAACACAAACCAGTACAAACCAGTAAGCACCAGTACAGACCAGTAAGCACCAGTAGAAACCAGTACGCACCAGCAAGCAATAGGAAGCAAGAGGAACACAAACCAGTACAAACCAGTAAGCACCAGTACAAACCAGTACAGACCAGTAAGCCCCAGTACAAACCAGTACGCACCAGCAAGCAATAGGAAGCAAGAGGAACACAAACCAGTAAGCACCAGTACAAACCAGTACAGACCAGTAAGCACCAGTACAAACCAGTACGCACCAGCAAGCAATAGGAAGCAAGAGGAAAGCGAACCAGTACAAACCAGTAAGCACCAGTACAAACCAGTACAGACCAGTAAGCACCAGTACAAACCAGTACAGACCAGTAAGCACCAGCAGGTAATAGGAAGCAAGAGGAAAGTAAACCAGTACAAACCAGTAAGCATCAGTACAAACCAGTACAGACCAGTAAGCACCAGCAAGTAATACAAAGCAAGAGGAAAGCAAACCAGTACAAACCAGTAAGCACCAGTAGGTAATAGGAAGCAAGAAGAAAGCAAACCAGTAAGCATCAGCAAGTAATAGAAAGCAAGAGTAACAGCCCCAAATGGCTGAAAAACTCAATTTCCCAGGATCCTCAATTTCCCAGGATCCTACTCTGCAAGGGGCCTGGGCGGGGCAGGAAGGGAGCTAGCTCCCTTATCTCCCTCCCCGATCTCCTGCAATCAGCTGTTGAGCGGGTTCTTTTCAACACTCTCTTTCCCTCTTGTTAGCCTTTAGCTCTTTCTAAAACAGAAAAAGCAGGATATGCCTTTCCTCCCTGGGCAATTTGGCTCCAGGGACCATGCATTCGCTCCATAAGACGCACAGACATTTCCCCTTGCTTTTTAGGAGGAAAAAAGTGCGTCTTATGGAGCAAAAAATACGGTATGTAGCATTATTAATATGGACCTAATGGGGGGAAATCACATGGTTATGCTTTTGTTCTTAATATTTCTTATATATTAAACATATAATCTCCCTGTAATGCACATTAGTCAACTCATAGCAGCCTTTATGAGCAATTTATAAGCATTTACTTACGTTTGAGATGCCTCATAAATTCTCATGGCAGTTTAGTTTCAGACAAAATATGTCTTTATATATCCCTATTTCTCTTCTAGTCTTAATTCTATATAAAACATACTTTGGTTAGTTTCCTGCTAATTTTGGGTTCACAGTGGGCATGTTGGATTTTTGAGAAAGTGCAATGAGCTGGTGTGAGAACATGGTATAACACAAAACAGCTGCCACATCCAAAGGGGCAGGGGAAGATGCCACAAAATGACATTAGCACGCTCCTTTTCTTAGCCACCCCATTGGGGAGAGGGTCCTGTATGAGCCACTGCTGCACTCAGAGTTTTTTTGCACCTTGCCTTTGTTCAGAACAGATGGAAAGGTGGTTGTCTCATCCTGGTATCCAGGGAAATGTTATGGTCTGAATGACTAGTACCTAAATTTATTTCAAATTAATAGGATAAGTAATGATTACAGCAGCATCAGGGGTGGTATTACTCTCATTGCATTTTTCCTAGGCACTCAGAGACCTTCACGTTGTATCAGTAACCTTGTTCATATTTGTCAAGTGGTTAGCAAAATTTATGTCCACCCACCTTTCCCTCTACAAACTCTTATACCTTGGTACCATGTATGAAAGTTGCTTTATTTGACTTGAACAATTGCCAAAGATCAACTTTGAATTTAAATTTAAATGCATAATTAAGAAATTTATAGGCAGATGCACTAGTTGATTAATAATTTTCTGTGTTTTTTTTTAATGCAGGAAAACCAGCTATAGCTCATAGAGACCTGAAATCAAAGAACATATTAGTAAAGAAAAATGGTACCTGTTGTATTGCAGATTTAGGCCTGGCAGTAAGACATGATTCAGCTACAGACACAATAGATATTGCACCAAACCACAGGGTGGGAACAAAAAGGTAAAATTAACACTCTTTTAATAACAGAATATATTATATTAAAGGACTGATAAACATAGCCCTAAACTTAAACGTAGGACTCCCCCAGGGTCTCTTGGAGAGCAGGCATTCTAATAATGGAGACCAGCATAATGCAGTATTGTGCTGTTTGGGTGTTAAAGGATCAGTTTCCCACACAACTGTGAAACTCCATGGAGAGTTGCTGTTTGCTACCATAACTTACCTGACAGTGTAACTGGTGGTGTTGAAATATTGCTGCTGGTTGCAGTAGTGCCCCTTTTCCTCACTCCCTACCTCCATGCCTCTTTATTGGTGAATGATCTAGAGCAGGCATCCCCAACATTCAGCCCTCCAGATGATTTGGCATTCAACTCCCATGATCCCTAGCTAACAGGACCAGTGGTCAGGGATGATGGGAATTGTAGCCCAAAACATCTGGAGGGCCGAAGGTTGGGTTTGCCTGATCTAGAACTTCTGGGTAGTGCCTTCTCTTAAATAGGTGATCGGAAAGTGCTTGGTTCCTTTTTCCCATAGTCATCTTGTTGATATAATAAAAACAAAATTACTGTGAAGGAGAAGAATGTGCCCAATTTCTCAGAACAGATATTTTTCAGTCACCTATACAGTAATTAGTGCTTTAAAAATCATTGTAAATTATAATATAGATGGGTATTTTTAAACATAGTTGCTACTTAAGGGCAGCTAAGTGGCTAGGCTGCTTTAACCTGACATGAACCTTGTTCTTGCAACAGCTGGTAAAGAGATAAACGTCTATATGGACCATTTTATGTATGCCTATGTACTCGAACCTGTATCTCATATGTGTCTTCACTGAACTATTACTGTGGGATCATTCCGGGAGACAATTACATACTGCAGATATAATTACAGTGGACCTGATTACTCTTTAAATAGCAGTATTGCTTTGCTTATTTTTGAGAGATTACCAAACTCGAATAAAAGCCTGCTCAAATTGATCTAAAGGTTTAGTTACCAAAATGGCTAGTGTAAATAGTGTGTAAAATGGCTTTGTAGTTTGACACACAGGTGCAGGGATTAACAAACAAGCAAACCAGTGCAATGGTTACTTGTTACATGTTTCCCATTGCTTGGTTTATAATCTTGAATAGATCCTATTGTAGAGGTAGAACTAGGCAGGGAAATGGCCTTTTATGGTGTGGAACCCAGAGGAACTGCAGGGAAACTTAAATAGACCAAAAAAGTTCAGATCTTGAGATCTGTAGGTGAGCAAGATCCATGAAATAAGAGAAGTGGAACGTGAGGGGGGGTGGCATGCAATGGCTCCCTTTCTTGAAGGTTCCTTTGCCCTGATACGACTTCGACTAGCCACATCTGCTTCCACTCTGGATTTCTAAATACTCTTCTAATAAAGTTTGAAAATATACAAAGCTTCCTTTTCGGATGAGAGAAGGCTTGTGCAAACACTCCTGGGAAGCAGGGAGATGAGGAAAGGTCCTTCTCAGTAAAGCGTGAAGTGTCCCTCTCAGTAAAACTGGGAGGGGGAAAACTTTCACTGAGGGCCTCCACACCATCTCCTTCAGCATATATGGCACTGTTGTGTATGTATACGCCGCTTTCTCCTTTTCTGCCTATGGTGGGATATTCAGAACGTCCTGCTTTCTTCTCTCTGCACCATGGCATTTTGAATCCTGTCAGGTTCAGTTGCAGAAAAACAAGTGTCTGTGCTCTCTTTGCGTAAGTCCAGTTTAGATTGCAAGGAAATGGTCATGGAGCAGGAAGTGTCACACGTGCATAGCCCACATATTCAGTCACATAACAGGGTGTCCCTGTCCTGAAATGATTGGAACTTCTGCATGCCTCTCAGTTATGCAGAAGTTCCTACTATAGTTACTTTTTTAAAGGCTTGATTGGAATGTAGAGCCAGGTCAATAGTATGTATCTTGAGAATGTCATTATTGTGTGATGCCTAACTGGCACAGTGTCTCAACTGTTTCTAGTGCCCAATGAAAGAGAAATAGAGATAACTATGTTTAGAGACCACTGCTTGATAAATAAAACATTTTGGTTTTCATTTTGATAGGTACATGGCTCCTGAAGTACTTGATGATTCCATAAACATGAAGCATTTTGAGTCTTTCAAAAGAGCAGATATTTATGCAATGGGATTAGTGTTCTGGGAAATAGCTCGACGATGTTCAATTGGTGGTAGGTACAAATAGAAATGAAACAGAATTGACTTAAGGTTCTGTCATGACAACAGTTAACTTACAAATTGGTTTACACATTTTAGGAATTCATGAAGATTACCAACTACCATATTATGACCTGGTCCCTTCTGATCCTTCAGTTGAAGAAATGAGGAAAGTTGTTTGTGAACAGAAACTTCGACCCAATATTCCAAACCGATGGCAGAGCTGTGAGGTGAGGTTTTTCAAGCTGTATCAAAATGAGAATATTTAAAAATGTATAAAGCGGCTTAGTTTGAATTTTTTTAAATAAAATAAAATATTGAGTTACATACTCAAAAATGAAATTGAGGACTTTTGTGCCTTGAAGGATATCCGTTCACCTTATGCCTTTAACTATGGGACATACCTAATCACACAAGTATGAAATATATTAACAAGAATAGTGGTGTGGGGTGCAGAAAATTTCCCAGTGAAATGTTTTTCTATAGGAAATTTTCAGTTTTTAGAAATGCATGATTTTATAAAATTAATTAGTAAGAGAAACTGATAATACAGTGGTACCATGGATTACGTCTGCTTTGGGTTGCGAACGGCACCCCAGAACGGATCAAGTACGTAACCCGAGGTACCACTGCACAAAACATATTGCACAGCTAGAAGGAAATTGAATTGGATTGAAAATACTTATCTTTCATGTAGTTATCCTTAGGAACTGTACATACCTACACACACAAGCATGTTAATATTAATAAATGAACAATTTTTCAGTGTTCTTTCTTAAAATTTAACCTGTGGAATAATAATTATGTTAATGAATTTTTTACATCTTAAAAGAATGGCTAGTATTCCAATTCAAATTATCTTTTAGATTCTAAAACTTCACAATGTTTTAATTTTTTTCCAAGTAAAGCTTAGAGTTTGTTTGAAAATAACATTTCAAAAACACTAAGTGTACTCTATAGAATCTTCCGCAGTCAGATATTTCAGTTCAACTGGCTAATGAAAAGACATAAATGCCACATGTTAAAACAATAATGCCACAGCTCTGCTTACTAATATGCCAATCAAATATGCTAAATTAAACACCAATTTTATGTCAGTGGAAAATTCATAGCACTGAGATACAAAAAGATGAGAAGTTATGGTATGAAAACTAAACTTCTGTTTCATTTCTTTACAGGCCTTGCGAGTAATGGCCAAAATTATGCGGGAATGTTGGTATGCCAATGGTGCAGCGAGGCTAACAGCTTTACGCATAAAGAAAACACTGTCACAACTCAGTCAGCAAGAAGGCATAAAAATGTAATCTTGGAGGTGACACTGAAGGAAACTCTTAAAGGACCTAATTTGTGTATTAAGAAGGCTAATAGTTCTACCTCACTGGGGGAACAGAAGGATATTGCTGCCTTTTATACAAAATAGGAAGATCAGTTATTAGCCCAGGATTTCTATAGATGCAGTAAAACTTTGTACAGCTCCCTACCTTGCACTACAGACACCTCTTTCCCAGGACACTGTTTAGCTTCAGTAAAACATAAATTGGTTTTCCAAGGATTAACGCTGGTCCCTGTTTTGTTGAGAACATGAAGATGATGCTGGTGCACACCATTGCATTGAAGGATATATTGAAAGTTTTTAAAGCTATTTGCTTTGTTCGCGATGGCACACTGTATATTCTGAACCACTCTTGGCTTGTTCTTATCAGATTGTGTAGTTTTTTGGCTACTAGAACACTTACTATTGGACATATTTATCAGGATTTGCAGACATTACCTCATTCACTCTGGAAGAACATATACAACATATGCAGTTATATTTTGTATTTCTGTTATTTTGCTTCAGAACATTACATGCCTTCAAAATAGATTGTACTGTACCAGGAAGTGCCACTTTTCAATTTTTGTAATGCACTTCAGTAGGTATATGTATGCAAAGCCTTTGGTGCTTGTAGAATGACAAAATATATCTTAACTAAAAGGGAATTTTATACTACATTTGGAATTCTTTTTACCAAAACCTCTTAATTGTGAAGACTAGGAATTTTAAGTATATAAATTAATTCTGTGCTGTTATTAAAGTTGTGCATCACAATGAATTGTGGTGTCAAAAGTGGCACTTAACTTTTAATGACCCGTAAAGAGTACTTCAAGAGTCTTTCAAAATTTGATTATGAGGGCTCAATCCGAGAAAATAAATTTTAGCACTCTAATGCTATCTGGGGTGGGGGTGGGGATTTATTTCTGCACAGACCCTTATCCACTCAAAAAACAGTGCTCTACTAAAGTGTCACCCGTTTCCCTGCTTCTCGAAGGGTAATCCATGTGTAAAACATTGCATTTGGGTAGCCTTATTGTATGCAGTCCTTGTGTGCAAAACAGTAGACTTTTCCTAGCACCTGTAGCTGTTGTGTGATCTTGCTGGTCAGGTCACTATGTGCTTTCTTAACAGATGGTTGGCACTATTGGCTCTGACCTCACCAATTGTATATATCTGGAGATGTGTAAGGACTGAATCTAGGTCCCCACACTCCTAAAATGTGGTGCCATTGGACTTCTCCATGCAAGCCAACTCCTGTTTGGTGACAAGAGCTTCACATGTGGAAGTATTTGCACATCTTATGGCTTGCCTTGAATGTCACTGCTTTGAAACCTCCATCTATTATTATTACTAAATCACAGTTGGATAGTAATATACCATGTGTTTTCTGGTGCATACAGGTAGCTGTAAAATTTGCTGCTGGATGTAAAATACTGTGTTACATCTAGAATACTGAAAAACGGTGCTTGCATTTTAAGGTGTATTTTGGGTTTCATTTATGTAAATCTTACATCTGGTGCACAAATCAAATTACTATTAATGTATCTTCAAGCTAGTTACATTTATGAAGAACCATGAAAAACTAAAGTCTTTTTTTAAAAAAATACTTTTGATTTCCATAAAAGTTAAAATAAGCCAGCAAGCAAAAACTACCTGTTTAAGTTTGTCTTTCTTCAACTCAGACATGAATTAAAAGGTAAAGACTTTGTCCACCTCCAATTTTTTACAGGGATGTAGAATGAAAATAATATTGGTTGGCTGTACTGGCAGCCCCCCGTTTACGTGGGGGTTATGGTCTGAGGCATTGTGCATTGGTGAAATTGTGTATAATTGAAACCCATTGAAAAAGGCCGCAGCCGCCCCATTCCTCCCCCACCCACCCCATTCCGCCCCTTTAGTGGCATTTCAGTGATGTCTTTATTACATTTCCAGGTCACTTTCGGGTTCAGCGTGGTGCATGTCTACATGGTCACACAAATACTGAATGTGTGTAAATGGGCTGCCTGCATACCAGTTATCAATCAGCTTAACTTCCCATGATTCACTCATGCCAAAATGATTTTTCTATTTTAGTCTAGAGAAAATTATGAGGTTAATTTTTTAGCAGTTCTTAAAATAGAGATTGCAGCAGGAAAATTGTATATCATGAAAATTGTACTTTGTTATTTGTGGCTTCAGCTGTGATGATATAATTTTAGTCATGTTTTCCATTGATAATTCGTCAATATCTTGCGAATGAGTGCCTGTATATATTACATAGAACTTTTTTAATCTGTTGCTTGTAAAGTCACATGTAGATTAGGGATGGGCATATCCTCTAAGGCTTCCCTCAGATTGGTTCTGGATTTCCCCAGTTCTGCCCCTAACAGAAAAAACTTGTACAGAGCCAGTCTGAGTGGCTCAGATGGTTCACCTGTTCCCTTCCTTTGACTCTGCTTTCCTATTGCCATCCCCCTCCCTGCCACCACCATCCCTTCCAACTTGCAAAGCACTTTCTTTTCTTTACCTTCAGGTATGGAGTGGGAATGGCACTTTTCCATCCTCCTGATTCACTTACCTGTTTTAGGACTGAAAGCAGTGTCCCTTGGTAATTAATGTCCTAAAGGGCTATAGGTTGCCAGTTCTTAACAGCCACTGCTTTCGGTCCTTATGCCCTGCAAAGCGCATTAGAGTGCATCTGTTAAGAGATGTACAAACCATCACCTTCATTTCCCATTTTAAGGTAAAGCAAAATGATAGGTGGGGAATGTGCTTTGGGGGCTGAAGGAACAGTGGGGAAGGAAGCTGGGAGCCATTTGCTAACCTGGGTAATGGTCTTAGAAATTGGGTGCAAGCCTTAAAAGCTTGCTTCTCTTTGGAGATGATTTTTTTAAGAATTCAAAAAATGGTTTCCAATTTAGACTCAGTTTAACCATCACAACATCTCTGATATGCATCTTTAAGCATCTAGGCAAGTATTCCTATTTTTTAAAAGTTTTTGTTTTGCTCTTGAGAGTCCATGGGGACCAAAATATTTTGGCACTCAAAACATTTGAATGTTATACCTTTAAAAATCTGGTAAAATTTTGATGAAAGCTGTTACGTAATGTGTACTGCACAGTACACATTTATTTAATAAGGGTTTTTATAAAGTCTTTTTAAAAATAGCATTACAGTTGCTGTTCAGATCTTGGACATATGATCCAATTGCTTACAAGACACATCAAAGGAACAGTCGCAAGTCTTGTTACTCAGATGTCTTGAGTGCTGTAACTTTAGGTACTCTTAATCCTTAAGAGTTGGAGTTTTACCATAACGTTTTTATTTGCCTTTTCAGATTTTTGTAGCCTTTCACACCTTCATGTCTTTTAAACCTAAAAATATCTGTATATATGAGAGTGGCATAGTTTTGCAGATTCATACCTAGCAAGAGGCTATTCTAGCAAAATAACAATCTGTCAGCTGAATGCCATGGATCCACTTTTAGCTAGCTCCTTGTTCATACTGTGCCATTAAAATGGTTTGAATGGTATTTGATTTTTTTTAACATGTAAAAACTTGCTTTAAACTTAAATTACCTCTTAAAAAGACCAAGGTACATTTACCTCATTCTGTATATAAGGTTTAATATTTTTTCAGAACATTCTCAAGGTTGGCAATTACATGTCTCTTTAAAATACGAGTATTATATGCATAAACCTAAAACCTTTCTGGTTCCGATGCAAAGCTCTGTGTGTGCTCTTGAAGATCTGCTAATGTGAGCTTTCCTGTTGGCTTCAGGGATGGATGTACACTCTAGCCTCTGATGCTGGTTTTGTAGGAGCTACACACTAGAGCACCTGCATGTTTAAACCAGCCCTGGATCAAGCTGATTGTATATTTTGTCTTGTGCCCAGATTGCGCTTTTTTCCCCTTTTGTATTTTTTTGCAAATATGGTCTCTGTTTTGTTGAAATAGCACCAACTCTTTCAGAGTTATATGGGTAATGAAACATACATTTTTACATTTTGGATGATAAATTTTGAGCATCTGTACAAATGTGTTACTTTTAAGCCTTACAGAATTGTTCATTGCCCCATTTATGCTTGATAATGTATGTGCGGTAGAGTCTGCGACAGAGGATTGTAAATAGTCTAAGAATGATTATTATTGTTAAGTGCTAACACTACAGTAGAAAATAATAAAAGCAATTATAGATTTTCTTTCTTCTTCGTAGACAACATACTTGTGCTTTCTTTTTGGGAAATGAAGTTGCTTGATGTTCCTGTACATTGATTAGTTTTGATGCCTGTTCTCCCCGCCCTGCCCCCACTTTTTTAAGGCATAGTAAACCTGTGGACATGAGTCTGACCAAACTGCGGGAGGCAGTGAAAGACAGGCGTGCCTGGCATGCTCTGGTCCATGGGGTCAAGAAGAACTGAACAACAACAACAAAATTAAACAGAACTGCTTAGGCTCACACCAGGGCCCTTTGAACAGCAATCCCTAGCATGTAGTATCACTAACATCTATTGAAATTAGTCTACAGTTTAAAAAATGGATTGTCCTACAGGGTGCTGTTCAAGGAGAAAAGATCTCTAGTCCTCCTGTTCCCAACAACCATTATTTGAATTCTGAGCTTAGATCTGTTGATTTTTATAAGCACTTTGATTTGACAAAAATGGAGGTGCTGGTTGGTAGGCAGATGAGATTTGGGAGTTTTTCTCCTAGATGGGCTACCGTCTCAGCTTGACAAGCCCTATCTGCCCTCTCTTTGTCTGCTCAATCTTCTAGAGCCCATCTCTGTATGCAGGGGAAGTCCCTAACTAGGCAGCGGCAGCAGCAGCATTTATTTATTTATTTATTTATTTATTTATTTATTGAATAAAATATTAAAATACAATAGTCTATTAAACATTAAAAGCTTCCCTAAACAGGGCTGCCTTCAGATGTCTTCTAAAAATCTGGTAGTTGTTTTTCTCCTTGACATCTGGTGGGAGGGCGTTCCACATGGTGGGTGCCACTACCGAGAAGGCCCCCTGCCTGGTTCCCTGTAACTTGGCTTCTCGCAGCGAGGGAACCGCCAGAAGGCCCTTGGCGCTGGACCTCAGTGTCCGGGCAGAACAATGGGGGCGGAGACTTCAGGTATACTGGACCAAGGCCATTTTTGTTCCTAGGGTGTGGAGCAGCAGCAGGCTTCACCATTGCTGCTAACGGGCCACAACTACTGCAGGCAAGAGTGTCTTAGCCTAAAGGCAATGCTTACTGGAACAATGGGAATGCACACCTGAATGTACCCGCTCCATTCTTTTATTCAGGTCTGTCTTAAGTAAATCCGGCGCCCTGGTGCAAAGATCTCTCCGGCACCCCTCGCACTCCGCTGGGCAGGGCCAGGCACGGTGGGCAGCCAGAGGGGCAGGTGGGTACGCTGCCAGCTGTGCTCCGCCTCCGCCTGCTTGGCCGAAGCGGCGGTGCGGTGCTGCCGTCCAGGGAGCCCTGGCTGCTGCGCCGTCGGGAGGCTCGCCGATGGCCTCCCCGCATCTGCAGCCCAAGAAGAGGTGGGCAAGAGCAGTGCTGACGGGGGGGGGGGCTGGAGGGCGCAGGCACCCTCCTCAGGCCATGGCCAGGCCCAAACAGAGGGGGGGTCATATGGGCATATTGGCTCGGGCCTCCGGTTCCAAAGGGGGCCTCGGTCAGCATATTCACAATCGCTCACCATTATTTAAATGTAAATACTTAAAATAATCCTTTTCCCTATGTATTTTTAAAAAGCACTATTATTTATATACTTACTTATTTATAAGACTTCAGAGATCCCCAGGGTAAAAAAAGGGGGGGCACATTATCTACCTGGCCCGGGCCTCTGCCCGGCTCTGCAAGGACCGGATCCATAGTAGACATAGATAAATACATAGATAGATAACTTTAACAGTTTCTTAGCATTTTCTTAAAGCGATAGGCTATCCATTTGGGGGCCCTAGGGCCCCTCCCACAAGCAATACCTCCAAAAAAGCACACTGTGGAGGAGAGTTTCCTGGCTCCCTCTCAAAGAAGAATTCAAACTCAGGCTGTAGTGTCTACCAAAATCTTTAGTGCTCAGATCAGTGTGATACATGGGCAAAAGGCCATTAAAAGGCACAGCAGGTGCTACACCTAGCCAAGCAGGCAAAGACATGGATCCAGGAATGACACACACCCCAGCTTAGGAGCGAACTCCTCTTAAGCCCCCCCACCAAAAATAAAAATATTTGAGGGGGCTGGGAAACTCGCCCCCCAACGTTGATGGGCACTGCCATTTAATGGTGTGTGCCGTGTCATGTGACTATGTAGGGCAGGGCTTACTGCCCCCCCCCCATATTTTATTCAAGTTGGCACCGCAGCAACCCTGTTATTAGGGAGTGGTGCCGGTACTAATTTCTCACCCATGTGCAATGATCCTATGTTGAAAACAAACACATTTGTATCCACTGTATCAATGCGCCGAGGGACTTTTTTATGTGTCATTATGACCAACAGGTGGTGGAAGGAGCGAGCCAGAGTCTAGTGAGTGAGACTGTCCCTGGCTGTAATACTGGTTTTAGCCCTCTCGCTGGTCAGAGCTGAAGTTGTTATTTACAACTTTAAAAAGAGATACAACAAATTTTCACTTGTGATCTCCACAGTTGGCAATTGTAAATGTTGCTTGTAGGTAGGTAGGTAGGTAGGTAGGTAGGTAGGTAGGTAGGTAGGTAGGTAGATAGATAGACAGACAGAGAGATAGATAGATAAAGAGATGGATAGATAGCTTAATTCAGTAACTCCCTAAAAAGTGTTAGGAGAGACAATGCATTTTAAATCAAAAGGAAACTGAAAGAAAATAGAAGTCCAACAAAGAATTAATCATAATAAAACAGGGACTGTAGATTGTGGACATATGATGGACTTTGAGAATGCCCCCAAAAGAAAGCTTAGCCAAATTTAAACTGAAAACTCATAAAAATACCAAGATGAAGATTTTAAAGAGAATCAAGAAAAGCAGATACACCTGATGACTAGAAAAGCCAAGGGAAAACTAAGACAAATGAAAGAACGTGAGGGGCGAAATCAAGTTTATTTACCTTTCGACCAACAAGTTTTTGGATGTACGAAGGAGCAGAGGAAAGGGTAGGTGGATATGAAGTCTGCTTCAAGCAGAGTGAAGAATAATTGCAGAAAATAGAAGGCTTTTCTTTTAAAAGGCAACTAGAGAAGCCATTTCATAAAAGGAAGGCTGACGTTTCTGTTGCTAAAGTTGTTATTATTATCATTATTACTGTTATTATATATTTAATTTCTATAGCGCCTTATACCCAAAGGTCTAAGGGCGGTTCACATAAAATATCAAATACACAAGATAAAAGCAAAAATAACAACCCAATAACGGGTTACCAGAGCATAGACAACAGTAGTCAGGCTATCCCTATTCAGAGAGGGGCGTATCCAGATAGGGGCACCAGCCGAAGCTGATGGAAGGCACTCCAGGTCGCTGAGCGGCTTCCCTTGTCTCTCGACAGAGGTCACCATACAGGGCAACCATGGCAGGACCAAGACCAAAAGCAGGCCTAAACCCTGATTGAAATGGATCCAGAAAAGAGCACCTGGATCTGGACTGCGACCACTCGCTCCAGAACCTCGCTCCAGAAGTTGGGAAAACCAAGACTGGTAAGATTTTAACACAGGTAAGACTTAGAAGTGAGAAGGGCAGGGGGATCCAGAGCAAAGCAGAGGGGCAGAAGACAACATAGTTCCATTTAATTCCATGTTAGCTCAGGTTGCCTTGCTGACAAAAATGCTTTGCAGCCATTTTGTGATAGCTTCTTGGGGACTAGAGATAAGCTCCTTCACTAGAAGAGGGTTACCAAAATATTGTTGAGTTTTTGTTCCTTCAGATGTGTATAAATCCAGTAGGTTCCAAACATGCCAGCATTTTGGATCCTCGCCAGTAATTCTGCTCCTAAGGGTATTTAGATATTTAGAATACCCATTTTAAAAGCTGATGCATCAAACTGCTTCCTTTGTCTGCAACAGCTGCCTTGCTGATATCAGTGTGAAAAAGCAAATAAGGTATTTTGAGGGTGAGTCTACTGATGGCAATGGTTAGAGGTGGCCTGGTAGAGGCCTAGGAGTGAGTAGAGGTTTTCACCATTTTGCCGGCCATTTTTAAGGGGGAAAAGTCCAGCAAACGTTTAAGCACAAACATATTCAGAATTAGGAAGGATGAGCCTTGACCATTTTTTCCTGTACATAAAGGGCAGAATTTTTTGTCTGCTAATGGTAAGGCTGAAATGACTGACAAAATATTTGAAATCTTATGAATCCCGACTCTCTGGCCATTTTGACTCATACATAAGGGGGTGGCTGATTGTTCCACTAATGACCAGAGTGGGTCCACACAAAATCATAATAAGCCACATTTGTGAAACATTTTGGAACAGAGGTCTGTACCCTTAAATCCTGTAGATAAAGGAGGCATGTAGCTCCCAATTTTCTTTGCCTGGGGTACAGACAGGTATGTCTGTTTAATGCAGGGAACATGATCCATAAATGCTGAGACTTTATTAGAAATTTCATTTGACCCAAATTGGCTTTTTGGTGAAAACTTGCATGATAGGGTTGAGAGTTGCTGGGTTTCCAACAAATACTAAAATTTGGATCCTTGCCAGTACTTCTGTTCCTAAGGCAATATATTTAAAAACCTGGTGTAGCAAACTGCTTCCTCTAATTGGGTTACCTTCAACTGCAATCGTAGCTTTTATTTAAAAACTTTTGAATTATCAGAGGTGGCGATAGGCACTAATAACTAACAAGTAATCTCTAAATGCTCTATCGTAATTATAGCAGCAATATAGTTGTGTGTCTTCTGGCTGAAGGTCCACTAGGTGAGTATCTTGTGCTTGGCTGAGGAGAAAATCTCTGTTGTGTTCTGCCTGCAACTCTTTGTACAAAGATTCTTTCAGGTCGCAGTGAGGGGGACCATTCAAGCACCCGAAGCCTGTTGGAGAAAAGGTAGGCTCTAAATGGAAAAATACATCAAATATTCAAACTAAATATTCCAAAGAGCTGGTATTGAGCTATGTTGGTTCTTCAATCACTTTTTCAGAAGAGCTGTGAACTCGAAAGCCTAATGCAGTCGCTCTCCGTGCTTCTACCTGGAGGGACTTCTCTTGTCGGACACCACTGCAGGGGAGGCCCTTTCCTGTGCCGCCACCACACAATAAGGTACATCTTTTGGTGGGACAGCCATCCTTGTTTTGTTGCAGCTCTTTTTTTTCACAGACCTCACAGAGCTACCTGTGCCGGAAGCAGATCTGCTCCATTGCCAAGTAAGAGGCAGTGTCAGAGCTCTTGATACATCAAGTGAACATCTGCAGTGTAGGATTGAGAGACACCTGTGTCTTGACTGCGCTGCTTTAGGTAACCGGCTGTTTTTGCTCCTGTGTCTGGAGGGGAGGGCTGCTGAAGACCCTAGGCTCTTCCAGGTGCATCTCAGGGACACGAGAAATAGAATTTTGCAAGCCTTCAGGAAACTTAATGGCAAGTGAACTTCACACTCCCGTTTCAGTGATCTTTTTCAGTACAATCCTTTTGTGCTGGCCTCTCCATTTCCTCCCGCTTGATCTCTTCACAGTTCTGTCCAAGAGCCCACCACCCTCAGGTGAAGCCAGCTCTTCCTGCAGAAGGCAGGTCAGTAAGAACAGCTGTGTTAAAAAAAATAATCTCTGGAATTGGCGGGAAAGGGCCGGGGACAAACTAATGAGTCCAGATTGCTTTTCACAGACCAGCAGAAGGAACTTCCAGGCCCATGGATTCACACTTCAGAGGGACAAACAAAAAGGTGAGCATAAAGGCAGAGTTTGAAGAGTGGGAGCAGTCTCTCTGTTCTGCCCTGCAAATTAATGGCAGTTAACATGGCACTCGGTGACTTAAACACATCTAGGTGAATAAAACCTTGATTGTGTTCTGTCTGCAACTTCATAACTCTTAAGGGTTTTCTTTTTTCCTGAGAGAACATTCTGTATTCAGAGTGTTCTCTCAGGTTTTGCTTTTCACCTTGTTGCATTGGCCAAAAAAAAGCAAAAGACGCTGGTGGTCGGCGCTCCTGGTTTCCAGGATGGGGTTCAAGCCCCTGTGGTGTCCCTGCTTACTTCCAACGCAACCTCCCTCTCTCTCTCTCTCTCTCTCTCCCCCCCCCCTCTCCCTTAAGAGCTAAATGAAGCAAGGTCACTGGTGTGTGTCTAAAACAAGGTGGATTACATGGATGCTTCCCATCCTAGCACTCCTTGCTACAGGGAACAAAAAACTTACTTCTTTTATATATATAGGACTGCCTCTTAATTTTGCATTGTTTGTTTAGGCAGTAACCTAAATATACAAACAAAATTGTACATTTTATGCTCCTTATCGCTACCCCCAACACCTGTGAGCTGAGGATCCCTTTCCCATCATCATCATTGGCCGAGATTGCGCTGGGCTCCCTGGCCCCTGACCCTGACCCCTGCAAAAATGGGATCAGCAAGGAACTGGGTGTGATGGAGGACATCTTGCATGTGTGAGTATTGGCCAGGCACCCCCTTCTACAAGAGGCAAGGTGTGGCAGCAGTCGGGGGAGATGGTGGGCTCGTGAGTCCTGGGTGCAGCCTGCTGGAAGGTCTCCTTCCCAAGAGACAAGGTGGCACCATAATGGATGGCATGTTGGACTTGAACCAGGGTTTAAACAACAACAACAACAATTTTATTATTTGTTCCCCGCCCATCTGACCAGGTTGCCTCAGCCACTCTGGGCAGCTTCCAATAGGTATAAAAATATAAAACATTTAAAACTTCCCTATACAGGGCTGCTTTTAGATGTCTTCTAAAAGTTGTATAGTTATTTATCTCCTTGACATCTGATGGGAGGACCTTCCACAGGGCGGGTGCCACCACCGAGGAGGCGCTCTGCCTGGTTCTCTGTAACCTCATTTCCCACAGGAAGGGACGACCAGAAGGCCCTTGGAGCTGAACCCTTTTGAATGAGTCTGCTTCTTGGCCTGACCTACCCTGCAGGGTTGTTTTGAGCATAACTTGGAGGAAGAGTGGGGTGCAAGTAAAATAAAGTGGTGTGCTGAGCAAGCCCTGCATTTGGATCAGTGTGTTTCTGCAAACCTCCTGTGAGGCTCATATAGGACAACTTCCTGGGGACGTAGGAATCTGCCTATCATCCATTTAGCACAGGACCATCTGCAGTTTTTCAGGGAGACAGACAGGCATATTTCCCAGACCTACCAGGGACTGACCATCTGCATGCAAAGTGGCTGCTCTCCCACTGAGCTGGGGCCCTTCCCCAAGGGGGGGGGGTTGTGCCCACTGCTAGTGAATGAAAGTTGGTGGGATGCAGATCCCTTCGTATTTTCTGTAAAGTGGTATACATGCTGCTGATCCTATATAGAGGAGGATAATAAGAATAATTCCTCCCATCCTCTCTGTTGAGTCCTTTACATTCAGGTGGTGCTATGATAAGAATAAATTAATTAAGGGAAACAGTGTATTTTCTGTCATCAAAATGTATTGGACCAGGTGCCCTGTGTCTACCAAGAGTAAAAGGGAAGCTCAAGGACTGGAATAGAATGAGGATATTGGCAGAAGGAGTGGCATGTTCATAGGACTCTTAAGTGTAGTGCAAGTGTTGATGTTTTATGTTTCAGTCTACACAAAATATATACATATATATTATTATTTTTGCAGTCAATGGAGAACAGATGAAGCCTGGATTCTGCATGTGTCCATCAGCTCCTTCCTGGAGCATCTCTCCTTGGTGGTGGAAACTATGGACCTGTTTGGGCCTCCTGTGGCTTGATAGATAGTTGCAACTGGAAGCTTCCCAACAGTCTTGGCTGGACTCTGGACTTGCCCATGGGCTACTGATGTCAGAGGAGGCCCTGAACATGCCATCCTTAGAGCCAAGATGTTGCTTTGTGTTCTGGAGCCAGTGGGGAACTCTTTGCTCTCGGATACTCTTGGATTTTGGTAGATTTTGGATGCTGAGAAGCAGACAAGCCTGGGACTGCTTTGATATAAGACAAAGTACATGGAATCTGGTGCTCTAATAAATTATCCATTGTACTTTACTTTATTGTCTGCATGTGTTAACTGATTAAATATATTTGAGCCGGCTCACCATATTGAGTAATCAGTTACACAAACACAAGCAAAATCTTAATCATAGTGTTTCTCCAGGTGTTGCTGGACTCCAGTTCTCTTCAGCCCCATCCCGCATGGCCGAGGGTCGGGGATAATGGGAGGTTTTAGCCCTCTCACTGATCGTGGTGCCTTGCGCCAGTAGCCTCAATGGCTAAGACGTCCCTGCTTTTATTTATGCTAGCCCATCCCTGTGCATACCTAGCATTTAAAGAGCATTGAAACTGCCCTACATATCAGTGCAGTGAAAGAGGTGGTGCCAGCAGGTCTAGGCATGCTGGCCTTGGTTGGCACCATTGCCAATGTGCTTGCATGTAGCAGCAGTCCCAGTAGAGGTGGGAGCACCACTCCTGCATGCATGGCGCTGCTAGGGGAACCATTTTAATTCTGCTGCTCCCCATTATAACAATGGCTATTTGTAAGCAACAGTTGTGTTAACAATTGGTGACCTTGGTTGGTTTTACTAGTTTGGAAGGTGGCATTCATGGCAATCCGTTCAGAAGCTGATGTTCTGGGCCATCTTGTTCTTTTCCATATGGGTCCTGATCAGAAAGGGGTTTAAAAAGTACAATATATTGGAATGGTTTCAAGTTGAAAATACTGTTTCCAAGTGCCTCTGAGGCATCCCGCCATTTTGGCATCAGTTTTATCATAAATAAATTTATCTGCCTTTTTTTTTTACACCATAATGGTAAGAATGCAGCATTGCAATAAGAGAAGGGGGGAAATCATCTGGAGGAATTGGATTGGCTCTTTCATAGGCTCAGTGTTGCTCTCTTCGTCTGGGTTACAAATCCCTGTGCAGAGGCACACATGCATGCATCAATTTTAAAAGAACATATGCAAAAAGCTGAATGCTACCATCAACCCAAGAAGCCTCTGTAAGGAACACAGGAGATGGCAGAGGCAGCAACCACCCAGTGATGAACTCTGTTGGCAGGAGGCAAACCATATTTATGCCCAAGCACCCAGGCGGCATAACTGATTTTCCATTGTGAAGAAAGACCTTCTTGTTCCAGGCGGCTTTTGGGAACGGACTGCTTTTAATGAGGAGCTGCTGTTTTGGTTGCCATTGTCTGCAAGCTTTTAATAGATCTCATAGATGGATAGAGTAGATAGATGATAGATTTTATTCCATCAATGTTTAATTGCTTTTTAATGACAAACACACCCACCCACCCAGTTTTTAGGTGTTCATATTTTATCTGTAATCTGTCTTGATTCCCTGTCAGAGATAAAGGCGGGGTATAAATAAATATACAACACTAATGAGTTAAAACTGCCAGGATTCCACGCGGTTTGATTTCTATCAACGCTTAATTTTTTAGCGATTGTTTTATTTTCTCTGTTTCCAGCTGTTCTTATTTCTAACCCGCCTTGAGCCCGTCAGCGGAAAAAGGCGGCTTAGGAACCCTGTCAGCCACCCGACCTTCCTCTGAGGGTCCCTCCTGCCGCCGCCTCAGTCGGTCGGGGCTCCGTCTGGGGGGAGCGCGGGGCAGAAGGGAAGCGGGGGCGCGCGGGGGGGGCCCTTCCTCGCCCGCCCCTCCCCCTCCCCCGGCGCCATCACCGCCGCCCCCTCAGACGAGCGAGCGGGGCGAGGGCGGCGCCCGCCAGCCAATGGGGAGCCGCGCTGGGCGGGCAGGCAGCGCGGCGGGGACCGGGCGATGGCGGCGCTGACTGTTCCTCGGCAGCCGCCGCGGCAGCAGGGCGCTGGCGGGGCCCGCGTGACCCTCGTCGCGGCCCTCGCGCTGCTGCTGCTGCCGCCGCCGGGCGTGGCCGGTGAGTAACGGTCTTGCCGGGGCGGAAGGAGGAGGGCGGCAGCGGGTTAAGCGCCGCGGAGGCCGGTCCCGCTCTCGGGGGCGCAGAGGCTTCCTTGGACGCCCCACCCCCGCCGGGCAGCGGACGGAGCGCGGCGGGAGGGTCGGCTCCGGCCGGGGGGCCCTCGAGGGGGAGGAGGCCCTCGCTCGGAGGGGAGAAAGGGGAGGGAGGACCAAGCGGCCGTGTCGTGTGTTATTTTTTAAAAAATGAGAATTAGAAATCTCAGCGCTGCATTATGGAGGGAAAGGAAGAGCAGGCAGATCCGTTCTTCACACTCACATAGGACACGTGTCTGAATAACGCAACGTGAGAAGAGCATCTGCAGGATCAGGGCACTGGCCACTGCTGCAGCATCCTGTTCCCACAGCAGCCAGCCAGATGCCTCCGGGAAGCCTGCAAGCAGGACCTGAGCCCAGGGGCCCCCTCGCTGCCGTCCCGCCATCGGGGCTAGGAGCCCCTGACAGCCTCCTCCTCCATGATTTTGTCTAATCTTACATTAAAAGCATCCAAGCGGCTGGCCGTCGCTGCATCTTGTGGGAGTGAGTTCCATAGTTTGACTGCGCTGCGTGAAGAAGCACTTTCTTTTATCTGTTCTCCCAACAACATTCAGCTTCTTTGGATGCCCGTGAGTTCTCGTGTCATGAGAGAGGGGAGAAAACTTTCCTCTGTCCACTTTCTCCCCGTCTGTCGCGTCTCCTCTTGCTCGCCTTTTCTCTAAACATATGTGACCATTTAAGCAGGGCAGGGCACAGCTGAGCCTCGAGTTTGAACAAAGGGCCTTTTTGCGCTCCTTAAGGGCGCAGTTAGGGAACAAATCCCCCTTTGGGACATTGGCAGGACAATGAAGAAAGGGTGGGCTTCTCCCACTCTTGTGTTGACCACGCAGACATCCTTTTGCATTTAACACATGCAGTGTGATGCAAAGCCATTGAACTTTCTGGTGTCTTGCAGTTCAGTTTTATATTGCAGCCTTCCTTTGAAGTTCCTTTGTTCCAGTTAGGGAACATTAGAGTCAGATACAGAGTGTTCTTGGAAATGTTCTTGGAGGTTGTTACCTTATGATGTAGCACACATATTCTCCTGGCTCATTTTGAATCAGTTTTCTTTTACTTCAATGCCCTTAGAAAGCAGTTGAGAAATCCAGAATTTCAATGTACCTTGGTTCTCAAACAGAATGCGTTCTGGGAGTCTGTTCGACTCCTGAAACTGTTCGAAAACCAAGTGTGGCTTCCAGTTGGCTTTAGGAGCTGGATGTTCGGCTTCCGAAAATCATTCGAAAACTGGAACACTTCCAGATTTTGATCGTTCGGGAGCCGATTTGTTCAGGAGCCAAGGCGTTTGAGATCCAAGGTATGACTGTAACTTGTTGGGCAGTAGGTGTTCCACCCCAATGAAGAACTCAGATTTTATTTCATATTTGTGTTTGTAGGTTTAGTTATTTTTTCATGGGGGGAGGGTACCCATATTGCTGGGGGAGATGCTATGCCTGTGATACAAGGCTTATGTAATCCCTCCCTAGTAACTACTTTTTTATATCCATATTGCTAGGAAAGAGAACTGAAAGATTTACTTGTGTGTCACAACCCTGCAGTGTAGTCCAGTGCTGAGCTCCTGGCATTTTGCTTTCCTCCCCAGGAAAATGCAGTTGAGAAGCATGTCTCTGAAATTGTAGCAGTCATGCTGGGATGGTGGTAAAACAGGGGATTAATTGCTTTTCCGTCCATGGGGAAAATTAGGAAGACTTGTGAGTGGGCAGGTGCATGAAATGTGTTTGCCAAAACAGCCTTGGGGGGGGGGAGTCTTAATCCCTCATCCCCCAGTGCTTCTAACTTATGTAGTCAATTCTCCAGCCCTCACCTGCATTTTTCCTAAAAACAAAAAGGCAAAACACAGTGGGCAGTTTGAGCTTATGTGTTGTTTAAATTTTCTACTCCATTTCATCTGGTCTCCAGCCATACTGTCCCCCCCCCCCAAAAGCACAAACTAGAGGTCTTGACAAAGGTTTGCTTAGTTCAATTGCTCCCTCTCAGCCCAAATCCAGTGCCCAGTGGCATCCAGAAATCACATGCTCCATTTTCTTTCTTTCTTTATTTGTTTTCATGGTACAGAAGATAAATTTTGAGAAAACAATTTTTGCAACAGTAAACAACAAGTAACTTGCCCTGATAAAATTACAGACTCATGCCACATGTTAAAATTTCATTTGATTACTCTAAGAGATCACGCCACATTTTCCCATGAGTGCAGGGTAGATTCCTGCTACAGTCTGAACAGTTTATGTATTCAATAAACATTTGTCATATATTATAAAAGGAATATGGATTGTGTTTACCTTTGCTGCTCTCACATGGCATGTTAGGTTCTCAGCCAATGCTATTGACCATACTCTGTTATACCAATAATCAATGTTCAGCACATCACCAGTTTTCCAGCATCTAGCTATCTCCAGATGAGCAGCAGTCGATAGAAAGGCTAAGGGGTCATCTTTAGGATAATCATGAGCAGTCAGGATAATCTCATGCTCCATTGACCTACGTGCAGTAACATACATTGCACTGTTGTCCAAATGTAGCTTAAGAGTTTCACAAAAGGCACCCTCCAAACCTGCTTTCTGTTGGACAAAAGTGCATGATGCCTGTTCATTTTTTGTTTCACCCCTTACCACACCCTTCCTTATGGATTGACATTGACATGGCTTTAGCCATTTATCAGGTTTATTAATAAATGAAAGGAGATTAGCCAACAAACAAGCCCACCAATTACTCTTCTGTTTTAATTCCAAAGCATGCCACCTGGCCCTGGAGCTTTTGCAGGTTTTTGACTGATGGATCAATTGCTTAACTTCATTTCTCGTATTGGGAAGATTTTCAAGAGAGTCATGAGGCTAATAAGTGGTATAGGTTGTAAGAAGATTTTGGAAATAATTAAAAATTGACCAAAATGGCTCTCTGAAACCCAAAGCTCCCTGGCAATAGATGACAGGGTTCCAGGAGTGGGAGGCAGGTATTGGTTGCTGCCACAAATTCCTGGCAGCCTCAAGGTGTTTTTTTTTTACATCTTATACTTCTTTACAGCTTATTCATACAATATTGGACATGTAGGCAGTGTAGTTTGCTCATATGATTAGTTCACAGTCTGTCAAACCAGTCCATAGCAAGTCCCAGTAGCCAAATTTCAACATAAATTGGCTGCTCTCTGGTGAAGGTCTGCTACTATTTGTCTATACAATTGCATTGTTTGGGGAGAGTCAGTGATTCTGAGAAAAGTAGCCTCTGTTGCATTAGGTCACCTATTAATTTTATTACCCTCTCTGACACAGCATTTTAGAGGGTAAATTCTGATGTGAATTTAATGATTCCTTTGGTAAGACCATGGTCAACTTGAAGGACAAGTGGTTGCTGTGAGTTTGCTTTTCTATCTCAATTACCTTTGGATTATTGACAATACCCAGCTAGTTCTTCTTTACTGTTGACTTAGTGCAACATTCAGGACTTGATTGTGGGGTCTTGATTGTCAGTCCAAGCATTCAGGTGAATTGAAAATGCTGATGGTTAACTTGGCTGTTTGTTCTAGAAAGCAGCCCTCTGATTCAGATCAGATTATTTGAAGGTCCATAAGGATGACAGCAGGTGATAGGTAATTTACCAGTGGCAAATACACATTGTGCAAAATTTGGGACAGTTCTAAAGCTCTAAGTCTCAACACCAATGCAAACAATGGTGTCTCACAGGCTGGAAGTTTTGTCTTTCATCTTGTACAGGACACCTGGTACAGAGAATGCAGCATACCAATTCAAGAACATAGTATAGTGTGTGTGTGTGTGTGTGTGTGTGTGTGTGTGTGTGGCATAATCTATAAGCAACGTTCCAAGCTCACAGCCTTAAATGCACACAGCCTGCCACATAATTTAGTCTGTCTGTCCCAGAAATATTGTCAGTTTCCCCGTCTTCGTCTTCAAAGACATTTGACATTTGTGGAGTTGGATTCACTACTGTATGGTTCAATGTTATATACCGGTACTTTTAGGTGGGAGTTGAGATTCAAGTTCATATGGTTTCAAGTATTGATAGGCCCACTAGTTAAGTGTTTTTGAGTCCATGGCCTTGGAAGCTATGTACTTTGTTGCCTGCTTGAACTGAGCATTCCTTTGGTGTGTGATCTCCCACATTTGGTAATCATCCTGAAGGATAACTTAATATAATACCAATCATAATTTCAATTGTGCTATAAGATAAACAAAAAAAATCAAATGCCTGTAGCAAATTAAATACCTGTTTTTAAAGGTTTAGAATTTTTACTTAGTACTATTATTAAATTTATTACCTGCTCTTCACCAGCAGGTCCTCAGTATTAAAAACAGTTAAAACAACAGACACAGGAATAGAGTGGGTCATGAAAACACATGTATAAAGTGCCATGTGGCAGGATCTTCAACATTCACAGCTATCTAGTGAAGATGCTGGACACACCTTTGTAGGGAGGGAATTCCACATATTCGGGACTGCCACAGAGAATGTTGGCTCCTTCTGCACTAATGTGGGCAGAGGAATTACCAAGAGTGCCCCCCTTGATTTGTAACAGCTGAGAGGATCTATAGGGAAGGAAGTGGTCTCAGATATCTGGTGCCTATGTCTTTTGGAAATGTTAGCAGTAGTGTGAGCACCTTGAATTGGGCCTGGAAACTGGCAGCCAATGCAGCTGTTTTAGAATGAGTTATATGAACCCCAACTAGTACTCTGGCCACTGCATTTTGAACCAGTTGAAGTTGCTGAGTAGTTTACAAGGGCAGCCCCATGTTGCTGCTTATTGACACTAAAAAGTAGCCAGACTGGTCTTCGCACAAGCCATGCTGGTTCTTTGGCAAACATGTTCTTCTTATGCTTGTTAATTTTATCTTCGATAATGCTTTCCACCAGATTTCCCAGAACAGGTGTCAACCTAGCCAGATCTTTTTAAAAACGAAGTTATGTAGCTCACTTGCCAATCCTCAGGTACAGTAGGCAGTTTTAGGAGCAAACTACATATTTGAATGGCAAAAAAATAGTTACACTTCATCAAAGTACTTTGAGAGCACCAGTATTTTACGGATGTTGACAGATTTATTTTTCCTTCTAGGTGCATCGTGTTGTTACCTTGCAAAGGGTAACTTAATGTGCCGCGATGTTTGTGAACAGGTATGTTGGTTCTGAACCTGCACAACATTTGACACTGCACATCCTTAGGGCCTGTATCAGGGGTAGGGAACCTTGGGCCCAGGGCAGAAAGCAGCTCTCTGAGCCCGTCTTTCTAGCCCCAAGTACCCACCCCAGGCCACAAGCCTGCACCCCTCACCCTGAGTGCTGACTGGAATGTGTCATTGAACTCTGACAATGCCCTTTTCTTGCCTGGGCAGAGAATAGAAGGGTGTGTGAGCGTGTGCAGATACTAACCTACTGTAGAAAGGTAAAATTTACATTAATTGCTCTGCCCAGATTTGCCTCTGGCCCTGCCCTCCTCTGACATGTGGCCCCCAGAAGGTTCTCAGAGGGAAACCTTGGGCTGAACAGTTTCCCCATCCCTGGTCTATAGCCATGCACACGCTGCCTGATCTTTGAAAGTCATCCACATCTCACCATAAAATATAAAATCAAAAAATCCTTCCAGTAGCACCTTAGAGACCAACTAAGTTTGTTCTTGGTATGAGCTTTCGTGTGCATGCACACTTCTTCAGGTACATCTCACCATAATATGTTTAGGTTTGATAAGCTGAAACTTGGGAGCCCTAAGGAGATAAATATGTAAGGAGAGTATTCAACTAAATAAATAGATCCACTAGTGCAAGGATTTTTTTGACTGTGCAAGGGAACTCCCTCTTATCTCCATGTGTGTCTGTTCTGGAGTTCCCCCAACCCACCAGAACAGATTTGGGAAAGGAGGGCTGGGAGAGAGGAACTGAAGTTGCAAAATTAAAAATTATTGTGATATCAGATCTGTTTAGTTGGATGCCACCCTAAGAGTGCTTTTATATACAAACCAATAATAAGTAGTGCAAATATCATAAGATAAACATTATTTTGGTGCTAGTTTAACTGCCATGCCTTTCCCGAAGAACCTTGGAAGTTGTAGTTTGACGATGGTGCTTAGCTCTCCCAGGTCCCAGAGCTTTGTTTTTTTGTTTTTTGTTTTTAATTATTTAAGAAATAAAAAGAGGGTTGCAATCGGGTAGGTTCAGATATTAGATTCCCATAGTGCATGACTATTTCATCATTATAGAAACTAAGGACAACTCCAAAAAGGAGTATTCTGTTGCTCAAAATCAAATTCCACTTAGCTTCATGGGTTTCCTAAGTAAAGATAAGTAAAGATGATTGAGTTTTGTGGTACAAAAGTGATTTTTCTGATTATGCTTTCTTTTAAAAATGTTTTTGACAGATTTTGACATCAAAGAGTGATTCTCATTTGAAACACCTATTGCAACGTGCACCTGAATATTGTCCAGAATCAATGGTTTGTATAATTGCGTTTGGTAACACATAAGACCATTTTTGGCCTGAGGGTTCAATTTCCTCATGGGAAGCCTTCTGGGAGCCGCAAGCCAGTAGGAAATGGGACTGAATCCAAAAGGTGGCAGACCAGTAGAAAACCTGGATAGAGCCACAGCCTCCCTCTCCCCCTTTCCTTCCCCTTCCCCTTCCCCTTCCTCCTCCCCCTTCTCTTCCTTTCTCCTCTCTGTCCCTCCACAGTTGCATCCGCTCACAGCACTAAGGTTTTTTAAAAAGCTCCCTTTGGCCTCAGTGGAAGCTTTCTAAAAGGCTAATTGCTGGTTCCAGCCAAGAGAACAGCCTGACCAGATGCATATAAGCAAACTTGTGCTTTCTACTTTTCCCTCCTGTTATAGCCTGCTGTGAGCTCTAATGACAGAATTGTCTTACCCTGAAAATGGTAAGCTGCTGGTTCTTGAGCTCTGCTTTCCCAGGGAGAGAGAAATCATATCACAGTGCAGTCCAAAGCCGCCAGAAAGCATGCTACGTCCTCCCAGAATACGCAAGTCACTTGTGTTTCTACCCTCCAGTTCCATGGGAGAATCAGAGGAAGTTGTTGCACCACTTCTTAAAAAGATGGCTGCTGATTTAACAAACCATCCAGTGCTCTAGTTCAACCTTTGAAACTTCAGTAAATGGTATTATCTTCCAACTCAGCACATTTGAAAATGAATTTCAGCGGTTGAGGACAGACACAATACTGGTGCAGGCATATCTGCCTTGCAGAGCACTAATAAAGCCTTAAAGGGGAAAGTGGCCAATTTGGATGTGAGCTTTCTGTGCTGTTACCTGAGGATTTTAGGGATGCCTTAGCAAGCAGAACAAGGCCACCCAGGGCTTTTGATCTCTAAGTCTGCCCTTTTACTCTGTGGCAGGAAACTTGTGCCACTTTAGCTCTGGTTGTTTAGCATGCCCACCTTGATCTGGAATTCCTGGGCCCAAAATCTTAAAACACATGCCTCCAGGATGATACGTTACACACATTAAAGTGCAATGTGTGATCAGGGGTGTTAATAGGCTTGGTAACAGAAAGTGTGGGTTGGTTCTGCTCTTCCTTATCTTGTCCTTAGGATAATAATAATAATAATAATAATTTTATTTATACCCCGCCCTTCCCAGCCAGAGAACCGGGCTCAGGGCGGCTAACATCAATTAAAATCACAACAAAAAACATAAAAACGATCAATTTAAAATAACAGATTAAAATACAAATTTAAAATTCAATTAAAACTGCAGGTCTCAATTTCAAAATAACCCACCAATAAAAGATGAAGCATAAATATTAAACAGAAACCAACCCAAAGGCCAGGTGGAACAGCTCCGTCTTGCAGGCCCTGCGGAAAGATGCCAAATCCCGCAGGGCCCTGGTTTCCCGTGATAGGCTGTTCCACCAAGTCGGGGCCAATATTGAGAAGGCCCTGGCCCTAGTTGAGGCCAACCTAACGTCTTTGTTGCTCGGGACCTCCAAAAGATTATCACTTGAGGACCTTAAGGTCCTACATGGGACATACCAGGAGAGGCGGTCCCTTAAATACGAGGATGGTTAGTCCCCTCCACTTTCTATAGATCGAAGACAGAAACTAATTCTGCTGCACTGCTGCTCTGTCCCGCTGCCTCAGTCAGGCGCTCAGCCACTTGCCCTTTTGCAGGTACTGCTCAGGAAATAGTAACAAATGAAACAAGTCTGCCAAAGCCCACGTCCCAAGCGCTATGATATCCAAAACTGAATACTCTAGATGAGGTCACCTGATAATTGGTTATTTGTGCTAGATCATCTTGCTGCATTTAAAAGTGCTAATCTACATACAAATATTTATTTTGATCTTATTTATTTATTAAATGCCTGCCATCCCACATGGTCAACTTAGTTATTAGTGTATACTCTTTCTTATAAACACAATTATTCTTTTTTCAGGGAGAAGTTTGGGACTGTATAAATTCTTCTTTGCCAGGTAAGAGGTAATACTATATTTAGGCTGCAATCCTACACACACTTACCTGGGAGTAAATACCATTGAACTCATTCAGGGCTTATTTCTGGGTAGAAATAATAATAATAATAATAATAATAATAATGCATTTTTATTTATACCCCACACTTCCTGATTTAAAACCGGACTCAGGGCGGCTATATGCATAGATATTTCTGGTTAGATATGCTCTGTTAATTTATTATAATGTACTAAGAGTATATGATCCAGGTCCCTACCCAATAGGCATGAAATGCACATGCAGGGTGGGATCAGTATAGGACTCAGGAAAAAAATGATCAAGTCGTATGATCCTAACTTATTTAGACGTGCTTATGTTCTTGTAACTGTAAAAGAATTTTTTAAAAAATTATGTGTAAAAAAAGATTTATCTGGACAGTCATGCATGACTAAAACAATCTACCACACCCTCCAAGAAGTATTGGCATACATGCATTGTTGCAAAAAGAAAAGAGGTCAAGTTTATACTTTTTCAATTATATATCTGTTCTCACAAATATGGAGCTTCAGGTTGAATAAGATGTTTCTTAACTGATCATTCAACCCCTTAGCACGCAGCCCTCCTAGCAGGAAATGTGAACAAACTTCTGCAGTTGAGCAGAACTTCCTTCTACGTTGTCTGCTAAGCATAGGATACAGCCCTGCAATGCACCCTGCAGTGATACTGTAATGTGTTCAGTAATTTTATTTTTCTTTGAAGGTGTTTTGAAGAAATCTGATGGCTGGGTTGGCTTAGGTTGCTGTGAGTTAGCCATTGTTGTAGAATGTCGCCAAGCATGTAAACAGGTAAGAATTTATTTTTCATGCGGCATGAATAAAGTAAGACATATGTCTTTATGGTTGAAAGACATGATGGATAATGGGCTTGAGGGCATCCTGATCAAGTTTGCAGATGACACCAAATTGGGAGGGGTGGCTAATACCCCAGAGGACAGGATCACACTTCAAAATGACCTTAACAGATTAGAGAACTGGGCCAAAGCAAACAAGATGAATTTTAACAGGGATAAATGTAAAGTACTACACTTGGGCAAAAAAACAATGAAAAGGCACAAATACAGGATGGGTGACACCTGGCTTGAGAGCAGTACATGTGAAAAGGATCTAGGAGTCTTGGTAGACCATAAACTTGACATGAGTCAGCAGTGTGATGCAGCAGCTAAAAAAGCCAATGCAATTCTGGGCTGCATCAATAGGAGTATAGCATCTAGATCAAGGGAAGTAATAGTACCACTCGTATTCTGCTCTGGTCAGACCTCACCACAGTTCAAGAAGGATACTGACAAGCTGGAACGTGTCCAGAGGAGGGCAACCAAAATGGTCAAAGGGCTGGAAACGATGCCTTATGAGGAACGGCTTAGGGAATATCTTCTATATAATATATTATTGTATAATTTTGCTCTTGAATAATATGAGCTATGTGCTGGTAATGAAACTAATGTCTTTCAGGCATCTTCAAAAAATGATATTATGAAAGTTTGCAGGAAAGAATATGAGGTAAGTTACCCCTCCCTGTCAACATGCTTAAGCTTTCCTGATGGCACACTTTGAAGGCTTATAACAGTTTCCAGCTCATAAACTATTCTGGAGGTGAAACAGACCAAGTTGAACTCTTTCCTCCACTGCAGATAAGATACTGGTTCATGGCAAACTGGGCTTTGCAAACTGAAAGCCATCAAAGTAAACACTCACTCCCTCCTGATCCTCCCTTCCCTGGAATTTCCCATTTCCAATTCAGCATCATTGATGTGTGTGTGTGTGGGGGATCATTCTTTCCAGTGCTTTATTTTACCATTCAGATTTTTCATAAGGTAATCAGTAACAATGACTAGATGTCAATTGCAAATACAAGATTGGACAAGATTGGCCGTTTCAAAATGTTTAATTTCACATAGAGTTGGAAGGGACCCAAGAGTCAACCCCCTGCCATGCAGAAATCTCAGATTAAAGTATCCATGACAGATGGTCCTCCAACCTCTGCTTAAAAGCCTCCAAGGAACCCCCTGAGGGAGATTGTTCCACTGTCAAACTGCTCTTACTAAATTCAAGTGAAATAAACACGCTAATATACAGCTCCCACAGACGGGATGCAAAAGAGAGATCACTCCCTCTGATATCAGAAAAATTCTGATGCAATTCAAATTATTCTAATTTGCCAAATTTTCTGGAAAATTGCATGTAGACCCACAAACCATGGTTAAAGCAAACCGTTAACTTTGTAGATCAGAGTTTGTATTCACAAGTTTGGTACAGTCCATGATTAAAATGGGTCTTTTTGTGAAAGCCATGGTTTCTGTTGGGGCACCCCCACAGAAACGAGGGCAAGAATTGCTCTGGAGAGAGAAGCTTATAACAAAAGTCCTGATAGATCACAGCAAAGGCCTGCCCAATCCAGTACTCTTCTTCTAAGAGTGTCTGGGGGACAGGGAAGGGGTACTGCATTTGGAGAGCTGGCTTCATGTCTGCAAATTATGCTTTGCTCGGATCCAGAATTACATCAGCTGTAGGCCAATTAGTTAAATGCTTGGGATGTGGTTAGTTCAAATCTTACACTATAAGCAGTGCGCAGAAAACATGTTTGTGAGCTACAGATCCTGTCTATATGTCTGTGTTCTGAAATGTCCCGTTTTCTATTTGAATACAAGCTAACTTAGCTGGAGTAATTGTATTCTCTTAAGTGTGAACATGCTTAATTGGTAAAAGCAAACATTGAAAAGAAGAAGTTTTATATAAAAAATAGTATCCTTCTTACCATACAGTATTTGTAGGTAATCAACAATATTTAATTTTCTGTTCATGTGCAACTGAAAATGTTTTGAATAATCTTTTAAATCAGTTATCTCCAAGTATGTGATTGCATTCAATAATGTATAAAAAGCAATGGTATTTTCAGGAAACTTTCTCCAGCACACCTTCTCTTCGGAATATAAATCTCTTCACATACTGTTTTATCTTACCTCCTTCTGCCTGAAAGAAGAGCATTCTCTTTAGGACTGTGTTTTTAGTTTCACTCAGATCAGAGTAGGCAATCAATGAGATATTGGAAAAAAAGAAGGGTCTAAGACCTTGCATCTGAAAATAGGTATCTCCAACCCAAAGCCACAGTGGCTGTTGTCCTTAGGTTCAAAAATAAAGGAGACTGAGTCCCATCATCGATTAGACTGCTTGGTAAATTAAAAATCTCCATATTGATTCTTCTTTATGTCTTTATTCTTTAGATTAAGAAATAATTGCAGTGGCCTGCTCATTCCCCAGCAAGTGATTTAGATTAAATACTGCAGTACTTAGCTTTTTGTCTTACTGCAAATATGCCTTAGAAAGCTTTTTTTTTCTTTTCCTAATCTCTTTAGTGGCTGAGATTTTCATAGCTTGTGTTCTTCTAAACTGTTATCCCCTACATTAAATAGCTTTATCTCTTCTGTATTATACTTCACTGCCCGTATCTGTAACCTTTCCTCTGTTATGCTAGTTTCCTTCTCTTTTCTGGATTTCTGCATTGCTGTAGGAGGTTGACCAATGTTTGTTGGAGAACGGAAAGGACAGGTAAGAGAGTTTTAAAAAATGGGAATGAAAAAGTGATCACTGATCATGACAGAGTAGTTTCTCTTCCTAATTCTTCTTTTCTCTTTCTTGTTGGAATCATTTTGTAATATTTATTTTATATAAATAAGTGGAATTATTTCAAGAATGATTACAAGTGAGTACATAAAACTACTGTCTAGTGTTTTTCAAATATTTATAAGAGAAATATGTTCTTGTACTTTTCTTCCTCATATATATATATGGGTGAACCATATTTCGCTGCTTTGATACTGTCCATGATAAAAGTCATGGGAAACATAACACTTGTTTGTAGATTGGGGTTTGAGGATGAGGTAATCTCTCAGAATTTTTAGCATCTCTCCAGATAGTAGGATTGGATCCAGACCATCTGTCCCAATGGGATACTCTGCTATTTCAGTTATTTCCCTTCTTCCTGCATCCCCAAAAAACTATCCCATGGGATTAGGAAAGATGGTGCTGTGGCTGAAAAGGGGATCAGTTCATACTGTTCCCACCTTTCTTCCAGCACAAGCCTCCTAAGGCTCTCGGTCCCTTCTGCTAATGGAATGAATGCTCCATTTTGTAGGAGGGCAAGGCTGGGTCCAACTCATTAGTTTTCAGAGGACAGGAGTGAAATATATCCTCTGGAGTCAGGTTACTAAAGTAGCCCACAATATTTTCTTGATCTGCATCGATGAATTAGTCACCAGATACATATAAGAGACAATACTTTCTTAGAAGTTGTTTTGGAATGAATGCATTTCAGTTCTAGAAAATGTGTCAATAAAGATATTTAATGAACTCGGTTGAATAAAATAATAGGTGGTAATAGTATTTTTTTTTAAAATGTGGGTTATATCCTTCCACACTTACAGATTCAGACATGTAATTACCATTTTTGCATGTGTGCTGATTATCTGTCTTCCTGTCTCTTGACAGGTTTACTTCTGGTGATTTCCACTAACAAGTGAAAACTTAACATGCCATTTAAGGATCAGCCTGAAGGCTACTAATTTGGCAAGCACCTCCCCCCCGCTTACACGTGCATGTCCAAACACAGCCTTGGGCTGCAGTCCTAACCCTACTTATTGGAAATAAGCATCTTTAAATTCAGTGAAGTTTACTTCTAAGTAGACATGGTTGCACTTATTTGTTTTGCTGTTATTTCATGTACCAGGCACAGCTCTTGAGCCATGTCTCAGAGATATTTATTGAAAATAAATTCACAAAAGGAAACAAATTATATGAAGTTTAAATGGCTGACAAAGCTAGGTTTACTGTGAGGCAGTGCAGTTGGTAGACAGGTTGAAGATTCTGCTGTTTCAAGCTGGCCTCCCAGGCAATCTATCTCAGCTCAGCTTGCAACAGGTAATGATGAATTGTCCTGACTGAGGAACCAAGCCATTGATAGCACTTATGGAAGCGTGTTGAGATCCTAAGCAGTCTTTAGATCAGAGGTCGGCAACCTAAGGCCCATGGGCTGGAAGCGGCCCATGAGCCACCCCCGAACTGAGCTGCCCGCTCGGTGAGTCCCCGCATGCTGTGCTAAACCAGCACGGTGCAGGGACTCTCTTCTGCGGCTCCGGAAATCGCTTCTGCGCAGGCACAATTTTCGGCGTCTAGGCATGCGCGGAAGCGATTTCTGGTGCTGCGCTCCACTGGCCTGGAGTGATCCGGCCCATGCCCAGTAAGCCTTGCCGACCCCTGCTTTAGATCACCTGATCCTGCTCTCCTGCAACCTGAAATGTACTATTCGTTTATTTGGAATTTTCTATCCTCCTTACAGCCCTGAGAGGCAGGGATGAACCTTGGTAATATGCTGTCCTGTGTGAGGCAAACATTTGGCTTTCCCCATAGCCCTTGCAGGGCCGGCTTAAGCCAGGTAAACAAGATACTGGGGCTTTGGGAAGGAGGCACAAGGGTCTGGCAGGGTCCTAGAGCCCTCCTGTCTCCTTCCCAAGGCTTGCTTGCCTGGCTTTGAGAAGGAGGCAGGAAGACTATAGGACCCTGTCAGAGCCCTTATACCTCCTTCCTGAAGGTGGGCAAGTGCTCACCCAGGCTTTGAGAAGGCCCCATCTTCGGCTGCATGCCCAGTGCCCCTGCACTGGACATGCTGCCCTAAAGCCACCTCTGCGAGCGACTCTCAAAAGTAGCTTCCAAAAGATTATGAAAATACTGAAATAATGTGATGTCCATATGGAACTAGGGTTTTTCAGGTAGATTTTTCAGGTGGCCCTTGACCCACCAAAATCCTCTGAGACCAGGATTGCGTAGCTGAATCTTGCTTGGCCCTGCTGGAAGCACTCTTCCTTTGCTGGCAATTACTGGTTTAATGGTCTCTGCTTGTCCTGACACTGTGGAGTGGAAAGGAAGCACATTCTTAAAAAAGTAGAGGCATCACCTTGCTGACAAAGGTCCGTATAGTTAAAGCTATGGTTTTCCAAGTAGTGATGTATGGAAGTGAGAGCTGGGCCATAAAGAAGGCTGATCGCCGAAGAATTGATGCTTTTGAATTATGGAGCTGGAGGAGACTCTTGAGAGTCCCATGGACTAGAAGAAGATCAAACCTATCCATTCTTAAAGAAATCAGCCCTGAGTGCTCACTAGAAGGACAGATCCTGAAGCTGAGGCTCCAATACTTTGGCCACCTCATGAGAAGAGAAGACTCTCTGGAAAAGAGCCTGATGTTGGGAAAGATGGAGGGCACAAGGAGAAGGGGATGACAGAGGACGAGATGGTTGGACACCGTTCTCGAAGCTACCAACATGAGTCTGATCAAACTGCGATAGGCAGTTGAAGACAGGAGTGCCTGGAGTGTTCTGGTCCATGGGGTCACGAAAAGTTGGACGCGACTAAACGACTAAGCAGTAACAAGGGCACCAAGGACCACGGCCCACTAGGAGCTGCTGTGGATCTCAGGACACACTAGGCTCTTTCAGTGGAGTAGAGCTACATCCACAATGCCTGCATCTTGTCAGGATTCAGATTCAGATTCAGCACCTGCACCTCATCTTGCCTGATTCATGGGGGGAAAGGAGAAAGAGCTGTATGTGTCACCAGCATTCTGACAAAAGAAAAAAATAACATGAATAAAAATAATAATTTTATTTTTTACACCCCGCCCATCTGGATGGGTTCCCCCAGCCACCCTGGGCTCCTTACAGCATATATCAAAGAGTGCCATGAGTAGTCAATATCTTTCTCCAGGGATCTGAAGTGATTTGCAAGAGTAATGAAGGTGTATCAGGTAGAGACTGAATTGAGCAACTGTGGAACAGGCAGTATGTTTGGAAAAGGCTAAAGGCTTAAGAATTTTATAAAAACAAGGGGAATTGTGGAAAGTATTTTAGAATGGCTATATTAATTGGTTTATTATTTTATTATTTATTGCATTTATTTGCCTCTTAAAATATATCAAAGCAGTTCACACTTGCAAAAGCATTCAGATGCGTGAATAAAATCCCTAAGTTTAGAGGATACCATTTTGAAATGCCATCTGAGATGCAATCTGTGGGAGCACTTCAAGGACCATCTTCAAGCCACAGGTTATTGGTACAGATGATACAACAAATCACAAAAGCTTCTAATCTTCCCAGCTGTGCAGGGGAGGGGAAGGGTCTGCATAGACTCCTGAGCAGGCACATGCAAACTCGGCCCTCCAGAAGTTTTGGGACTACAACTCCCATCATCCATAGCTAATAGGACCCAGTGGTCAGGGATGATGGGAGTTGTAGTCCCAAAACATCTGGAGGGCTGAGTTTGCCTGCACCTTTTCCTGAGGCTCCCTGCAACCTCTTCCTACTTCTGCTTGGTGTGCTATCCACCGTGGTGTATGAATGAAGCCTTTCTGACAGAATCTTTGTGACATTCTTCTGGAAAATGGTTTGCTATTCCTTTGATCTGTCCCACAATAGCTACTGTCATTCCTGGAAGTTCTCAAGGGTCTTCAATATTCAATTAGCCATAGGATGTGCAAATTAAGGCAAATAGGAGATTTTCATGTATATTAATTGTACTGAACTTTAACTCTTCATATAATTATATATGTGTGTACATTTGATTCAGTTATATTCTTTTGCTCATCAACAGATATAGTGCATTTGCCATTTAATTTTTTTTACCAGTAGCTATTTGAAAGTGATACTTTTTGTTTTTGCTTTTAGAATGCACTTTTTAGCTGCATCAACAGAAATGAAAGTAAGTATACCTTTTAAAAAATAATCCTTCCTAAATATTACTTTATCATTTTCTCCCCTGTTTCATTGCCTGCTTTTTGAGATGTATGTTCATTTTTTAATATCAGGTGATAGCATAACATAGGTTGCATTTCACAACTGTTTGAGCTGGTTGACAGTTTGCCAAGGGAAAATGTAGTGGGTTTCCTGTAAAAATCTTAGCTTGGGGCTTGGAACTTTTCCCACCAACTGCAAGTTTGCAGCCAGTTGTATTCATATTCTGTTAATTCAGGAATCCTGTCAAGATTAGTGCATAACATACCAAGGCTTGACCAGTGCAACAATATTAACTGGACCCTTCAGTCAGGGTTTGGATCTTCTCAGCATTGATTCAGTGGAATAGCAAGTAAAGTATTGTCAGTCATACCTGCTGACTCAGGATTGTGACTGAAATGAATCAGTTGGTTCACTGGTGTACAAAGCTTAATGGCATCATAAATACAGATAGTAAGGAAAATAAAGTACTTACAGAGAATAAAGCAAATTGCATAATATGACATTTATGAAAATAAAACAAGTTACATATGATTGATCAAGCAACTTCAAGTAATATAATATAAATTGCATCTAAAGTAATGGTTTATTAATGGTATGAACTAATTGCATGTACTTGTAATAGCACTGACAAAGCCATCAGTCAGTCAGTTGTTACACGGTCTCCCCCTGACTTCCTGCAGCTCATCTAGTTGTAGAATCTGTAGCATATTAGAGGTTATAGTAAAATTCATAGTTACCAGTCCAAGACAGTAGACCAGGCCTTGTGGCTTTCATGTAGAGTAAGTAGCAGGAAGTAGGAAAGAAGAACAAAAAACCCAGTGGCTGCCCCTGAACTAAAAGAAGTAACTAATCAAAAAAGGGAAAAGAAAAGAAAAGTTTGCTTTACACATTTTATAACAATTAGGAAGTGGATGAGGGGCTGGAGTTTTCCATCATTTGCATTAATATACCGGTACTTCTATGGGTGGACACACTAGAACATACATTGTCATCTATCTGGGTGGGAGTAGTTAGAGTAACTAGAGCCCTTGCTTTATTTTTGGTTAACACACTGCAGCACTGGACTGCCAAAACATTTAATGGTTTTGGTTTTGGTTTGGCTTCATGGCTATTGTTCTCTACTTTCTAATTTTATCACCCTCCAGAATGCCAAGTTCTCATATAGTAGGCAAAAAAATCTAGCACAACACTGCAAGCAGCTTGCACAGAAATAACACAGCAAATTGCTCTGTACCTGGCTTCACAAACTTTGGCAACCAGCTGCTTTTCCCATCTGGCAGGGCATTGTGCATGTGTGGGCACAATGTCTTTGTGATAGTAGGTGATTGGCAGGTGAGTGGCCCCTTTCACCTGTCAAATTTGGCCCATCCAGAACACTGACTAGATTCTGCCCCTTCCCCATGATAGAGTATAAACATATATCTGTATTTTCATCACTAATAAGTGTGCATGCACACGAAAGCTCCTACCAAGAACAAACTCAGTTGGTCTCTAAGGTGCTACTGGAAAGAATTTCCTATTTTGTTTTAATAATAAAGAGTTATTTGTGATGCATTGCTTTGCTTATGTTTCCCTCCTCTAGTGGGATCAGTTTGTTGCAGTTATGCTGGTCATCACACAAACTGCCGGGAATATTGCCAGGCAATCTTTCGAACAGACTCTTCTCCAGGTCCTTCTCAATTCAAAGCTGTTGAAAGTTACTGTGCCTCCGTTAGCCCACAATTAATTCATTGCGTGAACAACTACACACAGTCCTATCCAATGAGAAATTCAACAGATAGTAAGTATGAGAAAAATACAAGTTAGGCATGCAAAATGTTAGCACCTTAATGTGTGGAAGTACGCAATGGTATCTATAGTGTAAGCATGGTTTTCTGTTCATGTTTGGGACGGCAAATTTCTTTTTCATCTATATATTTCTCTGTATTTGCTTTCAAAAGTAGAAGAATTGAAGACTTTCCCCTGTAGTAGAGGTGGTAACCCACAGGATATGCCAAACTGAGGGAATTGTCTCAGGCACCCACACCTTCATCTGCTGATCTGTGTGGTTGCTCTTCAGAGAGTGATCTGTTTTATTTCTATATAATAAACATGTAAGAGGATCATCATGTTGCAGTTTGCTTGGCCACAGACAGGTGGCACTGAGAACAGCAGCAAGATGACAGCCTTCAGGGAGCTGCTGGGCCATTATAGCAGCATCAGAGGGTGTCTGCAGACCCAGGAAAGCAGTGGAGGAATAGTCCCAACACATTGAGGCGGTAATTGTCCTGTTCTGCTACCACTGCCATTTCAACCTTCTGTGAGCAAAGCTGTTGCTGAGGAGATGCCCCAGCTCCTCGTGGCTCCTCCTCCATGGGTTGCCTGAACTACTTGCCAAATCCCTTGCAGTAGAAGGCCTAAGGGGAGGGAGGCTTGGCGTGGTCTGAGTGGGGAGGGAGGCATCCGTCTCTCATGTCTTTCAAGCCTTTCCCCTCCCTCTATGCAAGAGCTTTCTGCTCAAAGGCACCTGCTTTGGGGGCTCTCCCACTCTATGCAGCCTTCGGATCTGTACCAGCAATAGTGGCATGAGATGGAACAGGGAAGGTCTAACGGGTTACTGTTGGGAGGGGGAGACTGGTGGGAGGTTGGGGGAAGGATTGGCAGGGTGCAGTCACTAATCTGAAAAAACCCCAATCTTTCCACCTGCTCTTAAAGACTAGATATAATGCAGCATTTTTAAATATGAAGCAGTTTTAATTGCACTATATTAAATTTTAATGTGGTGGTGTTTTGACACTGTGATGTAAACACAACTATGTGACAAGTAGCAGTATTTATTTCTTCTCTGCTATTTAGGTTTATACTGCTGTGACAGAGCGGAAGATTATGCCTGCCAAACAGCTTGTAAAAGGATCCTGATGTCAATGAAAACAGAGCTTGAAATTGTGGACGGACTTATTGAAAGCTGTAAAACGATGCCTCTGCCACAGGATCCTCTATGGCAATGTTTCCTTGAGAGCTCAAGATCTGTTCACCCTGGAGTCACTCTGCACCCTCCACCTTCAACAGGTCTGGATGGTGCTAAATTACACTGCTGTTCTAAAGCAAATACTTCCACATGTAGGTGAGTACATTTTGCATTTTCTTTCCAACTTTTATAGGCTCTCCTCTGGGTGCTTGATGTCTCAAAATGGGATCCAGCTCCTATGGCTTGGGGAGGCTGGGAACCTTGTGATTTCAAAGGATGTTGTGAGGCCTCTCCTTGTGTTGGGACCCTAGAAAATGATCTGACCATTCTGTCTTGCAAAGCCCTGTGGATGGTTCCCCATAAGACCCAACAATCAGCTGATTGTCCGTGATTGCAGAGCGCTTATATACATCAGGACTTGAAAATTACCAGTGCTTGCAAAGCCCCATGTCAAACATTTTGTAGAACTCAGCAACCAGCTGATTGATGGCAGCTGAGCTGCAGGCTGCGCTTTTTGCCCACATGGTTTGATTTCAAACGCTGCAGGCAAACTGCAGCAGCAGCAGCAGCAGCGCACACACAGCCCACCAGCGCCTCCAGCCAAACTTGGCCCATAGGGAATGGAGGAAATAACGATCTGGCCCTCTGGCCAGACCCAATTTCTTACCCCTAATTACTGGATCAGCTACATCCAGTAACCTAGGCAGAATTGCATATGCTTTCCATGATATAGGAACACCATATTTTGAGCAATACATCTTGTGAGTTGAATCATAAGCATTATAATCCAAGGTTTTGTTCTCATTTTATTCCCTTGTGTTTCTTTTTCCACAGAGATTTATGCACTAAACTCTATAGCAGCAGCTGGGGCAATACACAGAGCTGGCAAGAATTTGATCGCTTTTGTGAGTATAACCCAGTCGAAGTTTCCATGTTGACCTGTTTAGCAGATGTACGTGAACCTTGTCAGCTGGGCTGTAGAAATCTTACTTACTGCACTAATTTTAATAACAGGTAGGAAAGGTACACTTGAGTATTTTCTTCAGAATATATTGTTTTTGGATGAAATGTATAATTAGGAAGAGCTGGTATAGTTTACTGGGTAATATGGGATTTGGAGAACTCTCCCCACCCCCCTTTCATTTTGAACATGGTCGATTTAAAAGGGATGTTGAAAAATGTTATTGGGTGCTAGGGGAAGAGAGTTGAGTCTTCTTCCAACCGCTGAGCCTGCTAACTCTCTGTGCTTTTACTGTGATTGAAAATTTAGATAACCATGATTATATATTATGCCAATAGATTACAAAATCATCATTTTTGATTATGCATTTACTTTCAGATTTATAGGGGCTGCTTTACATGTACCTCGGCTCCTGAACACCTTGGGAGTCAAACATTTTGGCTCCCGAATGATCGAAAACCGGAGCTGAATGTTCCGGTTTTCGAACGTTCTTTCGGAAGCTGAACGTCCACTGCGGCTTCTGATTGGCTGCAGGAACTTCCTGCAGCCAATTGGAAGCCGCGCTTTGGAAGTAGGAACGTTTCAGAAGTTGAACAGACTTCTGGAACGGATTCTGTTTGACTTCCAAGGTACGACCGTATTGGTTACTAGCCTAGGGTTTTTCCGTTTCATTTTGTCGAATGCAACAGTCTTTTAAAAAGGCTGATTCTGAGCATTTCTCTCTCTCGTCACATGAAAATATTGCTTCTCAGGTATGTAAAGGAACATACCTTTCAAGAAGATTTAGCAATGGTGAATAGGTCACCTACTGTTGCAAGGCAAGTAACAACAGTATTTTCGAACTTGAGAACTTCAGCATTGCCCTAGGATAAGTGAGTTTAAACCGTAGCATTTCTAGCAAAACATTCATATTATAAGCACTTTAAGGAAGGATGTTCTCCAGACAACTTTACTGAAAGAGTTCACTTATAATTGGTGGAATATGAACTATCAATATACTATTCAACTGCTTATATTATTCTCATTGATACATGTATCAGCTGTATCACTGTGATTATAAGTTCTTGTTATAATACTATATTTTGATTTAAAGATAGAATGATTTCTGTGTCAAGGTGTGTTTGATTATGTGTATTTTAATAATACTACTACATATTATGGGTTTAACATGCTTAATAATGTATTGCCTTGTGCCCCTTAATTTGAGACATATTAAGAATCGATTCTTAACTTATTTGCCCTCAGAATGCTGGGCTTTGACTTCCACAATATTAATAATCTATTATTTATCACTTGTGTTTATGTACAGCACCTTCCTGACAAGGCACCCAGGGTGGTTTTTCACTTTTAAAATACTAAAATAAATAAATGGCCTAAGCTATAGAGAAGTACAGAATCCTTTCAAGATGACCATTTCTTCAGGAGCTGATGTCACAAGCTTCCTGGCTTGGGCTTCCTCACTTTCACCTTCCCTCAGGACACACAAGCAGAGGTGGCCCATCCCGTTTCATTTCCTGCCCTGTGTGTGTATACCATCTGAACCCCTTTGCCACCCCCCCCCGAAGCCTCATTTACCAGTGTTGTGTGGCTGCGGCTACTGGATCACAGCGAGATCTCATTCAAGCCCTGTGACAGCCCCACGAGATCATGCAGAAGCCTCCACACAATCTTGCGGGGCCCTCGCAAGATCTTGCCAGAATCTGGTGCAGCCACTTTTCACTTCTCCAGTGGCGGTTGAGGGGGGCAGTGCCCTGCACACGAGCCTGACCTATCCTCTGGGAAGGGACTTAGCACCAACAACTCTCTGGCCATTGATTTGTTAGGAGATGGTGGTATTCACTCCCCGGCCTAGATAAACATTCATATTGAGTTCAAAAGCATTTTCTGTATGACTACATACTGTATCTTTCCTTGAAGGCCAACTGAACTCTTCAGGAGCTGCAATGCCCAATCAGACCAAGGAGCCATGAATGACATGAAACTTTGGGAGAAAGGAACAATTAAGATGCCATTTATCAATATTCCTGTTCTTGATATTAAAAAATGCCAGCCGGAAATGTGGAAGGCGATTGCTTGTTCACTGCAGATAAAGCCGTGTCACAGTAAATCTAGAGGGAGCATAATCTGCAAGTAAGTCGGTGGCAGGGTGCTTCCAGTTGCCGGGAACTGCAGAGAGGAGAATCCTGGAGATGGCCGCAGTGAGAGCAGGATTAGATGGGCACTACAGTGGTGCCCCGCTAGACGAATGCCTCGCTAGACGAAAAACTCGCTAGACGAACGGCATTCGTCTAGCGGAAGCTGCCCCGCAAGACGAAAAAGTCAATGGGGCTGCTTCGCAAGACGAAAAATTTTCGTCTTTTTTTTCCGTTTAGCGGAGCGCGGCTGTCATTGCCGCTTCACTAGACGAAAAAACCGCTAGACGAAAAAATTCGCAGAACGAATTATTTTCGTCTAGCGGGGCACCACTGTAGTTAATAATAATAATAAAAGTATTTATCCAGAATTTACAGTCGAGCAGCAGGGGCATAAATCTCATTTAACAAGAATAAAAACTAAAGCAGAAGAATTTAATTTTGAGAATATGGAAATATAATCTTAAACTAAGGCCAAGTTATTGGGGGTATTTAGAAGAACAGTTTAAAGAGTTAAAAGAATTAGACCAGAATGTGTATTAGGGGTAAAGAGGGTCTATTGGATTAACTTGGCCTTTGCAATCTGAGCAGTGTACATGTTTGTAACATGTAAATACTTTGTTGTTTCTTAAGGTCGGATTGTGTGGAAATTCTCAAGAAATGTGGAGATTTAAGCAAATTTCCTGAGGGACACATGGCCGAAAGCATCTGTGAACTTCTGTCGCCAACCGATGACTTGGAGACTTGCATACCTTTAGATACATATGTTCGTAAGTACAGGCATCCCCTCACTTATGCGTGATTGACTTTCACGCAACCATGTATATGCGCGGTGGCGGGGAGTTAGTAGATGAATAGATTCAAACCAGGAAATGGTAGGAGAGAGCTGGTGAGTCCTTCTGGCTCTTGAAGATACCCTCCCTGGAGCCTGGAGCAGATTTCAGTGAGGGCAGAATGTCCTGGGAGACTGAAGTGTTCTCCTACTGGTTTCTCTGTCTTGTGATTCCTGATAATCAGATTTATGTCCATTTATTCTTTGGCGTAGGGTTTGGCCTGTTTGTCCAATGTAGAGAGCTGAAGGGCACTGTTGGCATTTGATGGCATACACAATGTTAGAAGATGAGCAGTTAAATTAACAAGACAGAGAAACCAGTAGGAGAACACTTCAGTCTCCCAGGACATTCTATACAAGATCTCAAAGTAGCTGTCTTACTACAAAGGAATTTCAAAAATAGACTGGAGAGAGAAGTTGCTGAATTGCAACTAATTACCAAACTTAAAACCATGGAGAAACCTGGTCTGAACAAACACATTGGATTCTTATCTCATTATACATGACAAAGCTATCTTTAGCCATCTCACCCCTTGCTTTTTCATTAAAGAACAATTGCAGTCGTTAACAGTCGTCAACAGGTTTTCCACACCCATTAGCCAATCCCATTCCCACCACCCTTCTGAGTAATACCCCTCCCCACCCTCTCACTATATATAAGGGTCTGGTGACTTCTGTTTCAGTGTATCTGAAGAAGTGTGCATGCACACGAAAGCTCATACCAAAAACAAACTTAGTTGGTCTCTAAGGTGCTACTGGAAGGATTTTTCTTTAATTTTTTATTTTGTTCCTCTATGGGTGGACACAGCTACTGGAAGGGAAAAAAAATTTAAATTTTGTTTTGTTTTGACTATGGCAGTCCAACACAGCTACCTACCTAAAGTTGTTACTGTAATTCACCAGATCTTGTCCACAGCAAGTCTGTGTTTATATGCAAGTTGTTCGTATGTCGTGAGTTTGTATAGGCCTTCAATCGTAGAAGGGAGCCACATTTTTATTTTTCCAATTCATCAGCACCAGTCTTTTTTCCTTGGTAAGGGAGCAGAGAGTCCACTCATATTGTCCTTTTGTAAGGCTCCATGTGCTGTGCATATGTGCTGGAGTGCTTGAGCCTTAGGCTTTGCTCAGGTTTGCAGAGGCTTATATGCATGTAGTGCTCACTTACGGTTTAGCATTACAGTGGTACCTTGGTTTACAAACTTAATCCGTTCCGGAAGTCCGTTCTTAAACCAAAGCGTTCTTAAACCAAGGCGTGCTTTCCCATAGCAGCGGGGGACTCAGTTTACAAATGGAACACACTCAACATGTTCTGCTTCCAAGGCAAAGTTCACAAACCAAAACACCTACTTCCGGGTTTGCAGCATTCTTAATCCAAGTTGTTCATAAACTAAGCTGTTCTTAAACAAAGGTACCACACAGTATATGTGAACTAGGCTACCATGTCACCACTTTGTTTTCTGCTCTGTAGATGACCTCTATTTAACTCCCTTGTCTTTTCAGGCCCAAGCACTTTAGGGAACATTGTGGATGATGTCACACACCCCTGCAACCCAAATCCTTGTGCTGCCAATCAGTTATGTGAAGTAAATAGAAAAGGATGTCAGGCTGGGGAACCGTGTCTTCCTTATTTTTGTAAACAGGGTAAGTAATACAATTGTTGCACTCCCAGCTATATTTGCAGGTTTGTTTTTAGAAAGGACTCTGTTAGCTGTATGTAGGATTCTGATAATCCAAGAACAACATTAGAATTTTCAGAATTGATATTAAGGCTCTCCTAGTTTGCCCATTGCCTAATTAACTGAGAACGGTGGGCACAAGAGAGAGGCCTTTTCCTGTAGTGTCCTTTGGCATCCACCACCAATAGTTTCTTTTTCAGGTGGCTTTTAGATAGGTAATGTTATTCACGTGTGGAGATCTTTTATGGCTGGTTTTTTTAAAATGAATATTTTATATAATTTATTGTTTGAATTGTTCCTTGGGAGTTATGAGAGGGAGTTGTTTTATTTGATTTCAGTGGTACCTCATGTTGCGGACACGATCCATTCCGGGGTGCCATTCGCACCCTGAAAAGTCCGCATCCCAAGCGGTGATGTCACGCATGCGCAAAAGCGCGATATCGCGGTTCTGCACATGTGCTGCACATGTGCAAGCTGCGCATGATGCTTCTGCGCATGTGCAGACTGTGTGGAGTGCTTCTGCGCATGTGCGCACACGGCGAAACCCAGAAGTGTTTAGTTTGCCGCATTCGCAACATGCAAAAATGCAACCCGCAGCAGAGGTATGACTGTACAGTTAGCATACTCTTACTTTAACAAGTCAACTGCCTTGGATGATTTTGTCATGTATTCTACTCAGTATTGATACGGAGCAGAACTCCAGCGCATAGTTAGCAGAGTAAAAACTTAAACACGTTGCGGGATTCCAAAAAAACAGACCAAAGGCAATTGTATTTCTCCCAGCAGAGCTTTACTGCTACTGAAGGCAAATGAGCATAATGGTCACAAATCCAATATATTCACGATTGGCCCTGTCCATAAGAAATCCAGTTGCAGCAGACTCAACTTGTAAGCTTAAACAAATAACTTATAACAAGACACTTAACACTATATATAGAACAACACACGAGAAGGAAAGAGAGACAGAAAAGAGTGAAACCCAGGCCTTGACAGAAAAGATAACAGGACCAGTTCAAGCCAGCTGCACTCGGCTTCTCCGAAGGAATAACCCAAACATCATGAACCTTCTGCTTGTTTAAATTAAAAAATTGTCCAGTATCACCTTAGAGACCAACTAAGTTTGTTCTGGGTATAAGCTTTCATTTGCATGCACACTGTTTCTTTCACACAGAGAAGCTTCCGGAAAGAACCCTCTTGAATTAATTAGAATAGGAAAGATCTCTACACATCAGATCAATACTTTCTGTACTAAGAAATGCAAACTGACAGATTTTTTGTTTAGAAAGGTAACATATAAAAATAAAATAAAATAAACCTCCAGTGAGGCCTTTCCCAAGTAAACATGTTTAAGACTGAGGTCTTAGACTGCAAGGCTAACATTTTGAGCTATAAAGTAAATCCCAATGAATTCAGAGAGATTTATTGTCTGCATAAGCATGGTAGGCTTCAGGTGAGACATCTTTAATTTCTAATGTGTATACATTGTAAGAGCAGGATAGAAATTATTGAATGAATGAATGAATGAATGAATGAACATTGATGGTTCTTGCTCTTGAAGACACATTTCTGCAAAAGAAACGGTTCCAATTTCTTCTGTACCTTCAAATGTAAAGTAGCATGCTACACCTTTTCCCAAAATAATTTTGTACATGTGTAGTCTTTCTTGTAATGTAAAAGCCTTCAAATATTTCTGGAACATAATTGTCTGTAGTTCAGTAACACTTTGCCATCTTTGCACAGGCTGCAAGTTGGGCGAAGCTTCCGATTTTATTGTCCGCCAAGGTACCCTCATCCAGGTCCCGTCCTCTGCAGGAGATGTCGGCTGCTATAAGATCTGCACGTGTGGCCAGAGTGGGCTGCTGGAAAACTGTATGGAACTGCACTGTGTTGATCTCCAAAAATCATGCATTGTTGGAGGGGAAAGAAAAGGTTTGTACTGTTGCAGATTATTAAGCTCTGAAAATTTCCTGTAGCATAAGGAAGGGCATTTGAGAGCGCAACTCCCAAACTGGCTCAGCCTCAGGAAGCAAAGTTTGTTGGGATCTTCAGTGTCTTAGACTTGGTGGTTGTTAAATGTTTTGTTCCTAGCTAGCTTCCCTAGGTAGGTGAAGTTATATATGTGGGGGAGAGCAAGGGGTCCAGAGTAACTGTGGGCACCTTGGGGCCCACCTTGCTTCTTCTGAGGAGGTTCAGGGTGACAGAGCAGTGGCAATAGTTCTCTTGCCTGCCACCTTTCATCTTTGTCCGTCTATTCCTCTTTCCCCCCCCCCTCCCCCCGGGGACCATCCAGGTGGAGGGTTTTGCTCCCAGTATGGGTGCAGACTGTTGTTTCTGCTTTTCTCTGAAGTGGCTCGTCATTAATGCATTTGTTTTATTTTAAGGCCACGGAAAATCTTTCAAAATAGATTGCAATGTCTGTTCTTGTTTTGCTGGGAATCTGATATGCTCCACTCGCCAGTGTCTGAATGAATACAACTCAGATGATGAGCATGACATTACAGGTAGGATTTGTGTGTGTGTGTGGTGTGTTTTATTTTCTGGCTGTACTTTGTCCAAATATTTCCTGTAGCAACTCTTTGAGGCTGCTATTGAAGACAATTCAGTGGCTTGTCCAGTATTCAGAATCCAGCAGTTAAATGCAAAGCAAATCCCATAATTCTAATAATAAACGAATGTTCCTATCTTCCTGTAACAGATTTAAAAAAGAAGAGCCATGCTCCCAACACAGCTGCGCGATTAAATTATTTTATTTCAGTGGCCTTAAGTGTGGTTAAACTCTGTGTTGGATCCTGGCCGTTCAAATCAAGCTTGCTATTCTGCACTTTTGCTATATATTAGGAGTACGGACCTCCTAACAAAAGCTTTAACTCTTTCAGGTCTGCCATGTAACTGTGCTGATCAGTTTGTCCCAGTGTGTGGACAGAACGGTCGTACCTATCCAAGCGTATGTATAGCACGTTGTGTGGGGCTTCAGGACAATCAGTTTGAATTTGGATCCTGCATCTCCAAGGATCCTTGCAACCCTAATCCCTGCCTTAAAAATCAGAGGTAAATATTTAAGAAAATCTGTAGCACTCTAGGAGATTAGCTTGCTTATAAAAATTCAGTTGTGCCATAACATATTTTGGCTTACGTACAGACAAGGATGAATTTGAACTAGTCACTATATCAGTCAGTAGGTGTTCTGCTTAACTTGTACATGGATCATTTTCAAGAGGAGATTTCGATTTTGTCCTCTTGGTTTTTTTCTTGCAGTTTCCTTCCTATTATGTTATTTTTTGTAAGGAATTGGTTGGGAGAGTGGTGAGAGGATGTGATCTTTCACTCCGTGTTCCTGCACCCTGGAAGTGAAGCATAAAACTACATATGCAGTGCCCTTCTGTCTACAAGAACAATATAAATTCTTAGGTTTATAGAGGGCTGGCGTTCTTTTTGTGTTTGTAATGCAACTGGGTACTTAAATATTTCTGGCATATTACTTTTCTGCCACTCTTTTGGGGCCAGAGTTAACCCCTGCTTTTTTCAAAATTATCTCAATCTGCTTTTTTATTTTTTGGAACGATAACATATAACATGAAAATATTATTTTATCCAGGTGTATACCGAAGCCACAGGTTTGCTTAACGAGTTTTGAGAAGTTTGGATGTAACCAATATGAATGTGTGCCCAGACAATTCAGTTGTGGTGACCAATTGCGAGATCCTGTTTGCGATACAGACAATATAGAATATAGCAGTCCATGTGTTCTACACCAAAAAGGGAAAAGTGTATCATACAAAGGTCCATGTCAGGTATGAAATAATCTTTCACATTACTTAAATATGGTTTCTATTGTTCCACTGTTAAGGTGGACCCAACCAAACTTGTTCCTCTCTGGGTCATTTTTCCTGTTTTGTGCTTCCTCTGTGCTATATTTAACCAGGTGAGAGAATTTGAATGCACCATATATTTTATTAAAAAGGCATTTATTCGCTTTGTGCCACCTGAGCTGAAACTGCTAGTCACTATGGATAATGGCACAGTCCTTCTAGGGCTTTGAGGTGTCAAATTACTGATTTGGAACTTCTGTTACTCCTCAAACTCCATCTTAATTTTGATCTTTACAGTACTACTATAATGGTAGAAGCCAAAGTATTGGGAGTATTAATACCACCTAATATCTGTTAGTTGATTGTACAATTTCAGACTGGGTCAGGTGTTTGAGTGCGCCTCCATAAAAATGTTTCTCAGACATGCAGAAGTGCATGTTAAAGACAAAACTTAACTTTCAGCCTTCTTGCAAGTTTTATACATGTAAGGAGTATTCTATTTAGGGGAGGGTTCATTTGATTCTCCACCTGCACTCAAATAGTATAGCTGAGCATCATCTTGGGCATTTTGCCTGCTTTCTCTCCGTGGCTTTTAAAATTGTTACTGTTGAGCCAATGTGTAGCCATGTCAAACAGCCCATTGGGGCTCCCTGTCAAAAGCATAGGTAGGTATCCCTTTTGCATGCTATGGGATACACCACATATATCTTCCATTTTTATGATGTCCTTGGGATTGTAAGAGATCATACTAGCTAGGAGAAAGATAGTTTGCAGTCTACAGTTGAAAGCAGTTCAGCACAGTATTGTAGGAAGGTTCCTCAGCTTTCCTTTGTTTCTGGCATCATTCAAGATTTTAATTTCAATCAGAGCTTTTTCCCCACAATTCTTTTAAATTTGAACTACCTGCAGGCATTCACAAAGCCTAAAGAAGTGTTGATGACAGCGTAAATCAATGATTTTACTAGTGAAGTCCATAGCTTTTCACTTTCTCAGTAGGCTTAGAGAAGTTTTCACACAACTGCTTTTTTTCCACCCTGAAGTGGCTTATTCATGTCACTTCCCCCAGTATCAACAGTTTCAGGCCCCACAATTGGCAGGGAACCATAGATGGCCCTGCCACTGGGAGGTGCCTGGTTGGCCTTGACACATGGCAGTTCCCACTTTGCGAAATGCCCTCCCTGAGATGCAGCTGTTTCTCTTATTATTAACTTTTAGGAAGAACTTTAAAACATTCCTGTTCCCCCAGACATTTGCTGGCTGAAGGATACTGTTTCTGGCAGCCTTGACACTGTTAACTGTGAGGGCATGTGACTGTTGTAGGCATTATCAAATGTTCATGTTTTTAGAGGTTTCAAATACATGTTCATTTTATTTTTAATAGTATGGATTTATCACTTTGGTGTTTGCTAGCTTAGGTTATTTTGGGAGAAAGGTGGAACAGAACTTTAATATATTTTTATCCAGTTTCTGAACAGACCTAAGTGTTGGAAGGTAATTGTATAGTTTGCTAAGTAGTTTCAGAGATTACATGATGCATTTAATTTGCTATGGATTGTAGATCTATACTCTTTCCCTTTTCTACTTTGTTCCATTTTCCAGTCATTTTGCAAATCAGTTGATTTGGTATGTGGCCATAATGGTGAAACCTACAACAATGTGTGCGCTGCGTATTCTGATCGTGTGGCTATAGATTACAAGGGACCTTGTCAAGCTGTAGGAGTCCTTTCTGACTACAGTTATCAAGGAGAATGTGCATCTGTAACATGTCCTCGTCTTGCAGCAACTGGATACAAGTCAGTTACCCCACCAGGTCAGAAAACGGATATTGATATTCTGAAAGGCAGTCATAGAAAAGTAGTGGAGTGGGACCTATTAGAAGGAGCATAGTTTTTGATGCCTTTCTTACCTGTATTAGATTTCCTGATAGACAGTCTAGTGGGAGCAGCTCTTGGGTGAACCCATAATCATACATTTTCTGTTTTCACCTTGGGGAGGTGTGTGCACAGAGTGGCCTGCTCTCCAGTGCAGTCTTTCTCCCCTCTACTGTGGAAGAAAAGCAATCTGACAAATCCGGAGATAGTTCTCACAGTGACTCCTATTGCTGCGTAAATTTGAGGATTCAAGTGCCGTTCAGCACAAGTCATGTACAGAAAGGTGCCCATCCTGCAAACCAACACCATACAAATTTGCCCTGTGCAAAACTGATGTGCACTCAAGCCCTGACTTGTGCTTGAGTTACAAATGTTTAGAACAACAGTAGTCATGGAATGAACTGTTCATTTTCCTTCTTCATTCAACATATGTTTAACTTATAGAATCAGCTGTCATAAGACATGTTTACAGGTATTAGCTTATATGCTATAAGCTTAGAGAATTAGACCTGCTAAGGAACTATGAGAGCATCCCTGCCTGCATTTCTTTAATTAGCCATAAAATCAAAGAATTGTAGAGTTGGGACCCCAAGGGCAATCTAGTCCAACCCCCTGCAATGCAGGAATCGCAGCTAAACAACCTGAGACAGATGGTCATCCAACATCTGTTTTAAAAACTCCAATGAAGGAGAGTCCATCACCTTCCAATGGGGTCCATTCCACTATCAAACAGTGCTTACTGTTAGAATGGTCTTTCTTTCTCTTTTTTAAAAATGCATATTTTTAATAATTATTATTTTATTTTATTTTATTGTTTTTTTTTAACAGTAACATAAATACAACTGAGAAAACAAAGCAAAACTTGGTCGGAATGTTCTTTCTAATATTTAGTTGGAATCTCCTTTCTTGTAATTTGAATCCCTTAGCTTGTTCCTACCCTCTGGCTCTGTCTTCCATGTGACAGCCTTTCAGATATTTGAAGACGCTATCATGCCACCTCTCAGTCGTCTCTCCTCCACCATTCCTCATAAGGCTTGGTTTCCAGACACTTTATCTCCTTGGTCACTCTCTTCTGCCTGCACACATTCCAGCTTGATGACATGTATGCAGCTATGTCCATGGAAGGGCTGTTGCCTTCCTGTTTTGCATCTGGTTGATCACTGTGTGAAGCAGGATGTTGGGTAGATGGGCCTTCAGTATCACCCAACAGGATCCTTACAGTCCTCTGGCATTTTTAGAGAACACAAGACGAACCCATAAGCTGTACATTCCTCTTACAAGTCTCTCTCTCTCTGGGGGGTCTGCTTGTTGTACAGGAGCTTGCTGTTCTTTGTATGCTGCAATACTCAGGGTCTTGTATGATAAAGAAAAACTGGATACCTTCGCCAAGGTAAGTGCTTCAAGTTTTCTTATGACAATTTTATAGTATTATGCAGGGCTTTTTTTCAGCCAGAAACTCTCAGGTGAGCGCCACTGCCATTCTAAGAGAATGAAAGAAGCCTTCATAGTGGCACCTCTTTTTCTAGAAAAATAGCACGGGAATTATGGCTGTAGTCCAGCACCCACTTCTGTCTGAAAAGACATTCAATGGAATTTACAACTGCAATTAAAATGGTGTGAGTTCAAACAAGGCTTTACTAGTGGATGCTATGATCTTAGTCATAAATTAAAAAAGGGACACATCTGTATGTGCAGCCCACATCTGCAATGGGGGTGGATATTGAAGGCTACTGATTGCCTCCCATAGTGTGTTTATAACCACTTGGTATGCCAGACATCCAACATTCTTGTAGTGAAGAGGAGGACTTTTCCCAGTTCCCCAGATCACCAGTTTTATTTATATATTAGTGAGTGTGGAGTTGTCAGAAACGTGTACCTTCTGTAGTGGATGAAAAGTTAATAGAGTTAGGAAAAACGATGCCTTTTCCATCTGAAAAGACATTTGTATTCGGCAAATCTCTATTGATGGAAAGGAAATGCGTCTTATTTCCTAATGATGCCAGCTTATTATCTCTCTAACAGATTAACACAATTTTGTAAAATGTCATAAATGGTACAGAAATTTCATTCTTCCTCCAGATAACCAACAAAAGGCCAATCACTGTACTTGAAATACTTCAAAAGATCCGCCTCCATGTGTCTGTGCCACAGTGTGATGTTTTTGGATACTTCAGCATAGAATCTGAAATCGTGATCCTCATCACACCTGTTGATCAAAACCCTAAGCCTCTTCAGGTATAATTCACCATGGGGGGCGGAGGATTGCATGGGGCTTTATTTATCTTGTTAGGCATAAATGTTAATAATGAAACGCTGCAAATAAATAAGAACAAAACGGCTTAGAGTCTGTTCCTGATGGCAATACAGCTCCAACCAATTGCTCCAATGGGTTAATTAGACGCCCGTGGAGATCATGCACCAGAGCAACTCTGTCTCACACATGCTTCCTGAAACTGAAATTTGGCAGATGCTGTGGAGCTAACTACTAATCAAAAGGCCGATGAAGTTTCTGGGAGACTACCACCAGCAAGTGATGCTTGCTGCCCATCACTGACTGGAACAGAATCTGGGTCCTCCAGAGAGTTCTGGTATGAAATCATATCCATTCCACCAGAATCTGGGCTAGGATCAAGACATCCACTTTTCCCAATGTATTGAGGCAAACTAAGGCCCGGGGGCCACATCCAGCCCAATCGCCTTCTCAATCTGGCCCGCGGACGGTCCAGGAATCAGCATGTTTTTACATGAATAGAATGTGTCCTTTTATTTAAAATGTTTCTCTGGGTTATTAGTGGGGCATAGGAATTCATTCATTTTTCCCCCCTTCAAAATATAGTCTGGCCCCCCACAAGGTCTGAGAGACAGTGAACTAAGCCCCCTGTTGAAAAAGTTTGCTGACCCCTGGTATTGAGGATCACAGAATCATAGAATTGTAGAGTTGGAAGGGACCCCAAGGGTCATCTAGTCCAACCCCATGAAATGCAGGAATCTCAACTAAAGCATCCATGACACATGGCCATCCAACCTCTGCTTAGAAACCTCCAAGGAAGCAGAGTCAATTACCTCCCAAGGGAGTCCATTCCACTGTCAAACAGTTCTTACTGTCAGAAGAAATCTTCTTTCTTGTATCTTGAAGCCACTGGCTTGAATCCTCCCCTCCAAAGCAGGAGAAAACAAGCCTGTTCCCTTTTTCATGGGACAGCCCTTGAGGTATCTGAGGATGGCTACCATATCTCCTCTTTTCCAGGCTAAACATACCCAACTCCTTCAGCCGTTCCTCATAAGGCTTGGTGTAGGTGCAGAATCCCGGTTCTTTTTAGGAAGTAAGAAATGAATAAAACTCAGAGTGCCTCTGGTCTAAGAAACAAACAAACAAACAAACAAACAAACAAACAAACAAACAAACTGGTCTTATGCTTTCTATAGCTAGCAAATTGTCAACCACTTTTATGACTAGCTGATGCTTATCAGGATTGCAGCAGGTGTGTTCTGAGGATGTCTTGCAAACTCCAAAGTATATACTCAAGAAACTGACTTCTATTCCCAGTCTTCTGTCAGGATAAGGTAATTTATCCTGGGGTACCTAATGTGGTACTCTGCAGGCGTTGCTGGACTCCGACTCCCATCAGCCCCAGCCAGCATGACCACCTGTCAGGGATGATGGGAGTTGTAGCCCAACATGTTCTCTACACCTGGTCTGGACCATTTAAGGATGCCATCTGAAATTGGGGGAGAGGGGATAGGTTATGGGGGGGGAGCTACTGGATGTTTTATGTAGTAGAAAGATACTTTGGAAGCTCACTCTTGCTTTTCCCTAGATTGAAGCCTGCAATAAAGAAGCAGAAAAGATAGAATCGCTGATCAACTCTGACAGTCCTGCTCTAGCATCCCATGTGCCACTTTCAACACTTATCGCAGCCCAGGCGGAAGTTTCACGCAAGATGTCTTCTTCTTGTAGTCTGGTTATGCAAGCACAGTGTACTTTCTTCTGGAGCCTTGTGCTCACCTTCACAGCCACAATATGTAATACGTAGTGGCAAGTGAGGTTTGTAATTTGATTTGCGAAAGACATTCAGAACTTAATGGTGTATTAATAATGTAACATTAATGATGTTTCCGAGAGGAAACTATATGACCAAAGTGATTACTCCACACAGCACCAGCAATAATGTACAATTTAGGTGGGAGACCGATCCCCCCGCCCTGAGCTGAAGGCTCTGCCTGTAGTGTGCTCATTCATTTCTTTTATCCTCTTATCATTTTTGGTCAAACAGTTTTGGAGAATTTTGCAATGCTTCAAAAATCAGGAAAACGTGTTGAGTGAACATGGTAGCAAGACAAAAGAAATGACTGTCTGGACAGTTAAAGTGCTAGCATACCGCTTTCAACTATATGAAGGAAAAAACATCCCCTGTCTCAAGCCTTAAGCTGCAATCCAGCCCTCGAGCCAGTAGGGATTGAAGAAGTTTAACTATGCATGGTTATTTGGAAGTAAGTCACACTAAGTTGCATGGTGCTTACAATGCGGTACATGTTGGGTTTCATATTTAGGAGCCTTGCCTTACCCTTGCATTTGTTAAAACAGGGATAGGGAACCTATGGCCCTCCAGAATTTGTTGAACTACATTTCCTGTCATCCCTGGCCATTGACCATGCTGGCTAGGGTTGATGGAAGTTGGAATCAACAACATGTATAAGATGATGTTGAGCAAAACTATCACTGCAGTGGAAACAGAAGTTTTTCACTTCCTGTGACTTCCTGTTCCTTTTGAGTGGAGGAGGCCAGCTAGTGACTGGGGAGGCTGGACCTCTGGGGCTTGCAGCCTTCCTACACTAGCTGGCCTCCTATCTTTGGAGGGGTGGGAACAAGACAAAATAGGTCTCATGCAGCATGCGGGGCTATGCATTCCTCCCTTTATCAAAAGTTGGATGAAAGTGTGCACTTCTATCTATGCAGGGGTGGCTTGGGAGCACATGTCCCTGCCAATGTTCCTCCACAGCCACATGGATAAACTACACACGCAAAGCAGCATCCTAAGCTTACTTATGGGCCTGCTAGATTGGTCTTTGGCTCTGTCCAGTCCCCAAGGACAGAACACCTGTTGTGAAGGCAAAGTAACTGTTGGATCAAGGAAGCTATTTTGATTTTGATGTAAGAGGAAATCGTTATGCAAGTTCCCCCTCCCTCAACCAAAACTTTGCAATAATTTTGTACAATATTTGTCTGCTGTGGGTTAAACCACAGAGCCTAGGGCTTGCCGATCAGAAGGCCGGCGGTTCAAATCCATGTGACGGGGTGAGCTCCCGTTGCTCGGTCCCTGCTCCTGCCCACCTAGCAGTTCGAAAGCACCTCAAAGTGCAAGTAGATAAATAGGTACTGCTCTGGCGAGAAGGTAAATGGCGTTTCCGTGCGCTGCTCTGGTTTCGCCAGAAGCGGCTTAGTCATGCTGGCCACATGACCCAGAAGCTGTACGCCGGCTCCCTCGGCCAGTAAAGCGATATGAGCGCCGCAACCCCAGAGTTGGACATGACTGGACCTAATGGTCAGGGGTACCTTTACCTTAAGAGTAGGGGTGGCTAACAACCAGCCCTGGGGGGGCCAGGTACAGTCCCCAAGCAAATTTATCTGTGCTCCGCAACACCCTACCAATTATGCTGGTGGCAAAAACCAGGAAGCGGGGGGTGGGGATAATGCAGACATGGAGCTGAGTTGGGCAGAGGTTTAAACTTCCCCATCTGGCCCTGATGTGGAAGGCGATCACCCCTCCCCAGTCATCAGATCAATAAGTTGATGAGTGAGGAGCAGGGAGTAGCCCTTCTCCCTCAGCTGGTCTACACAGATCAGCCAAGGAGAAGGCAGGCTCTCTGTGTATGCATGTTCGTGTGTGCATGTGTGAGTGTAGGGTGGCCACACCCATTATTGGCAGGCAGCCCTGGGTGGGTTGGCCAGAAGTGAATGTGACCCTCAAGCCAAAAAAGATTAGCAACCCCTGACTTAGAGGTATATCATTCAGAATATTTTAAAACATAAATTTCTAAGTGAAACAAATTGCTGCTACTTAACTTACCAAAAAATGAACCGAATAACTCAACTGTCTATGTAAATACATTCTATATTTTATTATGAAGAATATAGCCATGAGCCTAATTCTGCAAAGAGTAGCATGTTTGTGTAAAATTCTACATGCAAAGAAGGGTTTTGCAGAGTGTCCCTCCTGCAGTGTCAATCACGTTTTAAGCTAGCATCTTTCTTACATAAAAAATGTATGCAATATACAGATGCAAATGCAGTTTACTCTTGACCTTTTTTTATAGAAGCAAAGTTATGAAGAATTCAAGCTATTTATATGTCATTCTAAATATTACAGTATTTGCATACTATCTAAATTTACACTTTAGTGTGTTCATATTTTATACAAAGCATATGTTTTAATTCTTGGGGCTCAATCCAGTGGGAAGATCTCCGGTAGAAGCCTATTTGAAGTAAATCTGAGCTCTTGTACAGCTCCTATTCACTTCAGGAGGACATTCCCAGGAGACACGTCTGCTGGGTTGTGCCCTGTTCTTGTGCACCTGAACTTTATCTACATGAAGTATTTTGTATCAGTATTATGATAGCCAACTTTTGAAGTGTATACAGGTTGCATCGTCTTGAACTTTAAAAGGAGGAACTGAAAATTAATTTCAACGTTTCTGTGTTGTCAAATGTCGTGGCAAGTGTTTTGTATTCTTACAAAAAGAAAAAAAGTCTTTGCAATGCAATATGAAAACCTTTATTTTAATAAAAATATTTTTTATTTTCTCACGTGTCCTTTAAAAATATGGCAACTTCATAAAAGGTATAAAATGGCATTCTTGAATATTGGAGCTTTCATTTCTATAAACCAATAGGTAGCTCTTGGATAACCAGCATCTTCTCTTACGTTGCTGGAGGATACCCAAGGGGCGGGGGAAAGGACCACCACGTATTATTGCATTTCTGCATCAAAGCAACAGCACCCCAGTCCGCTATGTGAGATGGGCTGTTTCACCGAATAGGGACCAGTGCTAAAATGAGCACAGTACTAAAGGAAAAATCTGTTATGCACATGCACCCTTAAACGGTGTGCTCTGAACTGCATTCCTACTGCTATGGGTTGGCTGGTTTTACCTTTTACATGGTTTTACATTGGGGGGGGGGGAACAGTATTGTAGAAAATCTGGTAAGTAAAGGAGGTGTGGAATGGCAAGGCATCAAAAAAGAGCTACTACCTTAGACATGCAGTATAGGGAAACTTGGACCCTGTAACTTTAATACGTGTGTTAAGAGAAATTTCAGCAGATGCTCTTTCTCATGCTTACATGTTGCCCCTTGAAAATCCCACAAAATCCCAGTTATTAACAGTAAAGAGCCCTGTCCTTTTCTGCATTAACTCACACTGCCCAGGATGCAGAAAGCAAGTGGATACAATTAAGGAAGAAAAAAAATCAGTTCATTCCACAGGCCACGGTGGAACTGAAGAAAAAGCTAAGAACCTCTGTGTCAGCTGATGGCCGAGAGCTCAAACATTCTCTGAATCGATTTGGTGCTATTCCGCTCCTTTAGCATCTTCCTATCACCCATAATACGTAGCACTTCAGCCCCCTGCCCAAATGCTGATTCTGAAATTTGGCTCTCAGGAGCAGCCTCAGAGCATGAGGAGCTGAAGTGAAAAGTGGGGAATGTTTCCATGCATGCGTTTAATGGCTTAGGTTGCATGTGTAAATGTGATTTGGAATTCAGTAAGTTACGAGATTTCAAGATAATTTATGAAATATTTTGACAAAATATTTAAAAACACCTGTTAGCAGGAGCTCTTTTTCCCCTCCAGGACATTAAAGGATTGTATATTTTGCCCTTCTTTTAGCAGAACAATGGGTCAAAGGCAAACAAGGTTTCAAGTTTGTATAGGGGCGAAACGGGTTGCTCTGTCATTTGCCGACCAAGCCCATGGTCCCACTGTGGCTGCTAATACTGGTATTATTTGGTTTAGACTGTATGCATTACAAGCAGCAAAGTAGATAGCAATATTAGACAATTTATTCAAGGGGTTCTTTTCTCTAACAGTCTCTTAGACTTTTCAGTATTATGATATGTGCCCAAGTCACGTTGCTCCAGATTAACCATTTTGAACATTCTTCTAACTACTAACAATACACAATGCAAATTACACAGAGTTTATAGTATTGTAAACGGTATATCCTTACGTTTTCCACTTGGCTTACAGAATACAATAGTTCTAAACTCAGCATCGCTTTTGGTCTAGATTCTACTTTGGCTCTGTAGCAAGTTCTTTGTAAAGTAAGCTTCTTCAACAATTTCCATTATCTGCTAAACTGGACAGTTTGCCAGTTTGAGGGGGAAAAGGAGTGTACTTCAATGCACTGCCCTCGAAGCTACATTATCCTGCTGAAGTGCTCTCCAGAAATAGTGTTGTTAATGGTTCTGAGAGAGATTGAAAATTGCTTCCCATTTGCAAGCACTAAGCAAGCTCATTTTTCAGCTTTCTTGTGAACATTGTTTAGGAAGTTATTCCTCTGTTTCCTAATTGTAGGTTTATGCAAAGCTGTGAAGAACCTTACAGCAGCTAGGGCATATTGTGCTTCATTATGTCAGCTAATCTCTGCTGATTGGATGGCAGGTCCTTTGGAATTAAATTTTCATTGTCCAGCGTGGGTATTTTGTCTTCAAAGCTGCTTTCTAAATCACTTAGTCCTATTGGGTCAGGAGATGGACTTGTACCAGCAGGGGTGGGTGGTTCTGTCACTTCATCGTTGCTTAACAATCCCACTGATTCATCTTCCAGAAAATCAACTTTGTTTTTGTGCATTTTGATGGGGCTTAATTTGCTTCTTTGCTCTTGTACTTCTGCATCACTTGCAATATTCGCAAATGCCTTCACCCTCCTCTTAAGTCCAGATTCTGCTTGTCTGATGTATTGAGCAGCTATTGTTTTTTTGAAGCACTTACTTATGATGCTGTGTGAGAGATGTGGGAAAAATTAGTCAGGGCTGGTATTACAGGTGAACATACTTCCTATCCACTGCTAAGTAATTCATTTGGGGCTAGGCTGTACTGGAATAAAAGGGACTTACCGGTAAGTATAAAGGGGTTTTGGGTCAAGCTGTACGATGGGGAGGGAGATCTGTGGCCTTCCAAATGTTACTGGACCACATCTCCAAACACTGACCATGCTGGCTGGGGCTAGTGGGAGTCCAGTAATATCCAGTAAGACCACAGATTCCCCACCTCTCCTGTAAGATATGCTTACTCTGCTGCGGCGAAAGCTCACAAAATGTTCATACGCAGTTTAATGAATTACATAAAGTGTAATCGTGTAACAACAAATAGACACATCATCAGCACAGAAAGTTAAGTGCAGCATCCAAATTCTACTATTATAGCACAGCCTTTTCATGAATGATGATGAATTCTGAATCGGCATGATACTGACATTATTCCCCCCTGAAACAGATGGGAGTCATGCCAGACTCCAGCACATACATCTCTACCAAGGAAAAGGAAATTCAGGACAGTTGATTTTCTTCATTTACTTTTTGATACCTCAGGTAACAGATCATCGGAGTAGTTCACCACCCTTTCCCCACGCCTGCCTTGGCTGTCGTAGTGAACTAGGGTCATATACGCACCATACATTTCAGCTCCATGGCTTCTCCCCCAAAGTATTCTGGAAACTAGTTTATTCTTCACAGAGCTATAATTCCCAGCACCCTTATCAAACTACAGTTCCCATGTTTCTTTAAATGTGACCCTGGACATCAGCTGAAAGTTCTACACAAAAAGTGTAGGAAAAGCCCTATGGCTCATTTCCTTGTTACAAAGCAACACTGGGAGGTGGTGATTTGGAGGACAGAAACCAGAGTGGGGTTGCCTAACTGGAAAATGGCAACCCTAGGCAAGGGTCACGGCTGGGGCTGGCGGGAGTGGTAATTCAAAACAGCTGGAGGGCACCAGCTTGGAGAAGGCTGCCCCATTCCATTTCCCCAATCCTCTTTGCTTAAACAGAATGGGGCAGGGGAAGAACTAACGCCCAATATCAGTGCTGCTGCTCAGTTCAAGCTTTGGCTGCTTTATAGTTAAAATCAAAATGTTGGGAGAACTGATAACAGATCTCTTAAGCACAGGCGGGGGGGGGGGGTCCTCAGACTCAGGGGCCAAATGTGGCCCTCCAGGTCTCTCTCTAGCCTTTGCAACTCTCCCTGGGCCACACGACCATGCTTGAGTGCTTTTGCCTGGCCTCCTGCTTGTTTGGACTGAGGGTGGCGAAGGCTGTTTGAGCATCTGCAGAAAGCAGCCTACTGTGGCAAGGCAATGTTTCCATTCGTTGGTCTGTTCCCTTTTGCCTCTGGCCCTGCCTGCTGCTGGCAGGCAACCTCCAGAAGATTGCTCAGAAGGGAATGTGGCCCCATGGCTGAAAAGGAACCCCCTTCCCCACTTCTAGCATAAGATGTCGTTTTGGCCCTAAGCAAGGATTCATACTTGCACTTCTCATCTTCAAAGTCAATGCAGCAACTGCTCTGTGGCTTATGCTGCAGTTTTGTACAACTGTGTGGAATGTAAGGGGCTTTTAAAGGGAAAGCAGAAGTTAATTAAAATCTTTTGTAAGAAACTCTAGGCATAAAACTGCTAGCCGTCTTCATACACATGTGTAGCATCACATATATGACACCTATAGAACTTGCTGTGGAAGCCATATTTTCCTAAAGTGTCCAGCAGTGACAGGCTTCAGCTCCTGCAATGCAGGAGGGCACAGGGGTTAGAGCTGATAAACAGATGTAGAGTGCTATGTAAGTTCAATGTAAAAGGGTAGGGTACTTACACCCAAATTGTCACAAGAATAAGACTGGTTCCTGCGGAAGATATTACAAGAAGCATCCACATTGGTAGGATTTCTGAAAAACATGAACATGAACAGAGATCTATTTAGCATGGCAACTATATTTACACACACACCACACATACACAAGCACTTGAAAAGGGCTTGCCAGCCCACCTCTGCCCATGGGCCTCAAAAAGGATCATAGAATCATAGAGTTGGAAGAGACCACAAGGGCCATCCAGTCCAACCCCTTACCAAGCAGGAACCCCATCAAAGCATTCCTGACAGATGGCTGTCAAGCCTCCGCTTAAAGACCTCCAAAGAAGGAGACTCCACCACACTCCTTGGCAGCAAATTCCACTGCCGAACAGCTCTCACTGTCAGGAAGTTCTTCCTAATGTTTAGGTGGAATCTTATGGTTAGGATGCTCTTCCAACCTTCGTTCCTATCCTCAGAGCATGAGGAAGGGCAGGGAGGCAGCACCGCACCCATTGTCCTCTTCATGCCTCCGACTGCTCCTCTTTGGAATACAGCAGCAGGTCCCATGGCAGCAGCATCCCCCTTCCTCCTCCCTCCTGGGTTGTGCTGCTCTGTCTTACTATAAGGGACACAGGATGACCATCAGCCTTGGCAGGGCCTTGCCTCTGTGCAATTTAAGTGGATTTGTATTGCAAATTCCCTCGGCGCATAACGCCACAGTCGGTATCACTTCCAGCTGTGAAGGCAGAAGGAAAGTGTGTGCGGTGAGGAGCTAGAGCAGACTTCCCCAACACAGTCCCATCCAGATGTTAGGGACCACAACTCCCCATCATCTCCAGCAAGGTCCAGAGATGATGGGAGCATCTGAAGAGCACCATGCTGGAACAGGCTAAGCTAGAGGGAGAGTTGAGCAGGGATTCCTGTTGTTCAGTGCCGACCAGCTAGCTATCTACCCTGCTTTCCCCCCTGAATGGAATCTATAGTTCTTTCTTCCTCCATATGACTAGCAGAAACATCGTGAATTAGGCAGCAGGTATAGAATTCTGCAAATCTGCTTAGTAATAACCAATATATTACATATCCTGTAAATATGCTATAGCAGGGGTGTCCAACCAGTAGATTGTGATCTACTGGTAGATCCCTGACTGATCCTGGTAGATTGTAGGATCCTTATCATGTTCAAAAAGATAAAGCTCAACAACTCTGGGCAATCCACCCACCCCATGCACGCTCCTCCTTCCTCCAATGGCAATGGGTAGATCACTGCCAGTTTTTTTATACTGGGAGTAGATTGCAGTCTCTTGGGAGCTGGACATGCATGGTCAACAACCATTTTGGATTACTTAGAATTTCAAAACAGGAAACAAAATCACACAATAAAACCACTGAGCAAGCCATGTATAAGAACCTAACCCATGAATCCTTTAACCATGCTTTCCCCCCCCCAAAAGGAAGAGTTTTGTGCTGCCCCCTAAAAACAAGAAGACTTGGACTTCTGCTAGATATGAACATTTCCCCCAAAACCAGCCAGAAGCACAGTCACTGACGCCAAGGAAGAAAGCCTGCTTTGGCGGCATCAATGATCGTGTGTTTGGCTGTTTCTGGACAGAAATCAGAAGCAGCATCCAATGAAAACCAGTGAAGCATTCTTCTAGTAACTAGATGATGCCATGATGATTATGAAGACTCCAGAACTAGCCAGTGCACACCACTTTAAATTTCAGTATGTTTGATAAACTAGCAACCTATGCCAAGAGAAGTGGAAAGCTGAAGTCTGTGTATGTAGTTCAATATGCACATTACGACACACAGAAATACTTTTTGGTCAATGTGACAACTAAAGCTAAACGAAGTCTTTGGGCAAGAAACTCTTCTTTCATTTCTGCAATGGTCAGTAGGGTTGATGAACACACTGTTATGAAAGCCAATGGCCCCCTTTCAAAAAAAAATTCAGAAAACGTTGGGAAAGGGTATTCATACCCTAGAAGAGGAGGGCCAGCTTGTCTGTCTCAGCACTTTTGATGTCAGTAAGAAGAGCCCTGACATTAAACTCCACGAAAGGGAGCCCCACCTGCCAAAGCATGAAGACAGCAAGTGATTTAGGCAGCTAAGCAAGTTCAGCAGCAGGGCTAGGAGGCAAGGGCAAACCACTCTGCTTCTCCACTCTTAGTCCTAACAAATCCCAAGCTCCCGTCAACTAACTCAATAAACGGTAAAGAAAAAAGAAATGTAGATTGAAGCCAGTACTATATGGGTGAGGGGGCTGTCCTGTGTACTGTCATCTGTATACCTATCGGTCTAACTGGGTAAAAAATGGTTATTGAAATGAACTCCTGTTCCCCAAGGAATGAGTTACCTTGAGGCGCAAGTGACTGACCTGGGGAAGCAGAGAGGCAGAGACTGTTGGATGAGAGCTTTTTTTGGGGGGGGGGGGGTAGCTGTGTCCCACTTCCAAGACTGCAGCTTCTCTGCTGCCATGGAAAAGCAGGGTGTCAGGGAATGAAGGCATCACTCTGAGGAAGACAGAAAGGATTCCTTGGAAGGAACCCTTTCCTTAGAGATCAAGCAGTTAACCTCTCGTGCCAAGGATACTCCTTCTGATGGGAGGATCCTGGTAGTGGGTGATTTGCTCAATGGATAGCTGGGTGTGTGGTGGGTATGCAGACCACAGGGTGACTGCCAAGCAAGAGGGCTGTGGATGCTGCATAACAGTTAGCCCGGTAGATAATGCTGGAGAGGAGTCAGGGGTCGCTCTTGGCACCAATATGTGGGGAAAATGTAGCTGAGAGATTCTGGAGGCTGCTGGGCCTTCATGGTAGCTTTCTCTGAAATGCTACCAGTTCCACACACAGAGTTAGCTACACAGGTATGGCTGTGCCATTTCAATGAGTGAATGAGAGGGTGGCGGCAGGAGAAGGGGGGTGGGTTTGTTAGGCACCGGGGAATGTTTTGGGACAAGCCGGATCTGGGCTGCACTTGAACCAGCTCACAAATAGGTTAACATTATATCCAGTAACTTCATTCAGACTCCATTCAAAAGCAGCCCCAAAGCTGATGACATTAGTATCTAGCGACCCCTCCCCCAATCTTTTATACCTCAATCCAAAAGGGCAGAAAGTCCCCTCAGAGTTCTTCTGGCTCCATTTTGCAGGCTCCCATGGCTGGACGGTGGGACAAGGTAGGTGGAAACATCCATCCCCTGATAGAAAACAGGGTCTCTCTTCCCTCTCTTCCACTGCTTCCAAGCACCAGTCCAGCACCTGCACAACCTCTCCCAAATCAGATGGGAAGGAAAAATAGACCTGCATGTCATCAGCTCCCAATGGCTCCATATAGATGGGAAATAGAATAAAATCACGCAGAACCCCACACCCCAAAAGCCACGAGGTCAAGCAGGAAACATCCAATTCCACTCTGTGATAGCAACACTGCAGGTGGGAACAGAACCTCTGCATCACATTGCCTTTAAGCCTCAACCCACCTGGTCACTCCAGAAGGACACTGTGATTATGGTGCCAAAAGCCACAGAGAGATCAAGGAGAATCAACAAGGTTAGTATACCCTCAGAGTCTCTCTCTCTCCCCCTCTCTTTCTCCTGAAAGAAGTCATCAACCTGGGCAACCAAAGCTGCAGCTGTCTTGGTGCCATGCTCAAGCCTGAAGCCAGATTGAAATGGATCTAAATTTGTTTCCTCCACTCAGTCTATTTTGCCCCCAAAGAGGTCTCATCAACTGGGTGATAGTTGTTGAATACCTCAGGGTTCAGGGGGTGCCTCTTTAGCAGGGATTAGTGAATATCATTCTGCCCTATAATAACACATCAACCACTTCCTAGACTCCTCTTTCTTTGTGCTAGATCATCTTCACCATGATGGGCAAGGCTGCAGAGCTTGTGTTGGACCGAATCCCTCCACTTCCACTTCCACTTCCTCAGGATGCAACAAGTGAAGCTGATCCTCACAAATCAGACTGGATGGTGCTCCAACAGCCTCTGTAGGCTGCCATAACTGTGACCCCAAGTTCAGAGCTGTCACAAGCAACTTTGTCCTCAAAGTGTATTGCTAATTTATCACAGCAGGCTACCAATTCGTCAGTTAAGCTTTCCACCCCACTGGATCAACCTTAAAAAGCATTCACAATGGGGCACAACAATGGCAGCAAAATATGCTTCCTTTGCCACCATTACTGTCAGATGGTAGCCATAATCATGTGCTCTATCCTGCGTTTGGTCCTGTTTGCTACAAGACTTCTGCCACTTGCACTCTAGCGCACTCTATTGTGCCAAGCTTCTTGGGAAAAGAAGGGGCTTTCTGAGCTCCCCTTGGCCACAGGGCATTTTCAGGGGCAACCATTCCACAGTGTCATGGGGTGGTGGGAACACCAAGGCTGGCAGGACAAGAAAGAGGGTACCATCGGCTATTGGGGGTCCTTGGGACTCAGGTCAGGAGACCTCAGCACTCCTGTGGAACACAAAGAGTTGCCAGAGGGGCTGGGGGATGAGGGGCCAATGTCAGAGCAGGAAGACAGCATGGAATCCCAGGAGCCCAGGAAAGAAGAAATCACACAGAGTAGGCTAGGACCCTGGAAGGACCTGACTCCCTCATCCCCAAGCCAGGAGGAGGATTAGGAGGACAGAACAGTTGGGGCAGTGGCTATGAAGGTGTGCAAGATTGAGAGCGTATGACTCACCACCAGCTGGAGTCAGGCCAGCACCAATGAAGCCAAGTCTCAGGTGCTGAATCTGTGCCTAGCAACTAAGCAGAGAGGGAGCAGGCACTCTGATCTGACAGAGGCAAGAATGATGGAGGGAAGTGAGGAGAGCATTGCCGGAACAGCGGAGGACTGCATGGGTGGAGCCAGGGAGTAGCTGTGACTTTGGATGCAGGAGGCCCCATATAATAGCTGTGCTAGAGGTTTAGCTTGGAACACTTCAAGGACTGAGGGTATATGTTTGCCACCTTTTGTGTGGAAAAAGCTTGTCAGAATTTTGGCGCTTTGGGATGCTTTTTCTTTTGCACATTTCTGGTGTGCTCCCTATGACCCCATGGACTGGAAAATAAGGTCCAAGATATTTGAAAACTTTGACCTGTTCAATTGGCTGGTTGTCCATACGCCATTTATGGGCTCCATAGTTTATTGAGAAAATCATGACTTTGGTTTTCTTGTAATTCATGGCTGGCACTTACCATGGATCCATGGAAGCTGTCCAATCAAAGTTCTTAAGGCAATTTTTTTCTGTACCACCCCGTGTCCCAAACGCATCATTGCGCCTAGAGGCAAATCTCCCCTCGGTAGAATTATGGATCTGGCATCGTCTAGACTCAAATCCCCCCTGGTCTAATATCCCTAGTGCAACAAGACTGTCACAAGAGTGCCTGGTCTAAAATTGTCAATCAAAAACTTCACTGTGGTGGTTTATCCCCACAACAGCTACTCACCGTGGGTTATAGTAAAGCAAACAGTCTAATTTGCCAACGCCTAAATGATATCGAGCGTCAGAACAACTTGGACACGATAAGGAAATTTTGCCTATGGTACAACCATTTCCCATCCTCCCATTTTGATTCTCTGGCACCCTATCTGTATAACCTAGCAATTCCAAAATATAGACGTGCTTTTACCCTCACAAGACTGAATGTATTGCCCTCGGCTGTACTTGAAGGATGATTCCAAGAGATTCCACACGAAAAACGCTTATGTCCTTGTGGAGATGGCAGCACCGAGTCAGTGGCGCATGCCCTCCTGGCTTGCACTCTTTATAAAGAACTGAGGAATGAGATTATCACCCTTCTTCTATTGTCCATTCCGGGTCGCCCAACCACTGCCACAGTGTCTTTCTCCTGGCAGATCAAGAGGAGCAGATGACAGCAAAGGTTGCAACGTTTCTAGCTGGGGCAATCAGAATAAGGTCCACTATTTGACTGCTGGTCCAGGACCCTAAACTGTGTTTTATATAATCGACTTTTTATTTTGTTCTGTGTACATCACAATGTTCTTTTGTTGCTACGGCCGATGGCTGACGCAAATAAAGATTCATTCATTCATTACATGAAAAATGTATTTCACACCTAGACAACAACTTGATTTCAACCTGGCAGAGTATACCCTGAGTCCAGCGAAAATGGGGAACTAAAGTCAGCCAAAATCATAGAGTACTGCAGAACTGCCTTCTAAATATAGGTGTTGTATCAGCATTACAAACTGACTGAAGCAAGAACTACTTTAGCCTCATGTGAAAACACCCCACCAGATACGGAAAACCAAAAGACCAATTCCTACACAATGCCTGTGAAGATAAGCTACTTACTATGACAACTTCTTCCTGTCTTTGCACCCTCTCCATCACTGCTTTGTGTTTTGGGACAATTTTCACATGCTGCTTGACCATACTTTCCATTGTAGGATCCAGCAGGACACAGAGTGCAGATGGTACCATATTCTGCACTGAATCTACCTGGCGGGCAGGTGACTATCCAAAAATAAAAGACACGGGGGCAACACACACAAAATTACTACGGCTCTCATTCACTTAATTTTATGAGCAATTATTAGCCTGCTTTTGACTTCCATTCATGGCAGGCTGAATGTCCAGCTTTGGACATTATGGTGATGTGACTAGACATGCTTCCTGGCGCTCCATGTCATAGTAATTCCAGAAATGGGTCGTTTGCATCTCCCTCTACATAGGGAAATGTACAACCTCATTGGGAAATTTAGCTATGCTTATGTGCCCACAGAGACAATCCTGCAAAGAACGATGTGGGTGAGTTACATAAACAAAATCAGCACTTATTTGTTATAAGTAAGCAAAAAACTTAGAGCATGGGTAGGCAAATTAAGGCCTGGGGACCGGATCTGGCCCAAACGCCTTCTAAATCTGGCCTGCGGACGGTCAGCGAATAAGCTCATTTTTACATGAGTAGAATGTGTGCTTTTATTTAAAATTATTTTATTTAAAATTATGGGTTATTTGTGGGGCATAGGAATTCGTTCATTATTTTTCTTCAAAATATAGTCCAGCCCCCCACAAGGTCTGAGGGACAGTGGACCGGCCCCCTGCTGAAAAAATTTGCTGACCCCTGACTTAGAGTATACCTGTAGGTCCCAATTTTGCCCATGAAGCAGTTTTCCCCAAACCATGTCAGGTGTGAGGCAGGTAGAGATAGGGCTGGATCAGCTCCGAGACTGAGTTCCCCACAGGGAACTTGTCACACAGCCAATCCCTGTGGAAAGCAGCTTTGAAGTCACTGGCCATCAGCTAACAGGCAGTGACGTCCAGCCTGCTTCTCAGAGGCCCTGCATGGTGCCTTGAAGTCCTGGTGGCTATTACCTGATGTGACTGTTAGGTTAGTGGTAGACAGGCGGGCACTAATGTTCATTTTGTCAGAATGATCAGTGTACCCCAAGAAATGTGTTTCCAATTTTAAAAATTAAAAGAATAAATATGGGTGAAGGAAAATATCAGCAAGAAACTACATTTCATGAAAATTAGTCAGCAGTATTTTTTTTAACACAGAGACTCTGGAAACTCACCACAACATCCTGGGCATTCTGTGTTATCGCTGGGGGCATTTTCAGGTATGATCTTCCCAAATCCTGGCTTGCAGTGGTCTACTTTAACTCCATTCAGTGTACCATGAAGGTAACTTGAATAATCACTGTGAGAGGAGTTCGCGTTTTCGACTTCAAAGAACTCAGTAATCCTGGTATAGGCCTAGGAGTGTGACAGTTAAGAAGAGCTGCACATTAACATAGACCAAACTGTGACCTAGCTAGAAGAAGAATTTGGATTTGATATCCCGCTTTATCACTACCCTAAGGAGTCTCAAAGGGACACGGGTGGCGCTGTGGTCTAAACTTGCCGATCAGAAGGTCGGAGGTGCAAATCCCCGCGACGGGGTGAGCTCCCGTTGCTTGGTCCCTGCTCCTGTCAACCTAGCAGTTCGAAAGCACGTCAACGTGCAAGTAGATAAATAGGTACTGCTCTGGTGGGAGGGTAAACAGCGTTTCCGTGCGCTGCTCTGGTTCGCCAGAAGTGGCTTAGTCATGCTGGCCACATGACCCGGAAGCTGTCTGTGGACAAACGCCGGCTCCCTCGGCCAGTAAAGCGAGATGAGCACCGCAACCCCTGAGTCGTCCGTGACTGGACTTAACTGTCGGGGGTCCCTTTACCATTAAGGAGTCTCAAAGTGGCTAACAATCTCCTTTCCCCTCCTCCCCCACAACAACAAACACTCTGTGAGGTGAGTGGGGCTGAGAGACTTCAGAGAAGTGTGACTAGCCCAAGGTCACCCAGCAGCTGCATGTGGAGGAGTGGAGACACGAACCTGGTTCACCAGATTATGAGTCCACAGCTCTTAACCACTACACCATGCTGGCTAGAATCACAGTGGGTTGTGGATAAAACACAACGCAAGCCAGAAGTGCCATCTTGTGCCCAAGACTGAGGGGGCCTGGCATGTGATGTCACATCCGTGCGCCATGAGCGTGATGGCACATTGTCAGGCAGAGTGGGTGTAAGCCTGTTCTGCCCGCCATTCCACCCTCTTCCGGGTCCAAAAGGACCTGCGCATCGGCAGTCAACTGGACATGTGCAAAATGGTTGCCACCTGTACTGCCAGCCTATGATCAACAGATGAAAGACCCACAATAACACAATTCATTTACATATCACAAAACATGAGTTCTTTACATGGTTTGGGGTTAGCACTGGAGGACTCTTGTGCCTTTTACAGCTATGTGGCAGGCATATGTTAAACAGTATGGAACGACAGTTATGGGGAAAGCTTCACCTGTTAATATTCTGTCTGTTGGACATCTTATTATTTGTATGTGACCCCTGATTTATTTTTGTATGCTCCACCACCACCTGCAAAAGAGGGTGCAAGTTTGCATGTGAGATAATATTATGCAAATATTATGCAAATTTGTGCCTTCTTTGGCGACTGCAGCAGAGAGCTCAATCTACATACAGTATACCAGGTCCCCCAAATATTATTGGCACCCCTGATTTTGCACACATATAAGTTAATATTTTTGCCATAAGTTCTCCAAAATATCATGGCCATTATTGCACTGTGAACCTTTGGTGTCATTTTACTTCACCTCCTTCATGTTGCTGGTGGAATTTTCACATTGAGAACTTCTACAGAGGTCTGCTATGGTCAGTGCTAAAGGAAAAACTGCAAATTAAGAGAAAGTAAGCAGCAATTTTTCTACTTTAACAAAACTTTTTGTGATGCAAGTGTTCTTCCAATAGTATCCCCAAATGATAAAACCCATGTCTAACAACACGTTGACTTCACCACATGCAAGAATCTTAGATAAGATTTCTTTACTGTCATTGTACAAGTACAACGCTGTACAAGTGCAACAAAATCTGCCTGCAATGCCAATATTTGATATAGTAGCAACCTTCTTGCACGCTAAAATTTTGAAACTTCCATCGCATAATATGACCCCAGTGCTTTAGGTTCATTGTATATGGATCTTGGTGGGAACACAGGACAGGGCCTTCTTGGTGGTGGTTGCTCCTGACAACTCTGAAACTCCCTCCCTAGAGAAGCTAGACTGCCTCCCTCCTTGTTGTTATTCCAACAGGCTTTTGGGAGCTGATTGCTTTTAACGAAAGGACTGGTGCCATGCTGCTTTTAAAGTAATGATTTGTGCGGTTTTAATAGATTTTAATGTGTTATATACTGGTATATTCTAATTTTTTAATTGTTTTTAATGACCCCAATTTTAGCTGTTCTTATATTTATCTGTAAGCTGCCCTGAGTCCTTATCAGGGAAAAAGGAGGAGTGTATACTTTCATTTATATCCCACCTTTCCTCCAAGGAGCTCAAGGTGGTGCTTGAGGTCCTCATCATCCCCATTTTATCCTCACAACAAACCTGGTTAGGTAGGTTAGGCTGAGAGACTGTGCCCCAAGGTCACCCATGTAATTTTTGTGGCTGAAGTGGAGATTGAACCCCACCAAAGTCCCAGTCCAACACTCTACCCACAACACCATTTATAGAAGAAGAAGAAGAAGAAGAAGAAGAAGAAGAAGAAGAAGAAGAGGAGGAGGAGGAGGAGGAGGAGGAGGAGGAGGAGGAGGAGGAGGAGGAGGAGGGTGGCAGCACACAGTTGGGCACCTGAATGGAAGACCTCCTGGTGCCCAAACCAACTGGGTTGGTGGCCAGCTGTCTCACAAAGAGAATGTGCTATAGCTGGCCCTGTCCTTCTCTTAGGGCTTTTTAAAAAATTCTATTTCTATTATTTCTGTTTCTATTATCATTATTAAATACTGCATTTCATCTGAGGATCACAGGGTGGTTTACCATATAAAAACACAAAAATACTTATCATACAGTGGTACCTCGGGTTACAGACGCTTCAGGTTACAAACGCTTCAGGTTGCAGACTGCACTAACCCAGAAATAGTACCTCAGGTTAAGAACTTTGCTTCAGGATGAGAACAGAAATCGTGCGGCAGCAGCGGGAGGTCCCATTAGCTAAAGTGGTACCTCAGGTTAAGAACGGTTTCAGGTTAAGAACGGACCTCCAGAACAAATTAAGTTCTTAACCGGAGGTACCACTGTAGTAACAAGCAAAAACAATACCTCCACCCCAGTTTAAAAGCCCATATATTGTTTAATGAGCCAAAGGCCTGTGAGAAGAGGAATATTTTCACCTGGCGCCTAAACACACTGTATGTAATGGTGGTGCCAAGCGAGCCTCCCTGGGGAGAGCATTCCACGTGTGGGGAGCTACCACAGAAAAGGCCCGTTCTCGTGTTGCCACCCTCCAGGCCTCTTGCCTACAGTATTTTCTTGCATACAATGGTCAGAAATAAAATAATGCAGAAGCAGTAAGATTTCACCTTACCTACAAACTGAAAGGTAAGCTTGTGTGTTATCTTCTCCAGTGTGTCTGTAGAAGCATGACACTGTGTACTCCACTGCTTAATCTCACACCCCAGGTTGTAGACTAAGCTCTCCAATTTCTTTAGGAAATGCTTTTCAAACGAAGCAACTGCATTGGTTTCACAGTTCTGAACCGTGAATTCAGATGACAGACGGAGACTCTTCTCTGGCATATGATACACTAAGAAAAGGAAAACACTCTCTCTTAACATGGTACAGGAATTACCCAACACTAATACTAATGCATTCCTAAGCACAATATTTTATTTGTTTCTTTTTAGACATACCTACAGCCTGCCTTTACCAAATGGACACAAAATATTGCAATTACAACAGGTGCAATGCACATAAAAATCATAAAATAAAACCAAAAACTAAGCACTGAACTGCAATACAGGAGAGAAGCCAAAGATATAAAGAGGTTGTGTCCTGAACAATCATTGCGAAGCATATTATGACTGTGCAAGACAGATCCCAGACACGGGTGTAGATGTTACTCATGTCTAGTTTCTGACAATTTGCTTGCAGTATTTATTTTCTGGGGTATTAATGACCCTCATCACCTAATGCCTATGGACATATTTTTTTTTCCTATAATGGCATGAAAAAGAGCCCTATGCTCCTACCTCCATTCAGATCCAGTCCTAGAAACCTCTGTCCAACCCAAAATGAATATTGGTTCCTTTCCACAAACTTTGATGAAAATTGCCATTGACTGCATGAGCTCCGGAAGGACAGATCCTGAAGTTGAGGCTCCAGTACTTTGGCCACCTCATGAGAAGAGAAGACTCCCTAGAAAAGACCCTGATGTTGGGAAAGATGGAGGGCACAAGGAGAAGGGGACGACAGAGGATGAGATGGTTGGACAGTGTTCTCGAAGCGACTAGCATGAGTTTGGCCAAACTGCGGGAGGCAGTGGAAGATAGGCGTGCCTGGTGTGCTCTGGTCCATGGGGTCACAAAGAGTTGGACATGACTGAAAGATTGAACAACAACAAGCATGAGCTCCATTTCAATCATTAACACATTCCTGGTTGGATCACTTATAGGTATAAGAAGCAAGTCACCTTCTGCCAACTAAAGACACTTCATGCATCTGACGAAGTGTGACCTCTAGTCTGCAAAAACTGTAGCCATAAAACACAGCTATTAGTCCTTATGGTGCCACAAGGTTCTATTGTTCTTGTTGCACCAGACAGAAACATTGTGCTTCTAGTGTAAGTTCAGTTTCTTCCATAGATTCATATTATCTCACAGTGGATTGTGCCTTTCCATTGCTTTAGAGGCAAAATTATGCAGTAACTGTCATGTATTCTACTCATATTGATTCAGCGCAGAACTTGACGCATAGTTAGCAGAGCAAAAACTCAAAGATGTTGCAGGATTCAAAAAAAAAAAAAACCAACAGACCAGAGACTATTGTATTTCATCCAGCAGAGCTTTACTGCTACTGAAGGCAAATGAGCATATGGGTCACAAATTCAATACATTCAGGATTGGCACTGTCCATAAGAAATCTAGCTGCAGCAGACTCAACTTAAACTTACAATAACTTAAGACTAAATAATAAATAATAAGACTAAATCTTAACACTAAGCGTACTTCGTACAAAACACCACACCAGAAGAAAAAGAGAGACAGAAAAGAGTGAAACCCAGGCTCCTTCTGACCTTACTGTTAAAACCAGCAGGACCTTGACAGAAGAGATAACTGGACCAGTTTAAGCCAGCTGTACTCAGCTTCTTTGAAGGAATAACCCAAACATCATGAACCTTCTGCTTGTTTCTTTCACACAGAGAAGCTTCCAGAACAACTCTTGAATCAATTAGAATAGGAAAGATCTCCACACATCAGATCAATACTTTCTGTACCAAAAAATGCAAACTGACAATAACTCCATGCCTGGTGCCTTTCAGAGGAAGAAGACTTCTCTACGTTTCAAACTATAATGTGGCTGAATGTTCCTTTTCACTGTTTCACTCATTGCTTGTTTCTAATGGTTTCCAAATGTATTTTTGTGTTGCATTGTCAATTTATTAAAACAATATTAAGAGGTCCTTACGAATATCCTTGTTGTTGTAAGGGTGGAACTGGGTAGTCTCCATTCACTGAAAAGAATGAACGGTGAATGAACAAGCCAATATTCCTTTGTTCTTCAGTTATGCACTTGTTGGTGCAGCCACCACATAAAGACAGCATCTGTATGCAGTATAGTACTAAAGAGAAGAGGCACATGTCCAACAGCCCATCCTACAGGTGTCTAAACAGGAAATGCTAATTCTGAAGATAGCAGAAGATACCAACAGCTGACAATATGCTAGGGAGGGAGGGGGGATGTTGGGCTTTCTATGCCTCTCACTGTGCAGGATAGGTTTATCACATGTATGTGTTGTTATGCATTCCTTAACAGATTGTTGGAATCATGGGAGCGGATGTTTACTGTATTCTGTTTCCGTTTGTTGCTCAGTTATTCTTCGGACTTCTCTCCAGCGAAAGGAGACATGTTTTCTTTTGTTCTGCCTTATGCTTAATAAAGTAGCTTTTTAGTGCACAACCTCTGCCTAACTCAGTCTGTGTTTAACTCTGCTGGACTCTGAATATGTGCCCAGTGTCTCCAAGACGTGGGTCATAATAAATCGTCAGGGAAGGCTGTCGGAACTCCCTAAAGCTGCACTCTCATCGCTCATGGGGGAGATGGCTGGGGACATTCCTGTCATATGCCTGGGGGGGGGTCGTCCTTGCCCCCGGCCGACCTGACATTTTTCATATGCAGCCAATATGCCCTTAAAACTTCCTCCATCCCCATTCTGTTTAGCATCTATCCTCAAGGCTCTGCCCATACTGAGAATGCACCTTAGTTCTTTGCAGTGCTTAGACTTTGCACAAACGAAGGTAACCCAGTCAGATGGGTGGCATACAAATAATAAAATTATTTTAATTTTTAAAATATATTTCTTGGTCTTTATGGGGGAAAGTGCTGATGTTAGAAACATCTCTTGAATGAATAACATAGCCAGAGATCTGTGAAAGCCTTGCTGCTTGTTGCTTCCCTGTCAGTACAGGTATTCCAGCCATGGCTATTATTCCACCAGGTTTCAGTTACTTGTAGAATACTGAGGACAGGGACCCTGGTTGTGCACCAATGATTCTAGTTCCTTCCAAGTTTATTAGTCAAATTTAATTTGCTGAAATGCAACAGTATAGTATATAAACAGCACACAGCTGCTGAGTTGTTGTTTAGTCATGTTCGACTCTTTGTGACCCCATGGACCAGAGCACGCCAGGCACTCCTGTCTTCCACTGCCTCCCGCAGTTTGGTCAAACTCATGTTAGTAGCTTCGAGAACACTGTCCAACCACCTCGTCCTCTGTTGTCCCCTTCTCCTTGTGCCCTCCATCTCTTCTCACGAGGTGGCCAAAGTATTGGAGCCACAGCTTCAGGATCTGTCCTTCCAGTGAGCACTCAGGGCTGATTTCCTTAAGAGCCAGTGTGGAGTGAGAGCCAGTGTGGTGTAGTAGTTTAGGAGTGGTAGATTCGTAATCTGGGGAACCGGGTTTGCGCCTCTGCTCCTCCACATGCAGCTGCTGGGTGACCTTGGGCTAGTCACACTTCTTTGAAGTCTCTCAGCCCCACTCACCTCACAGAGTGTTTGTTGTGGGGGAGGAAGGGAAAGGAGAAGGTTAGCCGCTTTGAGACTCCTTCGGGTAGTGAAAAGCGGGATATCAAATCCAAACTCTTCTTCTTCTTAAGAAATTTTTCTTAAGAAGTTACTAAATGTGAAGGCTGCTATGCTTTTCAGAACAGTTAGTATATTAAATAATTCTTCTCCCTCTACTCAGTTTCAATTTAGAACTTCTATTCTACTCTTAGGAAATGACACCTCAGTATAAGTTTTCCCCCAACCGTACCTAACTTCCTACCCATAAAGGCAGCCCCTGCTATAGCATCCCTGATGAGTGACTGGTCACCTGCAGCTTACAAAGATCTAACCAAGCAAAGTCCATTACTTTTCAAGGAAGTCTGCTTGGCCACTGAATAGCCACAAATCTTGGCGCTTTAGGGTGAAGGACAGGTTATAAATTAAATTATTTCTAACAACAAAAAGAAGAATTTTCCCATCTCCAGTGTCACTAGTTCTCAATTATTTCTAAAACTGTATGTAGATAGAGGCTCCAAGATGGAACTCATCTACCCTTGGAGATGTTGTATCTTGTTTTCTAAGCATGGCAGTGCAAATGTACTTGTCAGGGAACTGTCCCCGGTGCAGCGCAGGGTGGTGGAAGGGCTCTTGGGATGCTACAGAGAGCCCCGGCCCCACCTGACCAGCAGCAGCTCCTCTGGCAGCGGAGGGAGCAGTGAGGCTTCTCACAGGGAGGGGCATGGGTCTCAGAAGATGGAGGTTTGAGGCTCTGGGGATGTCGGAGAGACCCAGCACTCCCCTAGCCCCAGGGGCGATGAAGGAGGCACGCAATTTCCGTCGCCCCAAAGATGTCGAGGGGTGAAACAAAAGGATGGAAGGCGGGGTTTCGTATACCGAAACTCTTTTGTTGGGGTCAGAACCGGAAGGGGCATTCCCGGATTCTGCCAATGCTTGATACAGACATGAACATATTAGCTCTGCACTGTACATAGTTTGCACAATAAAACTATTAAAGGAAACTCAGAGTTTTGCCTGCTTACTCATGAGCAACTAACCGAGGACCTTACAGTACTCATTTGCCTATTGTTTTGGTACAGTATGTGGTTTTGCACCATGATTGCAATCAACTAACAACACTCAATGCAGTCACAGAGTAAGACCATGCATTCCCACCAGGTGGCACCCTAGCTTAATTTTATTGTCCATCTTCATTGTTCACCCACCCCTTGCCCTGCCCCAGTACCTGAATTGCATGCCCTTACACTGAGGAAACTTCCAGAATGCCTGGGCAGAATCCAAATATTTCCTGACTATTTCTCAATCTGATTGTGCTAGCTGACACTTAACAAAGAAATTAATACGGCCCAAGGCATTTTTGTGGTTTTCAAGATACTATTTTCAAATCACTATTTTCATATCGGCATTGCAATAGTATTTAAGGGTTCTATCTTAATAATTTTTTATTTAAAGTTTTTGTGACAGAAAGAGAAGTAAAAACTAGGGGGGGTGGACTTACAACCACAATCATTCAAAATAATTCAAATTACAAACACAATCATTTTACTTTTATATCACATTCTCAATAATTCTCCAAATACCACCCTCCCCTCCCCCCTCCTGACTTCCCCTCACCCATGTGAGATCTTATTGGCATTTGTATTATTGTTTCTTGTTGTGTTAGCAGTTATATATACTTAATAATCATATCCTTTATAATATATTCCTTTATCCCTGTGAGTCTTTCCTTTTACATTTATATTAAACTTAATTTCCATATATATACACACACACACACACACACTCATATATATACATACATACACACACACTCCCACTCTCTTAATTTTTTGCTTGGGGAAGCCCCTAATTGATGCCGTTAATTATGCCATCTCCATAAATTCACAGATCATAATTCTCCATTCTGATAGTTCTGGTGTTTTTCCTGTTTTCCATTTTTTTTGCCACTAGTAATCTAGCCGCTGCTGTCACATAGAGGAATATACTGTATTCTTTTTATCTTTGGGGATATCATTGGTTATTAAGCCTAACACATATGCTTCTGGCTTTTTGAGAATTGTGCTCCTAAATATTCTTTTCAACTCTTCATGTATCTTGGTCCAAAATTGTTTAATCACCTTACACCCCCACCACATACAGTGGTACCTCGGGTTAAGTACGCTTCAGGTTACATACGCTTCAGGTTACAGACTCCGCTAACCCAGAAATAACGCTTCAGGTTAAGAACTTTGCTTCAGGATAAGAACAGAAATTGTGCTCTGGCGGCACAGCTAAAGTGGTGCTTCAGGTTAAGAACAGTTTCAGGTTAAGAACGGACCTCCAGAACGAATTAAGTACGTAACCAGAGGTACCACTGTATGGAACATTGTTCCCACCTCCGCTTTACATCTCCAACAAAGGTTTGAATATTTTTTATAGATCTTTGCCAATTTTACTGGGGTGAGGTACCAACGATAACACATTTTCATTATATTTTATCTTAACATATAACAAGCTGTGAAATTTATGTCAACACTCCATAATTTTTCCCACCTATCTAAATGTATTGTCTCACCCAGATCTTGTGACCAATTTAAGGGTTCTAGACTTCCATGCTTTCCTGAGTATTTTACAAATTAATACCATGGGATGCAAAACAGCAAAATTAAAATTAAAATGACTAAAACCTTACTTACCATAAACCATGAAATGGATTTCGGTAGTCATTTGTTCATCATTGTATATATAATTCACTTTGCAAGTGTAACCTCCAGAGTCACTGCCTTTAATATTATAAATCTCCAAGCTACCATCATCCGTTAAAAGAAACCTCTGTGATTCTACAAATAACAACACATCACCAAAAATATCAGCAATGGGATGCTCAATGCTAATGTCAATTAACTAATCATAACGTTGGACTTCTGTCGAGGCAAGATGGCGGCCGCCATGGCTACATTGAGCTCCTGAGGACTGCCAGCAGCAACTGTGCTGTCTGGCTGGTCCCTGAGCCGCCAAAACTGCCAGCGCCGTGACTGGGGGGTGGGTGAGACTTTGCGCGACAGCCAGGGAAGCCACTCAGAGACAAAATACAAAGAATGGACAATGCCACAACTGTATTTCTTGGTGGAATTGATTCGGGCCTCCTGAACTCTATCCTAAACTGATGTTTCTGGAAGGACTCCTGAATATTAACCGAGGGTAGGCAGGGTCATGAGGCAAACCGAGGCAGACGCCTGAGGTGGCGTAATCCAAGGGGCGCCCCCGCGAGTGCACCCTCGGCCGCCAGAGAAGGGAGGAGAAGCCACACAATGCCGCCTAGGGATGTTTTGGCAGGGGTGGCAAGGGGCGGCAGGTGCACAGGGTGCCACTCTCCTCTTTTGCCTCAGGTGGCAAAACAGGACGGGCTGCCCCAAAATGGAATGGAAGAGCAACGGGTCCCAATGCCCTGCCTAGGCTTTCTCTTCGAAGGAAGGAATTGCACGAGGGGAAACCCCTCAAGGAACACGCAGTGGCTGCTCACGGGATGCATGTCTGTGCACAGACTTTCAGCTGTGGTGCCAATCCAGGAACACAGCTCACCAATGGTTCCTCAGTGAAGTGCTCTTATCAGTCTGTGCTTATCAGAGCTAAATATATATATTTTTAAAAATATGCAGCATAATCCTAAGCACGTTTATTCAGAAATGAACCTCAGAATTGAACTGGGCTTACTCTTTAGAAACTGTGCTAAGGACTGTTGTCTTAACTTACGTAGGCCTACAATTAAACTATACTGTAGTTACCTCTAGTAATTTCTCCTCGGGGACCAGTCCATACGTATTTGGGATCAATGATTCCCTGCATTAACAGCTTTTCAGTCAAACAATTTAGAATTAAACTGTTTGAATAAATAAGAATGTACGCTGGAACTGAAGTAGAAAAAAATCCAGTCACAATGCGATAAATACATACATAAAACTTAATATTAAAAATGCATTGTATTCCACACAGCCTTGATGAGTAATACCTACTTGGCCTACTTCAAAAAAAGTGCTTGACTCTTCCCTAAGAAGTCAATGAGAACACTGAATTTAAAAATATTGAATGACTGGTGAATGGACACATTACATGTTACATGCAAATATATGTATGGGAGAGGGCAGCTGTAAACAGAGAAACAGAAACAGGGCACAACACTTTCCATTTTGCAATAGTGGATGCCCTCCACCAATTTTTCTGCCACAAAATTTAAAGCCCTGCATCTGAAGCCCGAGGAAAACATGCTCAGAATGGGAAAGATGTGGAGCAAAAAACAGTGAGTTGGGAAAGTGTTAAGCCCCCCCCCCCCCCCGGCAATCTCAACCACCATCCCCTGAATAATTTTCTAGGTTTTAAATGGTCTGGTTTGCTACTTCTTTGCATTAATATGTAGTTTTGCACGTTAATAGTCTTTTTGTTGACCTTCTCAAATTGTAGCCCTCGAGCCTTTTACAAATAAGCTTTTTAAACTGTTGTTTTAAAACTATAACCATCATATGATGCGACAACAACCGGGCCTGCAGTTTAAATACCAAAAGTAAAAGCCACAATTAGCATGGATACATCAGAGCCATCTAGATGACCTGCTTATATAGCATTCATCCTGCCTTGCTTACACAGTGGCTGGGTGGGTTATGTCCAGTCTTTACTAAGCATTTGTTCCAATTTATTGGGTAGAACAAGCATTGGACTTGCATTCATCCTGTTTTGTTTGTGAGATGTTCACACGCCTTCCTGTTAATCCCTCACCTTCCAATGCATTTTTCCCATCTCTTGCCAAATTGCAAACACTCCATTTTTTTAAGGAGTGGATTTATTGTGCAGGTGCAACAGAGGGCTTCAATGCACTTTAACTGTGCAAATCTGAAGTTCTACTATGTCATTGAATTCCTCCAGCAAAATACTGGCAGTGCAGTCCTACACAGAAAATTAAGTGCAGCTAAAACCAGTCATTTCAGTTACCTTATTGTTAGACTGCAGATGATTTATTAAAAAAATATTTGTAAACCACTTAACATCCAAAAATCTAGAAGTACAGTAGTGCATAAGAAAATAAAAGGCAATGCAATGCCAAAAACCGAAATAAAAACAGTGTAAGATGCAGTTCAAACTTAACAATGACCTATAAGATATAATAAAATGATGAAGCAGGAGTACCTTAAAACAAAGAACTTTACTAAAGCAAGCTTTTGCATTCAACTCCTAACTCTCTATCTCCTTCCTGCTCTATCTGTATACTGTTTGTATTGAGTCACTTCCTGGTAACTGTGCCACTAAATTTCACTCCCTGACTGCTGTCCTAATCCCTTTACTTGGTTCCACATACACTGATACAAACAGCCACTCTAGAACACCCCAAAAGTTCCTAACTTGGGGTTTTTAAACAGTGATCTTTACAGTTGCAGCTCTTGAGCTGGAAGTAACTAGAGACATACAATAGAACAAAACTGCAGTAGAGACAAAGTGCTTTATCCAATGTCTGAAATCAACAGGTGTAAGAAGCGATTTCACTTACCAGTTCTTTCTTCTGCCCCAGTTATCTGGTTATCTGAAGGTGGAAGGTCTTCAGGGGTAGATGAAATGTTATCATACTCAGTCTCTGAATCTGCTGGTGTATCTCTGGTTTCCCTCTTCAAGTGCATCATCCTTTTTCTTAACAGACACATTTTATTCACAAAACATGGCTTTCCAGCTAGAGCAACATGGACAACAAAAAAATAAGAAAAAAGTTTGAAAAACAAAAACAAAAAACCCCATCAAAACAAAACCTAGAGAATATTCAACAATTTCTATTAAATTAATTCGTAATTTGCATCTATTTAATTTTATGCTTATCTGGCTACATGGAGTCTTGCAAGGTTGCAGTTTGCAACAACTATATTTCCCAATGGACCACCATAAGTATAAACATCATTGCCATTCTCTTTAAGGCTGTTGAATTACTTTTGCTCCCCAGCCAAGGCTCTTCCTTATTTAATGCAGTTTTCACAATCCTTCCTGCACCAACCATAAGCATGGTGAGCTCTTCGCCAGTATTTGGAAACCATGGTTTCAAACCCTAGTTACGCTGAGGCAACCTGCTCAGGCAGCAGGATCCACCGGGGGAGCAGATCCTGACGTAGATCTTTATTCAGGGCTGGTCTACGCATGAAGCGAGGTGAGGATCCCCAGTGGATGGCAAGAGGTTCAACCCTCTCACTCTTTCTCCGGTACTTACAGGCAACCCCTGAGTAAAGGAGGGGGAGCAATAACAACAGAAACACGAAAGCAATCTTCAGCAGGCGAAGCCGACGCCGTGGAGGGGCTGTTCTTGCCACCATGGCCTTCATTCCCTCCTTCTCACACATGGGGGGCAACCCTCCACCCAAACAAGCAGGTCAGGCACTGAGATGAGACTCAGACATGCAGTATATGCTGTTCACAGTCCTCGGAGTCACCTGTGTGGGCCAGAACATTCCAGGCAGGGCACAGCGACAGTTGGGAAACGGCAGTTGGGCGCTGTGGGAGCGAGACCGCGTGGGCTTAAGGGGACCAGTTACGCCACAGGTCTTCCTTTCTTCATACCCTCCAAACTGCATTACAAACAGGTATTGGTTAGGGTAACAGGATGAAGCTTCCAAGGAACCTATCTGGTGCAAAGGACAGAGACCCATGGAAGGGGCTTGTTTTCTCCACGTCTACTGGTGTGGGTCTGCCTCGAGAGCAGGGATCTTGGGGGATCTCTGGCCCTCAGGCCTGACACAAGTTCCAATTTGGCCCATATGAGGCATGACTTAGTTGAGCCTTTTCCAGCAAGTTCAGCTCTATGGGCTTCATGCATTAAACTAGCATTGATATGCATTGTTAGGTTTGACTGAAAAAAAACTCCCACAGTTTTGAGGTTGATTTTTAGCATTTTCAATTCTTCCTCTCCTCTTCAGGAAATACTTCATTGTGGGATTCAAGTTATGGCAATTCCTCACCTGAAAGTAAGACGCAGGAGTGTGCTCTCCCAATTCTTTCCTTTGAAGTTGATTGACCAGATCTCATGTGATTGGCGCCAGCTGATTGAAAGGTGAACAGCCACCTCCACTTGTCAAAACGATTGGGATAGCTCAGCCTCTGTCTTGGCAGTTGATATTTTTAAAGTATAGCCTAGCCTCCAAAACTATCTCCTTCTCAGCTATTAAACTAGGAAAAACATTTTTTTTTAAAATAGTGGATTTTCTCCAGAAAAGTAAGGGGACTGTGGGTGGGCAGGCACTTTTGTTGCCAATAATGCATTTTTTTCCACTGCAACAGCCGTGCATTCATGAGGAGTAGTGACTCTACAATTAATAACCACCTCCTAGAAGCAAGTCTGCTCCATCTTCTGCATGACTGCCTTCAGGTTCTTAATCTTCTGGTGGTACACACCCAGTTCTTCTAGCTGCCCCTCACAACTTGTTTCCAGACATACTCCAGGTATCAGGCCTTGTGTACATGGGTATGCCAGGGTTAACCAAGACTGAACGTTGGTGGCTGGGTGCTTATTCTATTACTTTCACTTTTAAAATGTGCTGCCCTTTTCTACAATAAAACGGTGCTTATTCCCAAGTAAATGCATTTAGCATCAGGGCAATAGTTTTATTTAGCCAAAACAAAATAAAAAATAAAAAAATCCTTCCAGTAGCACCTTAAGAGACTAACTAAGATTGTTTTTGGTATGAGCTTTCATGTGCGTGCACACTTCTTCAGATATTTAGCGTCAGTTTCATTCCCGTAGTCACGATGGTTGCAATGATTTAAGTGAATTTAAAATGCGGAACTGAACATGCTCAGAACATTTTCTTCTTTAAATCTGCGTCGTCACACTGCCTTTTGTCTGCTTTTGCTGTAGCGTATCAGGAATCTGGAAACGGCTGTAAAGCAAACATGGATGCGGGGGGGGGGGAGATAAACAACTATTGTGTGCTTTGCAACTGAAGCATCACCCACTACTACCCAAAATTGGGGGGGGGGAATAAAAGGTTTAAATCTAAAATTACATAGCTGCCCCACAATCTGTGCATCTTGCTACAATCTTCAACAGCTGCTTTTCAGAGTATGTATTGCATGTTTTCAATTACTTTTCACACTCCCCACCCACCCAAGATCAGCGTAGGCTAACTTTTCTGTTACTTGACTAAACTGGTATGCAAAATCATATATACAGTAGTGTTTTCCTGCGTTGCTGAGTATTCTAGAAGATAAATAATCCCTCCCTGACCACAAAGAAGCATCTCCTTGAGAAAAGGAACAAATGGCCTTATTCCTTATAAGGCGTCACCCGGCAGCTTGAGCCCTGTGAATGGGCAATTGCTCTCTGATTGTTCGCAGCAGCCTCTTGCTTCATGCAGAAAGCTCAGAGCACCGCCAGGAAGCTGCAGGCGGCTGGCAGGAAAAAAACACGAAAGCAGCCTGGGGCTTTCGAGAAGCAGATTCTGCAGCAGCTAAGCATCCAGGACGGGACTATGGGCAAGTCAGGTGGGTGAACGAGTCTGTACGAAGCTCGTAGCTTTCCTTCTCTATAAACGCTCCCCCCCTCCTCCCCCCATTATAAAACCTTGCTCTGTGCCTCGATGTGCATAGATCTGAATGGCTCTTTAGCTGAGCTTCATCCAGTAGCCCGGAAGGGTTTTCGTTGCGCAGAAGAAACCCGGAACTCGCTGCGTAGGATGCGCCACTTTTTTATGCATTGGATTTGCCGTTACATACATGAACTTCGGTATAATGTGCTAGAAGGTAGCTGTTGCTTGCAGCAATAGCCATGGGGGGAGAGAGTCCGTTAGCTTTCAAGCGGTGCTCTGCGTTTCCTCGGAGGATGTGATTAAGAGAGGGCAGGAAGTAAGCCGTGAGCAGCACAAACCTATTTGGCAAGAATTCAAAATAGCTCCCAATATATGTTGGACCTTCGCCTGCACAGCTGCACCCGCCTAAGGTGAGAGGGAGCGAGCAACTTTCCTTCCTCCCGTTACACAGCTTATTATGCAATAGGATTTTGGCATCCCAACAAGCTGTGGCGCTTCTGTGTTATACAGGGTTCACATTTGGAACCGAGACACACTCAAGTTCCCGCAAGAAAGGAGGCTCTGGAATTAGACTGCTGTTCTAGAAGCTGCTCTGGAGCAAGGAACATTGTTTTCTGGAGCAGCAGCCAGCATTCTGCATCAGAAGCAAGGGTGTCTCTGCAAGGCGGAGGGAGGAAATTGTGATGCAGGTCCCATGGGGCTGCCCCCTCTCATTCCTGACAAAGTTTATGTAGCTTCAAAAGCTGTAAAACAAGCAGGAATGTAACAGCTGTAGCTTTTCTTCGGCCAACAGATGCTGCGATGGCAAAAGCTGTATCTTTTACATGTCTACTAGCCTTACAGCTTTTAAAGGCAAAACTCTGCAACTGTTATGTCTGGCAGTACTAGGCCCGTTTAGGAGGCAGCTATGTTCACAACACAGCAGCCTTAGAGCCCTGCATGTGGTGGGAAAGTCCAGAATGGAGAAGGATATGCACAGTGTGTGTGTACACCAGGAGTATGACACCTACCTGTGGCCCTCCAGATGTTGGACTTGCCACTCCCATCATTCCCAGCCAGCAAGGGTCAGTAGCCACAAACAATTGGAGCTACAGTGGAACTATCTCAAGAGGCTTCCACATACATGTCTGTTTTAAACGGATAGCTTTCCTTGGTCTTCTGTGCCAGACGTTAGCACTTTGGACTGGAGCCTAGGACAGTGGCTGAAGGAACACAGCTTGACTTTCTCAGCCGATGCAAGGAAGGGTCCTTAGCCATTCTCCACGAAGTTTGGGGTCAAACAGACTGAATCCCTGAATGCCGTCATTCAGGCGACCAAATCACCAAGACCAGTGCTCCTCTGAGTCCTCCTGACAAAACCTCTTTCTCCCATTGTTTTTACTTGCGGGTGGAAGACATGGAGAAAGGGTGCGTGTGTTTTCATTCTCTCTTGGTCTGCCATAAATAGCAACAGGAGTGGTAATCACTAGCTGTATGTTGTAACTTCTGATTGTGTACAAGGCCTGGGTGTGGGTGTATTTGAGTAAACTGCACTATCGGAGAAGCTCAACTGGTTTTACCCACATGTAGGCAAGGCTAGAAGTGTGTCTTAAGACTTCATCCAGCCAACAGATTTCTGTGTTGCTAATGCTATGAGTTTCTCCAAGCCTGATAATTTCAGGGTGCACACAGATGTACCTGTACCTAAAAATCAAGTGTCAATGTTCTTTGTGAAGTTGATGTGCAGAGTGTTGAATATGTGGGTGGCTTTGATGTCACAATCTTTTTGTCACTCTTCCATGGAACAGTTTTGCAATGAGAAAAAGCAGGAAAAGGGTGCAATCAAAACATTTAATCAGAAAAGGGTACTCTCTGTTATAGAATGTTTTTTCCCTGGGTGATGCTCATCAGGTGCAGAGTGTCTGTTGTTTTTCTGAGCCAGGCACAAGCACCTCAATAGTTTATATTTGGAAATTATGGGTAGTATTGAAACAAATGATCATTATGGACCTACATTAAGTCCATTATTTTCAATAGGTCTACTCTGAGTAAAGCACAGCTGATTGACACCTCTGGTCTGTGTTACGGTGTGATGCTTCTCTTATAATTTTCTGTTATTTTTCTCTTGATTTAGAAGAGGTTTGATAAAACTTGCAAGCCACCTTTGACAGTAGTTTGAACTAAAAAAAATGATTTAAGTATTAAATATTTGAAATGGGCAAACATGAAATTGGTGCTTAAGCATTGGAAGGGAGGATCTGGAAGCCTGCCTGAAATATGTAGAGCAGAACTTGTGTGTTAAAATTGGATGACAGGCCCATGTGTGCATTTGTATTAGACGTTTCTAAATCCTCTGAAATTGGCATGTGTTAAGAGCTAATTAAGGCAGACTGGTGCTTCCTATGGTATATTAAAAACGAATGCATTCCGGACTAATCCCCCTTGGAGGTGGCAGCCCGGTGGTAATGGGTCATTAGCAAGACCCAGGATCAAATAGAAAACCTTTAATAAAAATACTTTTTTTAAAAAAATAGGCCTTTGATGATTGAAGGTTACTTTGTTAGACAAACAGCACATTTCTCCACACAAGTAAGTCCTGTTTTGTTCAACGGAGTTTATTATCAGGAAGAGATTTTATTATTTATTGCCTTTAAAATTTAAATGACCTTTTAAAATACTATTTTTATTGGATTTTATATAATTTTAGAAAGCTAAAAACAACAAGTAAGGCGTAATAACAGCAAAGGAACATCCTGTATTCCCTGCCCTCCCATCTTCCTCAGGAAAGAATGTTAGACTCCTTACAATATGCGAAATTGTCTTAATATCTGTTAAGTACCCTTTGAGGGTTCATATAGTCATTGCATGCAGAAATATCTAAGAAAACCCAGCCATCTCTCTCTCACTCCTCTACAACAGAGCAGGAAACCTCTCTGGGAGCCAGATACTGCTGGACTCTCATCAACTCCAGCTCCCTTTCCGTTGCCCACGCTGGCTTGGCCTCATGGCTGGTGGAGTCCAGAAACATCTGGAAAATCCATGTTCTCCACTCCTACTATAAAAGCAACTTGGAAAGGGGCGGTTTGCAGTGGGAGGTCAGGAGGAGAGGGGCTTGCTTCAGCCTTTCTTAACCCACCACCTGATTTGTATAATTGGGAAACAATCTGCATATACAATTTAGTGCCACCCAGATTTCAGGGACTAGAATGTAGAATATCTAAGTATGCATCTGTCAGGTTATCATTTTAGCAATATACCAGGCATACAATAGAAGAAAACCATAAGAAACACAAATATCAGTGTGTTTAAACCACAGGGCCTAGGCCTTGCCAATCAGAAGGTCGGCGGTTCGAATCCCCGCAATGGGGTGAGCTCCCGTTGCTCTGTCCCAGCTCCTGCCCACCTAGCAATTCGAAAGCACGTCAAAGTGCAAGCTCCGGCGGGAAGGTAAACGGCGTTTCTGTGCGCTGCTCTGGTTTGCCAGAAGCGGCTTAGTCATGCTGGCCACATGACCCGGAAGCTGTACGCCGGCTCCCTCGGCCAGTAAAGCGAGATGAGCGCCACAACCTCAGAGTCGTCCGTGGGTGGACCTAATGGTCAGGGGTCCCTTTACCTTTACCTTTAAGACCACTGAGCTACAACAAACCTTGAGCAACAAGAGTAAAACCTGAAAGCATTTACCGTTTAGAATGGTAAACAGCCTGCTACAGTATTGAAAACATCCTTATAAATATGCTGGCAAATCAATTTTTTTTCATTCCGTCGATAAGGAATGACTGTTTGCAAGGTGAACATTTAATAGCTTAAAGTAGGATATGGGGATTTCCGCTTGTATATGTGAATCTATTCAACAGCAATGAACTTTAAATCCTCAGATGTATTCTTACCTTCCAGGAAGTGAAATGTTAATGGAGCCACAAATGCTTTTGTTGCAATCTTACTTCTGTGCTCACTAATCTGTAATCTCAGGACTCCACTCATTCGTGAACAAGGACACAATATTACTTACATATACAGTATTGCTACAAAACCTTTATGGAACTGGTACATTGTTTTTCGCTATTACAGTTCTGCATTGCAAGAACACTTTCCACACCAAAAGTGACCACTTATAATTAGGAGTCTAGTTCTGTCGTGTATTTATTTTATAAAATGTATATGCATCTCAAACCTCCAAAGCAGTTTACAAAGAGACTGTACTAAGAATTTACAGGTTCTTTGTGTTAAATGAGCTATGATATCCTTTGAGGCAAGTCTTGAAATCCTGGGATATGTCTAACTAAGCATTGAGACACTGTGTGTCTAATAGAAAAGGACATGCTGTTATATCCTACTGACCAAAATAATTCGTTATAATGAATCTTCTTTTTAATCTTGCAAAAACAAAAATCCGAGTCCACCATATATCCAAGACATGAAACATTTTATTTAATCTGTGGGATTTTTAGCTGCTATTGCATTGGTGCTAAGCATGCTATTCAGTTTCCTTGTTAACCAGAATACGCAAACCCGTTTGTTTCAAATGCTGGTTTGAATTCTGGCTGGTGCAGATCATGACTTGTGCTGGTGCATTTAGCAATCCTATCCCATGGTTAAAGTAAATCATGAGAAGGAGGGGGATTGTGTGACTGCCACATCATGATCCCAATATTCTCATCTCCATTAGGAGAATATCAGACCCCTCAAGTGTCTTTATTTAATCGGGACATTCCGAATTTACAGAGGTTGCCCCGACTCCTGATCCCAATCTGGGATGCCCCGATTTTCTCAGAGGCCACTCTAGGCATCGCGGCGTCTGCCAGCATTGCAGGGCCTAGGGCGGGGGTCAGGAACCTGCGGCTCTGGAGCCGCATGCGGCTCTCTGACAGGTCTCCCGCGGCTCCGGCATGCCCCCTTTCAATGCCCTTTCAATAATAATTAAATGGTTATCGGCAAAAAAAGGGGGGCCAAAAAACCCATGAATAATCCGCATCAACGTTGAACAGCTGGGCGGTCTTTCTCAGCCCTCTCGGGGTTCCCGAGGACAGACCCAAGATTGATGTCCACCTTGACCACTCCCAGAGAGAGGAAGCAACTTCTTCACACCAATAAGCGTGTGGGGAGGGCTGAGCTTTTACCACCTCGGCGTGCCGATTGGCAGGACAGATCGCCCACCTTGGCGCATAGGCTCGGAGCCGGGGCCTTACCGCCAAGGTAGCCACTGAGGATGAAGGCGGGAGGCGGGCACGGGAGAGCGATGCTTCGTCCGGCCAATGAGCCGCCGGGATGCCTGTTCCTGTTTGAGGGGAACATGCCAATGAGGGTGGCGTTAGGGCGGGGAGAAGAAGGAGCTGGGCTTTGCGAGTTATCGAGAGAGAGAGAAAAGAGTCGGGATAATAAAGGCGGCGGGAGGTGGCGGCGGCGATTGGATCGGCCCCTGTCGGGCGGAATCCTTTTCAAAGCGGCCGCGCGGAGGGCGGAGCAGGCGGGCCAGGCGTCGCCGTGACGGGAGGGCGGCGATGGTCGCCGACAGGATGAAGTAGACCTGCTTTGGGGCGGCGGCGGTGAAAACGTCCGGGCTGCTTCTGAAACCTCCGTCAACCGGTGCTTCTCCAGCGCTCGCTGCGGGCGGTGTACATGCTCAAGACGGCCCCAAGGGCGGCTCGGGGGCCCGGAGCCCTGAGGCCGGCGCGCTGCAGTGCCTGCCGTGATTTCCCCCCCCAAACCTGTTTTTTGCTTTTTGGCTTTTTGCCTTGCTCTCCCACCCCCCTCTCTTTTTCTTCCTCACCTCCTTTTTTAATCCAAGGGGAGAAATCCCATTTTTTAAACAAACAAACAAACGAAAAACAAACAACCCCCCCAAGCTGCTGCAGCCACTCTATTTGAATTTTTATTATTACCCTTTTCTCCCTCTATCCCCCCTTTTTCTTTTCTCTTCCCCTTTTGTTTTTGTTTTCAAAAAAAGGAAAAAGAAGAAAAAGATTTTCCCCCTTTATTTTTATTTTTTAAACTACTACATATTTTTAATAGATATTCTCCCCATCCCACCCCACCCCCAATTTATATTTTTCCACCCCACTTTTCCATTCCCACCCCCCCTTTTTCTTTCTTTATTAGTTCGCTTGCCAACCTATCTTAGAGGGGGAAGCCCTCTCTCCCACCCACCACACCCCCCAAAAAACAACTTTGAGCTGAACCCCAAAAAACGGAGGTAGATCACTGCTGAAAGTAGATCACAGTTTCTTGGGAGTTGGCCACCCCTGGTATAAGACATGTAACTAGAATAAAAATTTAAAAAAAACCAAGCAAATAATTGTAATAACTACTGTAATAAAGCACTGCTATAATTATATATAATTTCCCTAAAATTTTGGTTTCATTCGCCTTTCCGTGCTGAAATGTCACAACCTGAACGACCATGACTTGCCCCCCCCCCCTAGTTTTGATCCTGGGTACGCCCCTGAGTCAATGCAAAAAAGTAATAACTTATTCTTGTTGTTTTTACTAATTATACTTTGCATTGGCTCCTATACGTTATTTATTATTATTGCATTAAGGTAAGAAACAATATATGCAGTGTTATATTTGTTTTAAATGTCGCAATGGTTTTGCGGCTCCCAGTTGTTGTTTTTCCCTTTGGAAACGGGTCCAAGTGGCTCTTTGTGTCTTAAAGGTTGCAGACCCCTGGCCTAGGGCAACCTCCCTGAGGTAGCTTGAGGCTGCTGAGCAGAAGGTTGAAGACAGCATTGGTGAGAGAAGGGAGGCAAGGAGGGGGCGATCAGGCGGGCGAGGAAGGGGTCAGCAGCAGGGAGGGGGCAAGTGATGCAGGTGGGGGAAGCTGGAGGGGGTGCCCCGATTTTTTCTTACAAAATGTTGGAGGTTATGCAATATTAAAGGGACATGGGTGGCACTGTGGGTTGGGTGTGAGCTGCCGTTGCTCTGTCCCAGCTCCTGCCCACCTAGCAGTTCGAAAGCACGTCAAGTGCAAGTAGATAAATAGGCACCTTTCTGGCGGGAAGGTAAACGGCATTTCCGTGCGCTGCTCTGGTTCGCCAGAAGCGGCTTGGTCATGCTGGCCACATGACCCGGAAGCTGTACGTCGGCTCCCTTGGCCAGTGAAGCGAGATGAGCGCCGCAACCCCAGAGTTGTCTGCAACTGGACCTAATGCTCAGGGGTACCTTTAACTTTATGCAATATTAAGTCTGCTCTGGAGTAGTTCTAGTCCAGGGGTCAGCAACCTTTTTCAGCCGTGGGCCGGTCCACCATCCCTCAGACCATGTGGTGGGCCGGACTATATTTTGGGGAAAAAAATATGAACGAATTCCTATGCCCCACAAATAACCCAGAGATGCATTTTAAATAAAATCACACATTCTACTCATGTAAAAACACGCTGATTCCCGGACTGCCCGTGTGCCGGATTGAGAAGGCAATTGGGCTGCATCCGCCCACAGGTCTTGGGTTGCCTACCCCTGTTCTAGTCCATGCTAGTGACTGAAGCAACGTTTAGCTTCTAGTAAAATATTAGCTTGTGGAGCCCAACACCCTCCCCAGTCTCAGGGTTGGAAGATCCCTATCTCCATGACTTCTGAAGGTCTTCCCACCACTCTATAAATCCTTGTTACAGATTTGTTAGCTTTGCAGATATATAAACAAGCGGCTTTCAGGAACCTTAGTCATTAGCATTTTTTGAAGACTTGAGTGGAAAAAACCCCAAGATAATGACTCATTGCAGGCTGTGTAATAGATTTCTGTATATATGAATCAGAGTTCGAAGGAAGGGAAGCTGTACTGTTTTCTAGAACAGTGTTTTTCAACCACTGTTCCGCGGCACACTAGTGTGCCGCGAGATGTTGTCTGGTGTGCCGTGGGAAAATTACTTTATATATAGTCAATATAGGCACAGAGTTAATTTTTTTTAACATTTTCTAATGGTGGTGTGCCTCGTGATTTTTTTTCATGAAATAAGTGTGCCTTTGCCCAAAAAAGGTTGAAAAACACTGTTCTAGAAGTTGTTAGTTCTGCTGCCTGCTAAGATCCACTGAGTGGGCTTGAAAACGGATAGATTAAATTGCAAGCGAAGCAGGAGATGGTATGAAACACAAAAGTTGGTGAACTAGGGCCACATTTATGAATTTAACAAGAGCAGATCAGCAGTGGTGATGCAGTGCAAGACAGCAGCTCCCACAAAACTACGCATGAGCAAAGCCCTGCCAAAGGAAAGAGCATAGGAGCCAGAGATACCTGCACCCCACAGTAATATATTTGAGGGAACCGGGCCCCCCAAGTTGATGGGCATTGCCATTCAAATGGTAGTCGGGTGCTGCATCTTGTGATTGATGTGGGTGGGGCTTACTTGTCCCCCCCCCCCAATATTTTATTCAATTTGGCACCCTTGGAGGGAGGCAGCCTTAACCATACCTAACTGTACCAGTGGTCTTCTAGCCACTGACCAGCAGTGCCATCTCATAACCATCAAACTAGCATTGCTAAAGTCCAGGGCCCCACCTGAAATATGCAGGATCTAAACCAAAGTAGGCAGTCAGTGCGACTGCATGAAACAGGCAGCTTCCAAAGCCTGAATCACACAACAAATGCCTTGGGCTTTTCAACCCCAGCAGTTTATCAGCAGATAGTGGATTATAAGAATCAGGATGCGGCAGCCATGCCTGCACCCACCTCCAAGCATTCTACATATCCTGAAATCCCCAGTATTGCAGCACACACACCCTGCAAGAAACCCACATTGGCTTCCAAATGTTTAGCATGGAAAAGAGGAGAATGAGAGGAGATATGAGAGCCATCTTCAAGTATCTGAAGGAATAGAAGATGGAGCAAACTTGTTTTCTCCTGCTCTGGAGGGTAGACCCAAACCAATGGCTTCAAGTTACAAGAAAGGAGATTCCAACTAAACATCAGGAAGAGCTTTCTGACAGTAAGAGCTGTTTGACAGTGGAATGGACTTCCTCAGAAGGTTGTGGTCTCTCCTTCCTTGGAGGTTTTTAGGCAGAGGTTGGAGAGACATCTGCCTTGGATGCTTTAGTTGAGATTCCTCCATTTCATGGGGTTGGACTTGATGACCCTCAGGGTCCCTTCCAACTATGATTCTATGATTCTAAATCCCAAACTCACACCTAGAATAAACCTTCCTGGTCAATCTCTGTGTCTAAGCAATATTTCAGAAGGTGATGCTCTGGAACTGGGTACAGGTATTCCTGTTAGTATCTCTCGCTTGTCCCAAAATTGCTGGAACTCCCTCCCTGTTCTGAGAGAACTTGCCCAAGCACTGCTGAAAGACACATGAGCTATGCTAGTAAATAGAAGAGTAGACTTCTTTCCAGAATTAATTGGGGTAGATGTGTGGGCATTTATGTATTAACTTTATATCTCTTCCTTCTTCCCAAAGGATTTCAAGACAGTATGCATCTTGTATTTATACAGCATCGCAAAGTGCTCAAAACACTTTATGAACATTAAGGGAATACGTTGGGCTTGCAATTATTTGAAAGTTGTTCGGGAGTACGTTATCCCCATTTAAATGTATGTTAGGATCACATGCTTAGGAGTTAAGTCTATACTGACAGGTCATGCATTAGATCAGGGAATATAACTCAAATTCACTTAATCGTGTTTTTTTTAAAGCAGTTTCTGCTTCCAAGTTTGTTGGAAAGTCCAGCTGCTCCCTTCTTTTCCATGAGCCCATCGTGCTGAGATTACCAAACTGACAAAGCAGGCTCTGTATCTGGATGCCTTTCAGGCTCCAGAGGACAGAAACGGGAAGCAATTAGTCATTTATTGTTCATGTTTCTCAGTGCTAGCACAGTTGCATCTTTAAGAAATGATAACATTCCTTGATTGCTGACTGGATGATTTTGGCTTTATTTTGGTTGTTGTTACCGTATGCTAGGAGACTCCATGTCTTTGTGTGTGTGTGTGTGGGAAAGAGAGAGAGATAGAGAGAGCAATATTAGAATTGCATATTTTTATAACTCTGTAAACGTAGAATTTTATGTTCCTGTACATCTTCATTGAGTTAATAAAATGTAGTTGTTTGGCAGATCTGCATATTAATTATCGGATATGGAAAGTTTAATGTGAGGCGCATAATGTACATCACATCATGCAAAAAATATGTCCTAAATCTTAATACTAAATGTGGTATCTAAATCCAGCATTATATATTGCAGGGCATTTTAAGACTACCAGATTAATAGTTAATTCAACAACGATTGGGAGAGTCATATCTCAATAGTAATTTACATGTGGAAGGTCCCAGGTCTGGCATCACCAGCTAAAAGACAAAGCTTTGGCGACCTTGGAGGACCTGCTTCGATTTGGATCTGACAATAATGGGATGAATGGCCTCGTTTGCACTTTTGCATATTTGGTACTCGGATGTGTAGCGTGTTGCACAGTAAACACATTGGTAACGGGATGGAAATTTCTGTCCTCTTCTGTTAAATATTGGAAGTGCCTGTGCTTCTTTGACCCAAGCTTGTGTACTGTTCTTTCTTTTTAAACATAAATATGGGTCAAGAGTCCAGTACCATAATTCAAAAGCATCAATTCTTCGGCGATCAGCCTTCTTTATGGTCCAGCTCTCACTTCCATACATCACTACTGGGAAAACCATAGCTTTAATTATACGGACCTTTGTTGGCAAGGTGATGTCTCTGCTTTTTAAGATGCTGTCTAGGTTTATCATTGCTTTTATCCCAAGAAGCGGGCGTCTTTTAATTTCATACTATATTCCCTATAACCCCTCAGTTCTTGTCCCCACAGCAGAAACAAAAGTGGTTTGTGCATTACTGACCTAGGATCTTGCTCTAAGACTGCAATCCTTGTTGTTGTTGTTGTTGTTCAGTCGTGTCCGACTCTTTGTGACCCCATGGACCAGAGGATGACCGGCACGCCTATCCTTCACTGCCTCTCACAGTTTGGCCAAACTCATGTTAGTAGCTTCAAGAACACTGTCCAACCATCTTGTCTGTCGTCCCCTTCTCCTTGTGCCCTCCATCTTTCCCAACATCAGGGTCTTTTCTAGGGAGTCTTCTCTTCTCATGAGGTGGCCAAAGTACTGGAGCCTCAACTTCAGGACCTGTCCTTCTAGTGAGCACTCAGGGCTGATTTATGTTTAAGTGAGAATTAAGCTTCCGATTTACCCCCTAGAATGCACACTTAGGAATGCAGCTTCCGATCACATGGTGTGAAGTGATTCTTGCTTCTTCTGGACACTGGCGTTATTGAAGTTAGTACCGGTATTTCATTTACTGATTTGCTTTTTACAATCATAGCCAGGGGTGCCAACTTGAATAAAATATTGTGGGGGCCCAGGTAAGCCCCACCCTGCATCAGTCAATCACATGGTGCAGTTCCACTATTTGAATGGGAATGCCCATCAACTTTTGGGGGGGCCCAGCCCCCTCAAGTATTTTATTGTGGGGGGCCAAAGCCCCCACGGCCCCTAGGAGTTGGCTCCTATTATCCTAGCAATTGCAGCATTTGCTTCTACATTTTAAAAATGATAATTTTATTAGTACACATGCACTTTAGTACAAAATAAATTGAAAATTAAAAGGGGGGGGCAATAGTTGATGTGGAAACAAATGGGGGAAGGGGCCACATGCCGTAGGGGCAGGCAGGCAGAGCATCACCAACTATCTTACTGAAGATTCCTATTGCTAGGTGCATTAATAGTGCTTTGCAAGTCTACACCCACCAGGCTGGTGCTGCAGTTGCACTGAAAGTAGGAAAAATCACCACAAACTTTCTTGAAAAAGACGAGAGTACAAAGTGGAACACATTGGAATACAATAGTTTGGCAGAGACGTCACTTGGCATCTTCCCAACATGAATGAGTGATGCACATTCCAGAGAAAGTCATTGCACTACTAAATGGAATAGTTCCAAACTTCCCTGCTTCTTGGAGATTAGCTGAGGTTTCATGCAAAACTACTCAGAAGATCCAATGCACAGAAGGGTAAGGTGAAAAGCAGCATTCCCACCCAGCCCCACTGCAGCACTGTATTAATTATTATGTATTAATTGTTTGCTATTGTGGGCTGTTTTGTGCTCAGTTTGCTTGCTGGAAATGTGACATACAAAAGTAAAAGATGAGCATGAAGAAAGATTGATGTGCATCCTAAGTTCTTACTGCATAATGTTAATTTTAGATAGCATAAATTTTTATTTTTTCATAACAAATTGGCTCTGCTACTTTTCTTGCATTGGTTGTTGAAGATGAGCTAAGGAGGTTATGGTTATAAGACAGAAATGCTGATAACAGGTCAAAAGCTTTGAATGCCACAGATTACATGTATAATATAGTTCCTTTCTTCTTGTCTTTCTCTACAATGCCATATATCATAAAGCATCCCCTCTCGCCAGTGCTTGTGCAACTAAGTGATCTCAGGTGCAGCTGTTTTAAAACAAGCCATCTGAAGAGTTGGTTAAACTGATTTTTCCCCTTATTTTGTAGACTTTCAAATGTAAGAACAAGGTAAGATTTTGGGCCTGAAGCAGATAATGGAATTGTTTTGAGTTTCTAATGCTTCATACCGTTTTAGCTTCCAAGCAATTTGCGGAAGAGGTCTTAAAAGCCCACAATGACTACAGGAAGAAGCATGGTGTTCCCTCACTGAAACTCTGCAAGAAGTTAAACAGGGAAGCACAACAGTGAGTACAACTACGTCTTTATTTTGTTAATTGAAGAATTTATCGGTATTGCAGTACTTTTGATTTGATTATTGGTTTGTTGATACTCAAATCCTCGTGGATTTATTTCCTTGAACAACAAAAAAAGACACACACACACACACTGCCGGGATCAGCATAATTGTCTTCTCCAGTGGTACCATATTTTGGAAGAGCAAGCCGGCACACAGCAAAATCTCTAGTAATTTCTATAAGCATTGGTTGAAAGGAAGAAGAAATCCTAAATGTTGTTAGAGCTAAATCCTAAATATTAGAGCTAAGGAACACAAGCAAAATTACATGGTGCATGTTGCTGTTGTTTAGTCATTTAGTCATGTCTGACTCTTTGTGACCCCATGGACCAGAGCACGCCAGGCACTCCTGTCTTCCACTGCCTCCTGCAGTTTGGTCAAACTCAGGGTGCATGTAGCTTAGCTCTAATGTTCTTAGGTATTGCCAGTGATTCACACCACCATTTCTTGGACCACTTCACACAGTTGGTAGGGCTTATAGGACGGGATGCTTCTTTGTACAAAAAAACACCCAGAATAGACATAGTAGCTCCTAGCATGTCTCAGAGAAGGGGCCTTGCCTCGCTTTATCCCTCATATGCTAGTTTTCTGGATGTATAAAATTTATATAATCTCTCAAGCATTCTGATGCTCACCCTGTCTCTTAATAACTAAACAGTTGATATCATGTTGCTGTTGAGGAAAAGATATCAGCTGGCTGGTTTGAGGAGGATCGCTTCATGGTGCTAGCACCTGTGGCTTGGCCACTACCAGAACTCCTTCATGGGGACCTGTGGGCACTTGGAGACACACTGGGAAGCAGGGAGCATTGCATTCCATTGCGCTATCACATTCCAAGCGTATTCTAGGGCTTGGTCGTCTTTGGAAGCCTTTAGGTCTCACGGCAGGGCTGCCTCACACTCCTCCTTCTCAGGAGGAGGATGTTCTGAAATACCTCATATCCCTTAAGGAACGGGGATTAGCTGCAAAAACCACGGCTTTGCATATAGCTGTGTTCACATTCTTCAGCAAACTCCTGCAACTTCCAGACCTCTGTGACTACTTCCATGTATGGAAGTTGCTAGAAGGCTGGTGCAGACACTACCCCCCAGGACACCAGAAAACCAATTACATACACTGTCCTAAGGGACATAGAGACTGTGTTGGGCTCCATGGACTGGTCAAAGTACGAGACCAGGCTTTTCCAGGCAGCCCATTCCCTTGCTTTCTTTGGGGTGCTGTGGTTCAGCGAATGCACAGCCAGCTTTTTGCTTCACTGGTTACCAAGGGTCTTGTGCTGGGTGATATGTGCCTGTCCCAGTCTTCCTTAAGGGTTCAGGTGCAGGTTTCTAAGACAGACCAGTCTGGAAAAGGGGCCGGAGGGGGATGAGATGGGAGACAGCCTTATGCCCTGGCTCACATCGCTGATTGTGGTGAAAGCCCTGCCAGATGCCCTTGTCTTTAGCTAGGCAAGAATATGAGAAACAGAAAAGGCATCATCTACCTCACCAGCCTACCAGTCTGGAGAGTTCGCTCTTGAAACACCCCCTTAATGTCTATATTTTGGTCTGAACTGTTGGTGTGGCAGCACTGGTAGGGCAGATGTGTGTGTGTGTGGGGGGGGTGATTCAGCACCCTGGCATTATAGTTCATAACAGAGCCCTGTTCAGACCTGATGGGGTACATCTTTTGCCAGTGGGCACAGAGGTGTGGCTGCTGGATGTTTAGAAAGGCCTTTGGGAGTGGTTGTAGATGTCAGTAGCTTGGGGGTGAGCTGGCTGGGGTGGGGCCAACTGAGGTGGCAGATATAAGGCATTGGGTTGAATTCCTAGTCAATGCAGATGGGGAGGCAATTGGGACTCTCACCCCACCCCTCTCCAAGGGATTGGGGTGCCCCCTTAAAGGTGTCCGGGGGAGGTGCTTCCATCCTGACACCCAGATGGGCCAGGATACCCCCCGAAATGGTGATCTTAGAGGTCACCCCATTCTGATGTACATCCTGGAGTGATCCTTAACCCTTCTTTTATCCCAAAGTAATTGTCTTGTTACTATTTCATCTTCCTTGATTAGTCCCCAGCTGCTCGCAGCCTCACTGTGTCTGGGCCCACAATCCTGAATTCAGACACAAAGTGACTATCAGTAAGATGGGTGGGATTTGGCATCATACTAAGGTGATAATTATATCAGAACAAGTATTTGTGCTTTCTGGACCAAACAACCTCTCCTTTCCTCTCCTACATGCTTTTCTGGGGATTCTCTCGATCCCCTGAGCTGCTTTGGGAGACTTGGAGGGAGGGGGAAAGCTCAGTCAAGCTAGCAGGACTCATTGGTTGAATACAGCAAATGACTTTGCAAAAAGCAGTATCAGAAGAGGATCAAAGGCAGATATTGAGATCAGATGGGGGAAACCAAGTCAATCCTTCTGGTCATTTGTCTGACAAAGTTAGCACTACTAGGCCATTCTGGGAGAATGCTGCACACGTGCCAGAAAGAGAAGCCCATCAATAGAAAAGGGTAGCCAAAGGAAGATATAAAATCCATGCGGGACAAGCAAACCTAGATACTCACTCCCCAGCCTTCAGACAGAAAACCCAATAGGATGTAAGTGGGTGCTGGAAAAAAAGTAAAATGCAATAGGGTAAAATGAATGGCATAAGGTCCGATTCATTGCGAAAGGCTGTTCACGAAAGTATGGGGAGAACTGCATGGAATCAAGCACACAACTGTCAGAATGTTGTTCAGTGTGACAGCCAGAAAAGGCATGCAAGGTAAACACTGGTGCAAAATACAATTTTTTAAAAAGAGATTCAGAGGAACTAGAGACCTACCATACTGTCCTACACAAGATACAACAGCAGATGTTCTGCAAAACCTTTATCAGGGGAGCGTTGTCACAAGCTATTAAGAAAAATCAGCTCTGTGGGTTAATTAATATGTCTGTTGAGAAGGAGTGTTCAAAAAGGCAATGGTGTGTAATTAATTACAGTAATACTGTCCTGAGAGGAAGAAGCCACTAGAGAGTTAATGTCTATTGGAACGAAAACCTAAGCGGCCTCCCTGAGCTGTCCGTTCTCGTTTCTCTTTCTGCTTGCTTGTTTCTGACGTATGTGGATCTTAAGTGAAAGATCCCGTTTGAAGTTTACTGTGCAGCCATGTCTGTCTTCAGTGCGGTGGGCCAAAACCTACTCAGCAACAACGGAAGCGTAGAAATCTTTATGGGAGAATCACCTCAGCTTAAAGAGAAGCACACAGCACTGTCAACACCCCAGAGTCTCTCATTAAATGTTAACTCATTTCGAATAAACAATTTCTTACCCTTTCTACCACAAATATGGCATGGCCCACCCTCAAATTTACCTCTTTTGCACAACCCAGTTTCAAATTATTCTGGGGGACCATTTTCTACCCATAAACTCTGGAACCTCACCCCCCCACACACAATTTGTCATTACAGTGGCAGAATACAATTCAGCTGGCTCACCCTTCACATCCATAGGGTTAGGGTTAGCGTTGGTGTTGACATTATTAGTTTTAGCTTGGGGGGGGGGTCTTGACTCCACCGTTGAGACAGGAGGAGGAAATAGGTGCTTGTCAGTCCTCCACCCCATTTCTTCTTTTTTAAAAATTAAATTTTATTTATTTCAGATCCATACAAGAAAAGATAAAAACCATGCAAGCATTAAATCATCAAAATACATTTCCCCATCTTGTTCCCCCTTTCCTCCCACTCCCCCTCACCCCTGTGTGATCTCATTAAGCCTCTATTTTACTTTCATCTCTTTCGCTGTGTTACTTATTACTATAATTGTTATCTTATTTTACATATTTCATCTTGTTTACCCCCACCCATTTCATTACATATCTATCAAAATATTAAAAATATCTATCAAGATATTAAAAATCCGGAGCTCTGTAATTTCATGTAATCTTTCACTCCTTGCCACTCCTTTATTACATCCTCCACCCCATTTCTAAGGCCAAAGGAAGGTATATCTAGGGCAGGCTTCCTCAACCTCGGCCCTCCAGATGTTTTTGGCCCACAACTCCCATGACCTCTAGCTAGCAGGACCAGTGATCAAGGATGATGGGAATTGTAGTCTCAAAACATCTGGAGGGCCGAGGTTGAGGAAGCCTGGTCTAGGAGGACCAAAGAGAGGAGCTTGGGCAGAGGCTGTGTTTGATGATGGCGATGATGATGATGATAAAGACAAAAAAAAGTTGCTTACACCCTGCCCATCTGACTAGGTTGCTTCAGCCACTCTGGGTGGCTTATAGCATAATAAAAGCACAGCAAAGCATCAAACATTTTTTAAAAAAAACTTCCTGAAAAGTCTTCCACAATGGTGTGAGTAGCTCTGGGGCACTATGCTGCTCTTACACGGAACATTGTGCATACTCTTCATTTAGAAGAGGGGTCACCAACCTATGGCTCGGGGCCGGATAAGGCCTGAGGGACTCGTTTATTCGGCCTGCGGCGACCACCACCGCCTCCCACTCTTACCGACATGCTGCAGCGCAGGGACCCACTTCCGGGTCGGAGGAGCCCCAGAAATAGCGTGTGTGCATGCATACAGGCGTGTGCTCCCCTGCCCTCTGGCCCGCCACGCAATTGTCACTGGAGACACCGGCCAGAGGCAAGGAAAGCTTGGAGATCCCTTATTTAGAACAACCTTCACCAACCTGGCACCCATTTTACTTCAGCATGATGCAGTCTGTTTACGCTTATGTAAAGATCTCTCCTTTTTTTTTTTGGTCTAGGTATTCAGAAGCACTTGCTAGCACCAGAATCCTCAAACACAGTCCTGAATCCAGTAGTGGGAAGTGTGGGGAAAACCTCGCATGGGCTTCGTATGATCAGTCAGGTAAGATAAGTACCCGGCACATAGGAAAGACTTGTTAACATTGAAGTGCTCAAACATTTTCCTCCCTGGACAGTGAAATTGACGGAATATGCAGAACTGGACAAAATGACGGGAAGAATCCAGGAACAGCGGGACCAGAAATTCATCAAAGACTGGTTAAATTTTACGAACTACTTAAAAGACAATTTACAATTGAATACGCTAATAGGATTTCAAGAAGTTTTGTAGTTAATGTGTAGAAATATTATTGTAAGTATGGTAGTTAAAGTAAGAAGGAATTTTATGATAATGTAAGCAATGGTTGATTAAAGAAGTATAATATCAAGATATAATTCAGAAAACCATGTGGAGGGATTGAGGGAAGTCATGGCTTTGTAAGCCAAAGTGGAAAATGTATGAAAATGTTCGATATAACTTTATATTGTAGTAGTATAGTGTAAAAAATAATAAAAATTATATTAAAAAAACAAACAAACATTTTCCTCCCAAAACTGTAAGGACTGCAATCTAAGCAACACATATGTGATAAAATACCATTGAAAGCATTTTAATATTTGTCAGTCTAATAGTGGCGCAGTGCCATACTTCATAGCTGTCAACCCTCCCTGCTGTTCCCCACTGCTATAATAAGGGAATTTCTGCAAAAAAGGGAAAGGTTGACATACTTATGCATGTTCAAGTGGGAAATGTCCCTCTTGATTCAGTGGAACTTGCTCCTAAATGAGCATAGGATTGCAGCAAGAAGTTTAAGATAAACATTATTAATTTTCAATAGTTGGAATTGGTTGTATGCTTTGATTAGGTCAAGGCTCATTGAACCTAGGCAGAGAGCTGGTGTGGTATTGTGTCAATAAAAGGCTTATACCTACAACAGAGAGTGAGTCAGGCTCAAACCCTCACTCACCCCTGAAACTTGCTAGTTGGATGTGAGCCAGCTGCTATTTTTTCAGTTATTTATTACATTTGTATCCCACCTTTCCTCTAAAAAGCTTGCGTCTCCATATCCAGGGATTCAGCTACATTGGCAGAGAAAAAGCACTTTATATGCGTTGTATATGCATTATAACACTGTGACACCAGGTGGCGCTGTAGAGTTCCGTTTTTGCCAACCCGATTTCTCATACAAAGTTCACAATGTGTTTAACTGAAATGCTTCTTCTTTCATGTGAAAAAGATCCAGCCCAGAAATGTTATGGCCCAAGGGTAAGGTAGGGTGTAAATCAATGGAAAAGAGGCAGAACCTAACTACTGAATCCAATATATTTAAAGTTATTTAACTGCATTAAATATTAAAACATCTGAATTTTATAAAATTGAAAATGTGCTTAGTGCTTGTCAGTTATCTCCGTGATTTTACACCCACCGACCAAAACATTTCTAAATTTATTTTCTCTCAAAATACGCATTTTACATATTTTGATACATTTTTTAAGAAGAAAACTGCATCAGGACATTTGGTAACTGCAAAAGACATACTTATGTAGTCAAAAAATTGCTTTCTCTTTACATTTTAAATTCAGCTACTTATTGCTGTTGGTCAGAATAGTGTATGGTACACTTTTTTCTAAACCTTTGGGGTTTTTACTAACTTAATTCTAGCTTGGTTAGAATGTATTTTGAGAGGCCAGAGCTGCCTTGTCTCGGAGGGGGAAAAAGAACAGAGTGGCAGCATTTTTGCACCCCATCAATTGCAATTCAACAGCATCTTTTCATTCATTTTGCAGGGAGTGAAGTAGCTGAAAGATGGTACAACGAAATAAAAAGTTACAACTTTCAGAGTCCGGGGTTTTCCTCTGGGACAGGTGAGTATGGGCTTGGCATTGCTTATTTACAATCAGACAGGGCTGGCAAGGAAAGGTGACTGCCTTGGGCAGCAGAATTTGCAGGAGCAACAGATCCAGTCTCTAAGGAATGCATCGCCTACTGCTGCTGCGGTGGCAATGATGGCTGTGTGACACTCCTTGGAGGCCTCAGCTGCCCCCTCCTTGGCACCCCCCCCCAATGCTGCCTCTGCCATGGCCTCTCAGTGAATAGGAGGCACTGCTGGTCTCCTCCCACCCCTAGCAAGGAAATGGTGGGCTCCACATGCACCCAACGTGATTCAGAGAGTGGACCTTTCTCTTCCTCCCCCCCCCCACCTCAACTGTTGGGCGAGGTTGAATTGATTTCTCCCCTTCACTCACCCATTCTTCCCTGGTGCAGGGGTGCCATTCTGTGGTTCGCCTCAGGTGCCAGAATGTTTTTGGCCAGCCCTGCGGATAACATAAAGGACACTTCTAGTTTCACATAATATCTTAGAAATTAAGCTTTTATATACACATACCGTATATCGCGGCGTATAAGACGACTTTTTAAGCCCGAAAAATCTTCTCTGAAGTCGGGGGTCGTCTTGTACGCCGGCAACATCATGACCCGGAGTTCCGCCCCGCCACTGGCTGCATGGAGCCTCTCCCCGGCGCTTCAGCCGCCATGGAGCCCGGGCTGGGCGTGGGCGGCAAGCGCGGAGGCTTCCTGTGCGGCGACGGGGAGCTTCTCCCCGCTGCCCCAGGCGTCGCTGCCGACGCCTCAGCAGCCGTGGAGGCCGTCCTGCGCTTCAGCAGGAAGCGCGGAGGCCTCCTTTGGGGCGACGGGGAGCTTCTCCCCGCTGCCCCAGGCGTCGCTACCGACGCCTCAGCAGCCGGGGAGGCCGTCCTGCGCTTCAGCAGGAAGCGCGGAGGCCTCCTTTGGGGCGACGGGGAGCTTCTCCCCGCTGCCCCAGGCGTCGCTGCCGACGCCTCAGCAGCCGCGGAGGCCGTCCTGCGCTTCAGCAGGAAGCGCGGAGGCCTCCTTTGGGGTGACGGGGAGCTTCTCCCCGCTGCCCCAGGCGTCGCTGCCGACGCCTCAGCAGCCGCGGAGGCCGTCCTGCGCTTCAGCAGGAAGCGCGGAGGCCTCCTTTGGGGCGACGGGGAGCTTCTCCCCGCTGCCCCAGGCGTCGCTGCCGACGCCTCAGCAGCCGCGGAGGCCGTCCTGCGCTTCAGCAGGAAGCGCGGAGGCCTCCTTTGGGGCGACGGGGAGCTTCTCCCCGCTGCCCCAGGCGTCGCTGCCGACGCCTCAGCAGCCGCGGAGGCCGTCCTGCGCTTCAGCAGGAAGCGCGGAGGCCTCCTTTGGGGCGACGGGGAGCTTCTCCCCGCTGCCCCAGGCGTCGCTACCGACGCCTCAGCAGCCGGGGAGGCCGTCCTGCGCTTCAGCAGGAAGCGCGGAGGCCTCCTTTGGGGCGACGGGGAGCTTCTCCCCGCTGCCCCAGGCGTCGCTACCGACGCCTCAGCAGCCGCGGAGGCCGTCCTGCGCTTCAGCAGGAAGCGCGGAGGCCTCCTTTGGGGCGACGGGGAGCTTCTCCCCGCTGCCCCAGGCGTCACTGCCGACGCCTCAGCAGCCGCGGAGGCCGTCCTGCGCTTCAGCAGGAAGCGCGGAGGCCTCCTTTGGGGCGACGGGGAGCTTCTCCCCGCTGCCCCAGGCGTCGCTGCCGACGCCTCAGCAGCCGCGGAGGCCGTCCTGCGCTTCAGCAGGAAGCGCGGAGGCCTCCTTTGGGGCGACGGGGAGCTTCTCCCCGCTGCCCCAGGCGTCGCTGCCGACGCCTCAGCAGCCGCGGAGGCCGTCCTGCGCTTCAGCAGGAAGCGCGGAGGCCTCCTTTGGGGCGACGGGGAGCTTCTCCCCGCTGCCCCAGGCGTCGCTACCGACGCCTCAGCAGCCGGGGAGGCCGTCCTGCGCTTCAGCAGGAAGCGCGGAGGCCTCCTTTGGGGCGACGGGGAGCTTCTCCCCGCTGCCCCAGGCGTCGCTACCGACGCCTCAGCAGCCGCGGAGGCCGTCCTGCGCTTCAGCAGGAAGCGCGGAGGCCTCCTTTGGGGTGACGGGGAGCTTCTCCCCGCTGCCCCAGGCGTCGCTACCGACGCCTCAGCAGCCGGGGAGGCCGTCCTGCGCTTCAGCAGGAAGTGCGGAGGCCTCCTTTGCGGCGACGGGGAGCTTCTCCCCGCTGCCCCAGGCGTCGCTGCCGCCGCCTCAGCAGCCATGGGGGCCGCTGTGCGCTTGGGCGGCAAGCGCGGAAATCTCCTGTGTGGCGCGGGGGACGCTCTCCCCGCCGCTGCCGCCGCCTCAGCAGCCATGGATCCCGGGCTGGGTGAGTATACCCCAAACTCTGTTTTTTCACATTAAAAGTTGGGGGGTCGTCTTATACGCCGAGTCGCCTTATACGCCGCGATATACGGTATCCTTTCGACTGAATAGAGGGCGGGGAAGTAGAAGCATGCTGTTCATAATTCAGCAATAAACAGGCACTGGGTAACCAAGTGTGAGGAAGCTCAGGCTTTGTTTTTGTTGTTCAGTCGTTCAGTCGTGTCCGACTCTTCATGACCCCATGGACCAGAGCACGCCAGGCACGCCTATCCTCCACTGCCTCTCACAGTTTGGCCAAACTCATGTTAGTAGCTTCAAGGACACTGTCCAACCATCTCATCCTCTGTCGTCCCCTTCTCCTTGTGCCCTCCATCTTTCCCAACATCAGGGTCTTTTCCAGGGAGTCTTCTCTTCTCATGAGGTGGCCAAAGTACTGGAGCCTCAACTTCAGGATCTGTCCTTCCAGTGAGCACACAGGGCCGATTTCTTTAAGGATGGATAAGTTTGATCTTCTTGCAGTCTATGGGACTCTCAAGAGTCTCCTCCAGCACCATAATTCAAAAGCATCAATTCTTTGGCAATCAGTCTTCTTTATGGTCCAGCTCTCACTTCCATACATTACTACTGGGAAAACCATAGCTTTAACTATACAGACCTTTGTCGGCAATGTGATGTCTCTGCTTTTTAAGATGCTGTCTAGGTTTGTCATTGCTTTTCTCCCAAGAAGCAGACGTTTTTTAATTTCGTGACTGCTGTCACCATCTGCAGTGATAATGGAGCCCAAGAAAGTAAAATTTCTCACTGCCTCCATTTCTTCCCCTTCTATTTGCCAGGAGGTGATGGGACCAGTGGCCATGATCTTAGTTTTTTTGATGTTGAGCTTCAGACCATATTTTGCGCTCTCTTCTTTCACCCTCATTAAAAGGTTCTTTAATTTCTCCACACTTTCTGCCATCAAGGTTGTGTCATCAGCATATCTGAGGTTGTTGATATTTCTTCCGGCAATCTTAATTCTGTCTTGGGATTCATCCAGTCCAGCCTTTCGCATGATGAATTCTGCATATAAGTTAAATAAGCAGGGAGACAACATACAGCCTTGTTGTACTCCTTTCCCAATTTTGAACCAATCAGTTGTTCCATATCCAGTTCTAACTGTAGCTTCTTGTCCCACATAGAGGTTTCTCATGAGACAAATGTAATTTCTGAATCTTCCTCTTTCTAACACCTTAATTTGAAAAAGCATTGATTCCAAAGACACATGGTTTAATTTTTCAGGAAATGGAAGAGATACCAGTTAACTGTTAGAAGCTTTACTAACTTAAGGTTACAAGATTTTTTTTCAAAGAATTCGGGGACACTTTTTTTTTTAAAGAGAAAAAAAAGTTATTTTAAAAAAGTTGTTTTTTTAAAAAATTAAGAAGTAAGATCTTCTCTTCTGTGGTCTCCTCTGTTGTGCGGCCTTCCTCTGGGCCCTGGCCTGCTCTCTTGGAGCACTAGCTGCTGTGCAGTAGGCTCGGGTTGGGCCTGCTCTCGGCCATGTGTCCTTTCCCTCCCGGTGCTCTCCTACCTCTCCACCTCAGTGGCGGCCGTGGCAGTAGTGGTGTGGCAAGCTCGGAGCTCCTGTCTTTTTTCTCCTTCCTCTTTCTCTCTCTTCCTTCCCCTTCTCTCCTCCTTCTCTCTACGTTGGCTCCGGGGTTTTCCTGGCTCCAGAGTGCTGCTGGACAGTCGGCCAGGTGGCCAGGTGCTCTCGATCCCAGCTCAATTTGGGTCGCGGTGTGTGTGTGTCAGTGGTTCCCCCAGTTGACGTGCTGGGCATCCCCAGTTCCCCATTGGCAGTGGCAGTGGCAGTCTCAGCAGCCTGGAGCCAGCTTGGTAGTGCAGTTGGCTCTGGCTGGCTTCAGGAGATGCTCGCTGTCGTGGCGTCCGCCATTTTGCATTGCCGGAAGTGTGTCTTGTGCCATTGAAACCATCATGCAACATTCATTCCCTACTAATTAGTCTACAACACTTAAAATATAAATCCAGGGACATTGAATGAAATCCGGGGACAGATTTGTAAATCCGGGGACGTCTGGTAACCATATACTAACTGCATCTGTTAAGTACGGGTGTGTTGCTATAGAACTAACTAGGGATGCCTCGAGAGCAATAGGCCAGCGACTAGTCTGGATTAGTCTCATCTGGCACTGGTTGCTGGGAATTCTCAAGAGGACTGACATGCTGTCTTTTCTGAAACCAAAGCTATGACTTTGGGGGTTCTCCATGAAGCCTAATGGGGAGCAAGATTGGTTGGAGTGTTCATGCTCTTCCATTTCATGCTCAGCCTGTGTGTGTTTATAAATAAAAGCGTTTATCACAAGAACACCACAGTCTCCAGTGAGCTTCATACCCAGGAACCTGAAACTGAGGTCAGACAAACAAGTTAACTAATTGGAGCACTCCTTAAAACTTTCAAATGTATCCTCAAAACAATTGTTCTTTTAGAAAGTTATGAGCAAGAAATACTTTTATTGCACACAAAGGTTAATGTCCTTGACTTAGGATGCTTGAATTTCCTTGAGCAATCCTTCTGAAACCAAGTCCTGTTCTTGCTCAGTCTTGCATGAGACTCTTGCTCAGAGCCTAATAGATTCTGTGTGGGATTTTTCTTTAAGGACACTTTACAGCCATGGTTTGGAAGAACACCAAAAAGATGGGAGTTGGAAAGGCGGCTGCCAGCGACGGCTCCACATTTGTGGTGGCCCGATATGAGCCTGCTGGCAATATTGTAAACCCTGGTCACTACGAACAGAATGTCCTCCCGCCAAGGAAATAACATTGCCAGGAGCCTGAGGGAAAGGACTGTTCAAGCGGCTAATGAAAAGCAAAACGGAGGATTGGATTAGTTTGGATAAGCAGGTTTATATTTGAAAATGGTTTTCAAACTTGCTACAAGGAGAGTGGCTTGAATCACGAGAATCAATCCTGCCTACCAAAATGGATTTTTGTATGGAACTGGTGCCTAAAGGGAGCCCAAAACGTAGAATGTGCAAAAATTAGGAGTTCAAATAATGGCTTTATATTTGTCTAGGGTTCCTTTTAAAAATTACATTTGTATGGTTTCAGTAAAATTCAGTTGTGATAACTTTTAAATGTTTTTTTAAAAAAACAAGTTCAGATTGTGAATTACGAAGTAAACAGTCTGATTTTGGCTATTGTATCAAAACAGTTGAGTTCCTTATGAGTCCCATTCACACCTATAGCCCTTGCTTTTTTGCAGTACTTTATAATATTTTTTGTATGCTCTTTATAGATGTATCAGGGTTCTCTCTGTAGCCTGGATACACTCTGTAAATAACATTTGTGTTCTTTGGCCAAGTGCATGTGTCGAAATCACAATGGTCTGTCATTTGGGAGCACAGAAGATGAAAACGGCGCTCTGCAGTGTACTGTATATTGAGCAAGGTTTGCCGTTGGCATGGAAGTTTTTCCAGTTAGTTGAAATTTGAACTTAGTCCTAGATGAATAGCTACTATCTGGATGAGTACTATTTGTTCAGTGAAATCCGGGGTGCCACATAGCAGCCAGATCCAGGGCTATATACATGTTGCAGTGGAAGTGCAGAAGTCAGCTTCTTGAGAATCTCACCAGAAAATAAAACCAAGCAGAACAGCTGCAAAAAGATGCTTAAAAGTGCACGGTCAAATGCCCACCAGTATGTCAGAAGCCTGCTAGTTGATGTCAATACTTCTGTGGCTTACATAGGTTCTTGACCTCATTAGTAGCAAAACCAGAATAAATTATGCAAGATAGCAAAAATACAGGTAAATTATGCAGAAAAGCGAAATCGTGCAAATAGAGCAAGTGTGCATAATTTATACTGGTTAAAGGATTACTCTTTTCTTGGTGCATAATTTAGATGCCTGGTTGCGGATTTTTAAATAAAAAAGTTTGCACAATGTGTGCCTGTTGTATGTACAATTCAGATGACAATTTACATGACATGGTGTTGCTCACAGTAGTTTACATTAAAAATACATACCATACCAGTGACTAGGGGAAGGCAGGCACTTTGGGATTATTCTGCCATCATTAGAAATCATAATCTTTAACACCATCTCTCCCCCCACTTTAAGAAATATTGTAAATCTTCTATTCATCTGCTCTTTTAGAACAACATTCCTATTAGATATGTAAATGGTAACGCATGACTTTATGCTGCAGTTCCAAGTGAGTGTACACATAGCTAAGCTTCCTGAGAAATTCGGTTTTCATTTTGTAAAGCAAGCTGCAAAAATTTTGCTAAAAGCTCAGAGATTTGAGCAGTGCCTGGATGAGATTTTCAGTAGTCAGGGATGTCAGGTTCCAGTCTCATTTCCTCTCCCATGATTAGCAAGGGCAGCATAAATTATGAAAGATAGCAAAACTTGTAGAGTAAATTATGCAAAATAAGATAAATCATAAAATTTGCTCCGTTTTTATCATTATCATATCTCTCAGGATTTTGTTTTCTTAGTACAGAATATGGATTGCCTGAATAATTTGTGTGTTTATGTGTGTGTGTGCAGAGTACACATAGTTCTGCACAGAAGACTTGCCCTTATATTTGAAACCCAGCTGCTTAATTTTTGGTACCTCTATACACCTGAAATAATACTGCCCAGTGCCAGCCACTGGCCAGACTGTAGATCTCAGCCAGCCAGCAGGAGGGTGACCAGTGCTGGATTTACATTTAAACTAAGCAAGCTATAGCTTAGGGCTCCACTCTCTTGGGGCCCCCCAAAAAAATTTAAAGGAAAAAACCTGGATGTACATTTCCAAAAAATAAGATAAAAAACAAATAAAATAAAACCTGCATACAGCAACAGTGTTTTGTGTAGTGTAGGCTCCTATTTTGTTATGTGCAAATGTCTTTAGATACCTGTTAGGTCCATAAATTACCATATTGCATATATTCAACACAAGAAACAGTGACAATTTTTGTTGTTGACAAAGGATAGCTGGACATAATAAGGGCCCCGTTACTTTCAGTAGCTTAGGGCCTCATCAAACCTAAATCTGGCCCTAAGGGTGACCAAGGAAAAGAGAGACGTTATCTCTGCTTCTCCCAGGGAGGCTGCCTGCCTCACCAACCAGTCCACGGCAGTTATAATTTATCCAATGCCAGCATTCAGATGATGCTTCCCTGTTTGGAGATGGATGGTGTGGAGGAGAAGAGGTGAGAGTCCCTGGAGGAAGGGGACAGAGTGCAAGCCTCCACTGGGAGCTGCTGGATAAAGAACCAGGATGTGCACAGTGGGGAGAGAAGGGTTGGGCGAACCCAGAAGTTCCTGCCTAGGATTTTCATTTTGGCATGAGGCAGAGACCTGCAAGTTTAGACAAGTTTGGGGAGGTCTATGAACCCTGGGCAAAGAGCAAGTGGAAGGAAGAGAGAGCCAAGGGATGCCTCGATGCTAAGCAACTGTCCCAATGGCAGAGGAGAGAAGAAAGACGACCAGTGTAGTAGCATCAGGGACATCCGGAGGGGCAGGCAGAGGAGCCCATGTGGCCCAGGTTGGGGACAGCAGCCCCCAACCTCCCTTGAATGCAAGCCCCAAATCCCAAAGGCAGCTTGTAGGCCTCTTTGCTTTGGTCCCAGGCTGTGAACAAACAATACCTTAAAAGCAGATTTATTCCCTTCCCCCACCCCAAAGAATTCTGGGCACTGTAGTTTATCCCTCAGTTACAATTCCTAGCGACCCTTAAACTACAGAGGGGAGTCAAGTCCAATAAAGTAAGGCACCAAGCACTGTAGTTTGTGGGTGTGCTTCAAATGCCCTTTAACCACTTTAACAGGAACGCACACCTCACCCTAGGGAAGTCCGAGGCCCACCCATGAGGCAAGGTGAGGCAACTGCCTCAGGTGGCAGGATCCAGTGGAGCAGCAGATCCTGATGTCAATCTTTCTACCCCCACCCACCGTATCTCTTTACTTCCATGAGCATAGCCTTACTAAAATTGTGTATATTCATGAATATTCAGCTTCTGTTTAAAAGAAATGGAACATGAAATCAGAAAGGTCTTTGCCTTACATGGTTGCATGATATTAAACTAAGTTAGTGGTCCTTCCGTTTGTATTCCAAGTCCATTAAATGTAACCCAAGAATTCAATGCAGCATAATTATTAATATTTGAAAATAAAGTATTTTCCATATGAATAGTTTGTGGCTGTTTTAAAACTAATCACCGTCACTATGGCCATAATTCAGAAGAGTGGCCCAACACACACGGGATACAGAAGCAATAAACGCTGAGACTCCATGAAGAAAGTGATAACACACCTGTAAATCCTTTGGTTGGTCAGCTTGTAATTTTGTATAACAACTGCGCTTATACAGAGATTATCTTATGGAAGAACAAAAAACAAGAAGAGGAAACTGTCATATCAGGAAAAAGGGGGTGGGAGTAATAGAGGATTAGGCTTGGCCCCAGATCCAGGGAATAATTTCATTCGATCAAATAATTTTTCACCACTCTTAATTTTTCTTACTTGCGAGACGCACCATTACATTTTGGGGAAGGTGCTTTTCCCCGTTTATTAATAAAATGAAGTGAGGGGGTTCTCCCCTTCTCTGTCAGTTCTCATTAAGAGAGGAGGCAAAGAAAATGAGAAGAAAATGTCAGGATTCCCCCCTCTCCCTCCCCCAATGGAAATTCCCCTAATTGTTTCAGTGGGAAAGATCTCACTCTCACTAAGAAACAGCTGTTGTGGTTGTGTTATTTCTCCACTGTCAAAGGCAAGATGCCTTAGACTACCAGTAATTAGAAGCAGCTTTCTCTCCATCTGGTATGCCGGCTGAGACCCTACCTGTTTGCGCATAGTCTTGTCAGAGCTGGACGTGCTCTGGTTCTCTCCTGCTTGGACTACTGCAATGCGCTCTATGTGGGGCTACCTTTCACTGTGACTCAGAAACTATAATTCAGAATCGGGCTTCCAGACTGGTGACTGGGAGCGGCTGCCAGGACCATATGACACCAGTCCTGAAAGACCTACATTGGCTCTCAGTGCGGCTGGATCTAGACGCACCAAAGAAGCATTTCAGTTAAACATGTAAACTCATACGGGGAAATCTGGTTGGGAAAGATGGGACTCCACAGCGCCATCTGGTGTCACAGTGTTATATCGCTTATAAAACACATATAAAACACTTTTTCTTTACCAATCTAGCAGTGTCCCATGTTTCCAAGCACAATTCAAAGTGTTGGTGCTGACCTTTAAAGCCCTGAACAGCTTCAGCTCTATATACCTGAAGGAGTGTCTCCACCCCCATCATTTGGCCTGACAACTCCACTTGCCTGATCCAAAAGGATCCTGTTCTTAAAGTCAACCACTATTAACATAAACTAAGGGCTGATCTGGGACGTGGGTGGTGCTGTGGGTTAAACCACAGAGCCTAGGGCTTGCTGATCAGAAGGTTGGCGGTTTGAATCCCCACGACGGGGTGAGCTCCCGTTGCTCGGTCCCACTCCTGCCCACCTAGCAGTTCGAAAGCACGTCAAAGTGCAAGTAGATAAATAGGTAGCGCTCCAGCGGGAAGGAAAATGGCGTTTCCGTGTGCTGCTCTGGTTCGCCAGAAGCGGCTTAGTCATGCTGGCCACATGACCCGGAAGCTGTACGCCGGCTCCCTCGGCCAGTAACACGAGATGAGCGCTGCAACCCCAGAGTCGGACACGACTGGACCTAATGGTCAGGGGTCCCTTTACCTTTACCTTTAAGGGCTGGTCTACAAAATAAGCAGATCCCATGGTATATCCATGGTTGTGCTGCTTGCAGGGGAGGGATACTGTGTTTGAATGTTCCTCCCTGAAGAGAAGAAAGAATGCTATTCTTGACCAGAACTCTCCTTCCTGAGGTCAAGGTTTCTTGTTTTTCATATGCGGGAGCATTCTGTCAGCCTGAAGCAATGCAATTCAGGACAAGCTTTACCACATTCAGCCTGTCTCCTAGTCTCATAGATTTATTGCTGTCTCACCATGTGCCCAGATTGTAACTCAGCTTGCTTTTGTGGTGTAGCATTCAATTCACTTTCAACTGCTGCAGTGTCTGTAATCACATCCTGCAGGAAACCCCCCATTAAGATACAACAAACTTGCAATATAGATACACAAAAATAGTGAATGGAGATGTGCCCCACTGAGATTGGCAGGAGAGAAAGCAGAGAATCCCATGACAGCAGAGGCAGAGCCAATGACAGCTGGGACCAACCAATTCTTGTTTTGACCCCACCCTTCTCCCAGCTACCTTCTACAATGTCAAACCGAGACAAAGGAGGAAGCTGTCAGGCCGTCCCCTCTTCTGAAGGCAGGCAGCTGGGGGGTGCCTGAGGGATGGCTGAGGTTGGTGTGGTTGGTCCAAAAGCCCTAATGGACCAGCCTCCACCATGTGTGGCTAGGGAAAAGTCTACCTGAGTGTGCCGTGAGATGTGTGGACACGCCTCTTCCTCAAGCACCCCACTGCTGCAATCTCTCAGACACACACCAATTCCCCGGCTCTCATATTCTCTTGCCTTGGCAATATGAATCACACAACCTCTAACAGCACCCGGTTTGCTGTTTCCTTTCACCACAAAACGATTCAAACAGATGCCCTTTTAAACCCGCCAACCTCACTTGCTGAAGCTATTTTATTGTTCTCCAGTAGATGACAGTGTTGCTCTTTAGCCGGAATGAGGACCACAATGTTAGAGGGGGAATTGGAAACAGATTTAATACGCGGAATTTGACAGTTCTGAGCTGGTCAAGCTTTGCCCATGTCATATTGCCTCTTACATCAAGAGCTCACTTAGGTGTTGTTTATAAGGTCCAAGTTATTATACATAAATTTATATGCAAAATTATATGATGGATGCCATCACCATGCTGCCTGATGTGAAAGGATTTTGCAGGGGACTCGGGGAGATTTGGGGGGAGCCAGCTGCAGATTGGATCCTGCCTAGATGGGTCATCGTTGTGTGAAAGGGTGAAAGCAGGGGTCAGCAAACTTTTTCAGCAGGGGGCCGGTCCACTGTCCCTCAGACCTTGTGGGGGGCCGCACTATATTTTTTTGGGGAAATGAACAAATTCCTATGCCCCAGAAATAACCCAGAGATGCATTTTAAATAAAAGGACACATTCTACTCATGTAAAAACACGCTGATTCCCAGACCGTCCACGGGCCGGATTTGGAAGGTGATTGGGCCGGACCTTAGTTTGCCTACCCATGAGTGAAAGTACTAAAGTATTTCTGGACTTTATGAACTCCTGCATAAAGTAAAACATTAATAAAAGCTTGGGAATAGTCTTCTTTTGTAAAAAACCACCATATCTCATCTCTGTCAGAACCACTAACACGGCTTCTCTTGGCATGTGAAGTCTCTTAGACAGTTACTGTTTGGTGTGACCCTCCAGCACCCCACCTGAATTCTTTCCTTATTTGTTACTGAATGGATTCTTTGCATTTTCTGCCTTCAGAGTTTTCTGTTCAAACAACAGTAACCATAAATATTTATGGTAATGGTGGTGCATTTTTTTTTATGTGGTGATGATCAGAACTCAGAGGAGAAAGTGAACAGCAGCCACTGCCTAGACCAAGATTTGAAGCCATGTCTCATGATGGTCCTTGATGGTTATTGAACATTCCCTGCAATGGTTCCTAAGGAAACTTGTAGTAAGAATATACCTGGGTAAGTGGTAGAGGAATTATGCAGTTACTAAGGGTACTAAGTGGCACTGTTGCTTCAATTATTATTCTTTAAACACATTATTCTTTAAACAACCTGCGCTGACAGGTTGTTGATGAATGAGGATACCGGGCATGTCTGCACTTCTGTAGTGCCCTGTGAATCTCTTAACTGAATTAGCAGCACCTTCACAAACCTACAACATCCCTTGTTTCAGCGTTGTTGTTGTGGCAGTGGAGCAGGGGGACAACACCTATATGTGTTTGCATTATAATCACTGGCTAGCTTTTGTTTTAGCAGGGAGAACCACATTGGCTGCCATTTTAGCAGCGCCATGGACCAAATTCTCCACGCGTAAAATAGTCTTGGCAGACAACATTAGAAATCTTGCTAATAATTTCTCTCCACCCATCAGAGTGACCCAAGCCTTAAAACTGTTAATGATCTTTTCCAGCAGCTCTAGTGATTTTTCAGCTGTCCACTGAGGCCATTAATCAACGTAACCAAGGCTGTCCGTGCAACATGTACCAGCAATTTGCCTACAGAGAGAAATATTTCCCCCTCCTGGCTCCAACCATGCTAATCTGCTCGCCCAATTAGTCCAATTAGATAAAACAACAAAAATAAGAGATTTAAAATGAAAGTTCTCAGTCCTGCATGGCTTAGCTTAATAACCTGCAAAGAGACCACTAATTAAGAGAAAATTGTTTCATATTAAACCCATCCCCAGACTATTTACATGATTACTCTTTCTAGGGCATTCAGGAGGAGGAATTCAGTAACCCACCTCCTCCCATTTTTTTGTTTGTTAGTTAAGACAGTGACATCTGTTATTCTCACAAAATTTGGGGGGAATGTGTTGAACTGTATAAATCTATGGAAAAACCCTGTATAAATCTAACTATGGAAAAAACCCTGTATAAATCTAACTATGGAAAAGAAAATATTCTTTTGAATTATATACCTATAATATGGAAGGCGACAACTGGACAACACAAATTGATTCTATGTGCCCTAACTATTGCCAAAGGGCTGGCATTGCTGAACTGGTTGTCCAGTGTGGTGTAGTGGTTAAGAGCGGTAGACTCGTAATCTGGTGAACCGGGTTCGTGTCTCCACTCCTCCACATGCAGCTGCTGGGTGACCTTGGGCTAGTCACACTTCTCTGAAGTCTCTCAGCCCCACTCACCTCACAGAGTGTTTGTTGTGGGGGAGGAAGGGGAAGGAGAATGTTAGCCATTTTGAGACTCCTTCGGGTAGTGATAAAGCAGGATATCAAATCCAAACTCCTCCTCCTCTGCCAGCAGGTGAAGATCTTCCTATTCCAACAGGCCTTTGGGAACCTCTCTCTCTCTCTCTCTCTCTCTCTCTCTCTCTCTCTCTCTCTCACACACACACACACACACACACACACAGAGAGAGAGAGAGAGAGAGAGTACATAGTCTATTACTGTTTAATTACTTTTAATTATTGGTTTCCCCTCCTATGCTTTTGGCTGTTTTTATCTTTAAATCACCTTGAGTCCCTGTCAGGGGGGTATAAATAAAACTATAATATGATGATGATGATGATGATGATGATGATGATAGTGAGGAGGAGGAGGAGGAGGAGGAGGAGGAGTGCTTTTTCTCCACTTTACTAAACTTTTTCTCAGCAGCAGCTAGACAGTGAAATGTTTGGAAGCTGTAAGCAGAACAATGTACTCAGGCATTCTGGCCAAACAGCAATGAGTGCAGGTTACTCATTAGAAAAAGTGCATTGTTGTGATTGGTGTGGTCAGTACAGGATTGCAGAAGGGAAATGGTGCATGAACAAGCAAGCCCCCAGAGACTTCAGCACTGAGGCATGTACCCCTAAAAAGGAGTCACCATAAGGCCATTAAAAAATCCAAGCTGCAGTCACAACTCCACTCACCTAGGAGTAAGCCCCATTGATTTCAATTAGGCTTACTCCTAAACCGTTGTGGTTATGCTTGCACTGAGGTTTTCAACGGTTCAGTGCAGCCAATTCCAAACGCAGCAAACATCTTGAATCTGTTGTACAGAAGCACCCTTGGACTGACTGCATACGTAACAGCTAAGGGCCCATGCTGCTGAAAACTATATAAAAACTTTAGACGGGGACTCACTTGTTGGTCTTATGTATTATAAAATGTAGGGCAATGCTTACTGGAACCAACTTAAAGATCACACAGAAGTGAGACGTCTCTTGTCCAAACTCCTGATCAGACTGGATGATTCACAAAAAGGCAAGAAGTTGGGAAGGAAAAAGGTGCAGGATATTTGGGGGCTGGTGAAAAAAATCAGTCTATGGATTATAACAAAATGGAATTGGAGAGCTGTTATGCAACTGTAATTAGGTGAAGAAGGAACATACAAAACTACCTTATACTGAGTCAGACTATTGCTGCATCGACCTCCGTATTGTTGACAATGGTCAGATCTATACTCAAGGCTTATAATGTTAAGGAAGGGTTAAGGAATGGTTTTCATAATGGAGATGGACACACCACGTTCTGCTTTTAACGTTAATAAAGGTAAAGGTAAAGGTAAAGGGACCCCTGACCGTTAGGTCCAGTAGCAGACGACTCTGGGGTTGCGGCGCTCATCTTGCTTTACTGGCCGAGAGAGCCGGCATACAGCTTCCAAGTCATGTGGCCAGCATGACAAAGCCGCTTCTGGAGAACCCGAGCAGTGCACGGAAACGCCGTTTACCTTCCCGCCGGAGCGGTACCTATTTATCTACTTGCACTTTGACGTGCTTTCGAACTGCTAGGTGGGCAAGAGCTGGGACAGAGCAACGGGAGGTCACCCCGTCGTGGGGATTCGAACCGCCGACCTTCTGATTGGCAAGCCCTAGGCTCAGTGGTTTAGACCACAGCGGCACCCGCGCCCCCTTTTAACGTTCATAAGGCACTATTAAAATGTGGCACCAGAGGGCCATGCAGAGCAACCAGGAGCCAGCAGCAGGGGAACTGCGCTGTTACGGACAAAATAAGGCAAGGAACGGTTAAAATTACAAGTCTGCCCTGTGACATTTTAAAATGATACCTCTAATATTGTTCTAATAACATTAAACGGGTCATTGTGGATCCAGCCGCTGTCTAACAGCAGCTTTCTGGGGTTTGGGACGGGGATTTCCCCCACCTCCTTCCCTGCAGACCCTCCTGGATGTTAAGATTGGCAGAGAGGCCCAATGGGCGGAGCTCAGGGGTGTGCGGCAGCCCCTCCCTGTGTGGTGGCACTCCCTGGTGGCGACCTATGGAGAAGGACCTCTTCCCTCTGGCCTTTGGGCACCTGAGATGTACCTTTTCAGGAGCCACCCTGTTCTTTATGACCGCATCTTCGTCGTCGTTATTAATCATAAGCTTTTAAGCTGCTTTTAATGTTGTATTTTTAATTGCTGAGGCCTGCCCTAGGACCTAAGGATGAAAGGTGGGAAATAAATAATGATGTTGTTGATGATGATGATGATAAATCTAAGCATTGTTTTAAAAACTGGCTGCATCTTTCCAGCAGAAGAACCGAACAACAAACGATGATTAGGAAAATCTGTTGGAGATTTGTTCCACTTATATTGGCTTTGCTTCATTTATCAGTTGCCTAAACCTATATAAAGCCAAGTTCCCCCCCAGTCTCTCTGTGTGGCAGGTATGTATACAAAGGGCAGATACTGATGAAATGTTTACAGAAAAGATTGGCTTGTCCATGAGGCAGAGGAAGGATATCGACCCTTTTCTGCTGCGTTTGTCAGCTTGTAACCTGTTTAAGAAATGGCCCACAGCAGTGAAATCCAATCAAACTCCCTCTGCAACTCCACCCCCCCTCCCCACCTTTCCTGGAACGCTGGCAGAGGCTTCAATCACAATAAAAGAAAATTAACCACTTATCATATAAATGAGGAGAAGGTAATTAATGGGTTACAAATTTCAACTGGAGAGGGTTCACATTAAGAAGCAGGATTAAAACAGGGAGCTGTTGCACATCTGGACCTTTTGCGGTGGTTTTTCCACGCAACATATTCTCTGTAAGGCAAAACAGGTTACATGGTTTATTGCTCCCACAAGTATAGGAAGTTCTCAGGGTCACCATTTGTGGGGTCAGTTTCCTTCTGAGGAGAGATAGTTGGAGAACTTGTGGAGGATTTAGTAGCACCTTTTTATTTACAACCTGTTGGGGGGGGGAGGAGTAACCAAGAAGACAAAGCAAATCTTTAAAGCAGCAAAATACCCGCGCCCCAAAAGCAAACAACATGCCTATGGAGTCTCACCTGAAGCTGTCTTGGGCCAGCCACCTGCATGAACACAAACATCTATCTCGTTTTTCCAGCTTCAAATGCTTGTTTCCCTAATACAAACATAAAATTTTCAGCATGCAGTTTATTAAGAGAAAACATTATGAAGATGATGTACAGGTGGTATACTTAACCCCTGTGAAACTGGCCAAAATTTACCATGGTCAAAGTAACAAATGCTGGAAATGCAAACAAACAGAAGGAACCTTCTTCCATATGTGGTGGTTGTGCCCTAAGGTGAAAGACTTCTGGGAGAAGATTTATAATGAAATTTAAAAAGTGTTGAAAAACACATTTAAGAAGAAACCAGAGGCCTTTTTACTGGGCATACTAGGCCACGACATTGCAAAAAATGATAGAAATTTGTTTCTGTATGCCACAACAGCAGCTAGAGTTTTGATAGCAAAGAACTGGAAGACAGAAGAATTACCAACGATATAAGAAGGGCAGCTGAAAATGATGGACTATATGGAGCTTGCAGAAATGACCGGGAAAATCCGTGACCAGAGAGACGACACGGTGGAGAAAGAATGGGGAAAATTTAAATTGTATTTAAAAGAGCATTGTATGATTGAAAATTAGATACATTCTGAGGATAAGATAGGTTGTAGAATTGAAGTTATGGTAGTTGATTCTGATATAAGATGATTAAGGTTAGGATAAGAGATAGAATTAATTAATAAGATAATGATATAAGATAAGATAAGAGATTGAAGATATTATTGGATAAGTTGTTATTAGAAAATAGAATAGAATTATAAGATAGTGGAAGTTACGTAAAAGGTATTTATAAGGGACGCAAGAGGAGGAGACAGGAGGAAGTCCCCTTAAGATGTGAGGAAAGATCAAAATTTCTTTTTAAGAAGTGTAGTAAGTGGTTGTTTTTGTTGTGTTTTTGTGTTTGTTATTGTAGTTGTGTTGTTTGTGTTTTGTTATGTGAAAATTAATAAATATTTTTTTTTAAAAAAAACCACAAATGCTTGTTTCCCTGCAGCCCCCAGCTGGTACCTAGTACCTCGTAGCCACCATCAAAATTCATTAATGAAACCTCTTTATTATTAGCCTAAAGATGTTTACCTCTTAGTGGTACCACAGAATAGAATTTTCTTACGACACACTGAGCTCCTGTAACTAATAATTCCACGAAATAAGCATTTGAGAGCTTGTTTGTCAAGATGCCATAGGAATTATTTGTTCTTTCAGATAGAGGGTTTCTGCACAATAATGACTTGTGCAGTGCAACCGCTAGCCATCTCCAGCAAAAATCCCACCCTCCTCTTATGCACATGGAGAAACCTAGCCATGTTGCTTGGGAGAAAATCTTGTTATGGTAAATGGTGGAGGCATACCCTAAATTTTCTATGCACTTGGGCTCAAGTGTTGGGTTAGGGAAGTACGCTGTCTCGAGAAAAGAAAATAAGGGCAAGCTCTGTGCCTCATCCCATCACTCCCTGTAGCCATTCAAAATGGTGCAGCTGAACGAGAGAAGGACTGGTCAGCCTGGACTTTCTGTTAATCCTAACCTGTAACATGGAACCGATGGACTTCTTTAAAAAGCAGAACAGGAAAACAAGAGACAACTTACACAGAAAGAGGTAGTTCTGGTTGCCTGCTCTTGATTTTTTTTTCTTGGAAATGAAATCACAAACTTGTTGAACTCGCTGTACTAATTTCTCTCTCAGCTGGGCTTTAATAATAATAATAATAATAATAATAATAATAATAATAATAATAATAATAATAATAATAATTTATTTATACCCCGCCCATCTGAAAATTCCTTCCAGTAGCACCTTAGAGACCAACTGAGTTTGTTCTTGGTATGAGCTTTAGTGTGCATGCACACTTCTTCAGATGATGTGCATGCACACTTCTTGTGATGACCCTCATGCTCCCTTCCAATGCTATGATTCTATTACCTGCCCCCATCCCCTGCGCCCAGTTCCTAAGGAAAGGCTGATTAATTAGGTGGAAAGGCAAACACCAATGCTTTTATCCCTTTCCCCTTCCCAGCCTCGCAACAGGGCAAGGCTTTGGAGATGCCCACAGCACAGGCACCTGACTGTTGCGCATGCGCACTGCCTTCCCACCTGGAGCTTTTGGTGGGCAGGGAAAGGGGGGGGGATGATGCCGGGGTGCAGGGGGGAGGGGCGAATGTGGCCTCCATGTGTGCATGGTCAGGGGACATGGTGAGTGGCTGCTTTTCTGGCTCATCAGGCGGCAGACATTTTGGGGGGGCCCGTGATGTGGGGAAAGGGTAGTGGTGGCAGAAGGCAAGAACCTGCTTTCTTTTAAAAGGGGCACTGGTAATGCCTGAAGTAGGAACATTCATTTAGGCAGGGTAGTAACTTTCATGGTTGCTATCTTACCTAGAAGTGAGAAGTTTAAATTGGTCCAGATTTTTGTTTCACCTTTTAATTCTTTTCGAATATAGCCGCTCTAAAATTACGTCAGTTTGCCCATCAGCATTGTTATATTTACCATGCTTAATTGTTCCTCTTTCCAACATTTTGTGTTTACAATTGTTATAATATACAATGCTTAATTCTGATGAATTGGTTCTGTTTGTTCTTTCACACACACTCAAGAAAAGAAAAGAGTGCAATGGGATTTCATATGTAAAATTTTATTTAAGAATGTTCGCTACCATGGACCAAAAAGTTACTGCTTTTTCACAGGTGGGCGAACTCTCTTTAATTCCTACCACAGTGCCAACATTTACTATCTCTCTCTCTCCCCCCCCCCAGGTGTCTGTTGATTTCCAAGGTGTCTATTGAGCCTTTGAATGGTTGTCTTAATAAATTCTGGTTTTAGCTTGTAGCAAGTGAGAAAGTGGGTGCTTGGTTAAATAGAAAGTTCTGTATAACCTGACCTATCCGCCCCCCCATCCCACCCACCTCCTCTCCCCCCTTTCTTCCTAATGTCCCAACAACAAAAACTGATTTGTAAAAATGTTATACGGAAAAATACGAGAGAGACATTGCAATACCTTTGTAAATCAAGAAATTCTTTAATAAAAATAACTCCCCAAATAAAAAAAGGTTATTCACTTCAGAGAGACGCCTTACACAGGCTGTGACTGTATGAGTAGAGGATATTGCGCAAGTGTGCTGCTTCCCTGTTTTAGCCATTCTGCCAGTGTCTCTGGAACAGGGGTCAGCAAACTTTTTCACTGTCCCTCAGACCTTGTGGGGGGCCAGACTATATTTTGAAGGGGGGGGGAGATGCAAGAGCACCACGAGCCCCGGCGGCTGCTTACCTGTGTCTTGCGAGTGGCAGGGGCTGGCGGCGGGGGCGGCGGGACGGTGAGCGGTGCGCAAAAGGACTCCGGAGAGGGGCTGCTTTAAATGGCGGCCGCTCGAACGCTGCTGCTGCTGGTACCAACAGAGTCCAGTCCCCTTCCTCTTCTAGGCAGGGTGGGGAGAAGCCATGAGGAGGGAGGGAGGAGGTGCTGCTGCCGCCATGTGAGGGAGAGGGAAAGAAAGCGTGCACTGGTGATCCACGTGGCAATTCCCGGACCGTCTGCGGGCCGGATCCAGAAGGCAATTGGGCCTTAGCTTGCCGACCCATGCTCTGGAACAATGACTTCAGTGTGATGTTCCATAGGTTTCTCGGGGTTCAGTGGCACAGCAGGGCTTCTGTCAAACCCTGTAGGCCTTCAACCAACATAATTTGAGTAAAAAATTGTTATGTTAATCTCTCTGTACATGAACTATGGCTGGCACAACATGTAACCATTCTCGTTTCATGGGCTACTTCGAAAAGCATGGCACGCTCAGGTTAATTTAATATATTTTTTAGTTTTTTTATTGTGCCTTTGTTGTCTCCTTCTCCGTATATTTCTGCAGTGCAAAATCATCTTATTTGCAATAACAAAAAGACCCAACGGAGAACGTTAAAAACCTGCAAAAGGAGAACGTTAAAAAACACCACTAATTTCCTGCATTTCCAGCAAAATAAGCCATCACTGTTAAACTGTATAATTGACACCATTGCTTAGGGAACAAACCTATGAATCTTATTAGAGACAAATTCATTACTTTAAATCCACCCTTAGGATGCAGAGCTCATCAAAGGAACCTCAGGAGGCTGCAGCTTAGAGAATGAGATGATTTGAGGCTACAAATCTACAGATTTGCTGTAATTAACCTGAACTAATTATTGTCAAGCATTGGGTCAGACGTCATGGAGAAAGGTCTTTCAGGCTAGTTTTTAGGTCTCTTCAGTTTACACTAAGTATGGTTTTCACCAAAGAAAGGAAGCACAACGGAACTGCAACTCTATTGTTAGCCTTAAACCAGTCATCACACCAAGGCAAGGTGAGCTCAAACAACAAATTTACTTCTAACTTCAGGTGTGTTCATATGCACACCACTCATGAAGGCACGATGACCTCAGATGACAGTAGGAAATAAAAAACGGGGGGTAGGCACCCCACAGTATACTCTGGGCCACCCAAAATCAGACATCCCCACCTCCAGAAGAATAACTTTCATAAGTTGCCGTTGAATTGCATCTGGCCCATCGCTTTCCAAAGGTGCAAGGCAATGCTGAATATGGCACCTCCTTGCCAATAAAAATCAAAATATGCACAAATGAATAAGGAGCTGGGGGTGTATATTCATAGAATCATAGAGTTGGAAGAGTCCACAAGGGCCATCCAGTCCAACCCCCTGCCAAGCAGGAAACACCATCAAAGCATTCCTGACAGATGGCTGTCAAGCCTCTGCTTAAAGACCTCCAAAGAAGGAGACTCCACCACACTCCTTGGCAGCAAATTCCACTGTCAAACAGCTCTTACTGTCAGGAAGTTCTTCCTAATGTTTAGGTGGAATCTTCTTTCTTGTAGTTTGAATCCATTGCTCCGTGTCCGTTTCTCTGGAGCAGCAGAAAACAACCTTTCTCCCTCCTCTATATGGCATCCTTTTATATATTTGAACATGGCTATCATATCACCCCTTAACCTTCTCTTCTCCAGGCTAAACATACCCAGCTCCCTAAGCCGTTCCTCATAAGGCATCGTTATCCAGGCCTTTGACCATTTTGGTTGCCCTCCTCTGGACACGTTCCAGCTTGTCAGTATCCTTCTTGAACTGTGGTGCCCAAAACTGGACACAGTATTCCAGGTGAGGTCTGACCAGAGCGGAATACAGTGGTACTATTACTTCCCTTGATCTAGATGCTATACTCCTATTGATGCAGCCCAGAATTGCATTGGCTTTTTTAGCTGCTGCATCACACTGTTGACTCATGTCAAGTTTGTGGTCTACCAAGACTCCTAGATCCTTTTCCACTACAAATTATATACTTGCACATCAAGGACAGTGTCCTCTATGAGATAGCTTTGAATCACATCCAACCAAGGGCTGCCCATCCTGTTTTGCAGCCTGAGGTAGCAGGGGGAGGGGGAGGCATGCCTACATTGGTGCTCCTTGGATTTCACCGTCTTGGGCGGCTGCCTCAGTCTGCCTCATGGATGGGATGGCATTGCAACTGACCCAAAGCATTCCTTGGTCCATAAAACTGTCAGGGTAAAAAGGGTTAAGGACTGGGGGGGGGGGAGATGCGCAACCCAAAATAAGTTTTGGGTGGTTCGCCACAAGTTTTACAGCCACACAACTAGGAGAGTGTTCTGTGCAAAATGGCATTGAATTCTATTTGTCACTGTCATTTGAGTTAATCACATATTCTGTGAGTGTTCCGCATAGACAGCAATTCTAACAGGAGAAAATGATTGTACGTTGAAGGGGAACACGCCCTCGTTAGTGTGGTGTAGCGGTTAGGAGTGGTAGTCTCGTAATCTGGTGAACCGGGTTCGTGTCTCCACTCCTCCACATGCAGCTGCTGGGTGACCTTGGGCCAGTCACACTTCTCTGAAGTCTCTCAGCCCCACTCACCTCACAGAGTGTTTGTTGTGGGGGAGGAAGGGAAAGGAGAATGTTAGCCGTTTTGAGACTCCTTCGGGTAGTGAAAAGCGGGATATCAAATCCAAACTCTTCTTCTCTTCTTCTCCTCGTCATGGTAATATAAGTTATGGTGTAGGCTAAGTTTGCTTTGGTTTTGGGGACATATACTTTTTAATTCTATTTAACTGGTTTTTGAAAGAGCTGTGTTTAGAATTGTCATTCATCTAAGGAACTGCTGTTCACCATCTTCAGCATTGTCACCCCAAACCACTCAATTCCACATTATACTCACACCACTTTGTAAGCACAGGAACTGGCCTGGCCTCGCCATTTGTTCAGCTTCACAGATAAAGCAACAGCCTTGGCAAACAATGGGATGGAAACTGATTAATTGTGTAATCTTTCCAAGGAACTTATTGTTTATCTGGTTGATTGTCCAAATAATTTTTTTTTTATTACCCGGGACCTCCTTTATTATTTCTTCTTATTTTTAAGCATAGTTTAACCAAATATTATTATATTCTATTTTGATTTTTTAAAAAGAATAAGAATATGTTTGTGTACCATTTAAAATTCTTCTTTAAAACATGGTAAAATAAATAAATAAATAAATAGGCTATCATTTGCCTTGTAAACTACTAAAATTACATTCACACTACTTTTTAGTTACATCTGGGAGAAAGCCCCAGTGTATTCAGTAGGACTTACTTCTGAGTAGACATGGTTATGGCTACACTGTAAGTTGCAATGCTTGCTTGCCTGATGGTTAATTAACCAATAGCTCAGTTCAAGGCCATGCTGACTCACTGCTCATGAAATGTTTTTGTCTGACGGGGAACAGACCTATTTGGTTAATTCATCCAAGGTTACCTATAGCGGGCATTAAAAGCTATGGTAAATGACATAAACTGATAGCCAGGATCCCAACCCACATAAAAATGCATATAGCTCTACCGTATTGCCATTGGACACCACTATTTACTAACTACTAATATCTGAGAGATGAGACATCACTAAAGCAAACCCCTCTGAAACACCACATGGAATGGTAATTCTATTCCCTTTAGATTTTTTTTCCTGTGCTATTAATCTCCCAACTTCTTTCCAAGTCAGTAAAACACATTATCTGAATAATCATAATGCTGTTAACGTCCTCGTGTATCTACTATTTATGCTCCTCTTTATGCAAAGTAGATGCTGTTTTCAATCTCAGAGCTTTAAGATGCAGTATATTAGAAATTTTGTCAGAAATATGCCAGCAGGTCAGCAGAATAGAATACTACAGCAATGTGCACCACACTATCTGTATGTGTGTATTTAAAATTTAGAAATCAGCTAACTATTGTTGAAAGATGCCTTCTTAATTGTCTGCATCAGCCTGACAGAATAGGAAAGCTTTCAGCAGGCGTTTAAAAGCTGAAACAGAAGGCACCTGCGAAATCTCCACGATATTCCACAATATCATGCCAATGGCAGTCATAGAATTGTAGAGTTGGAAGGGACCATGACGGTCATCTAGTCCAACCCCCTTCAACGCAGAAACCTTTTGCCCAGTGAGGGGCTCAAACCCACGACCCTGAGATAAAGAGTCTCATGCTCTACCACTTCTTCTTCTTCTTCTTCTTCTTCTTCTTCTTCTTCTTCTTCTTCTTCTTCTTCTTCTTCTTCTTCTTCTTCTCAAATGAGCCTCATCAACTTGGGGAATGACCAGCAATGCTCCTGCAGATGGTGTCTGCAGAGGTCAGTCCCCTGTTGAAGCCTCACGTCCTGGAGTTGTGTGGCAGCAGCGGTTGGAGCACCTCTGGGGGCACTGGCGCATGGCATCCATAGCTGTCAACTTTTCCCTTTTTTTAAGGGAAATTCCCTTATTCCAAATAGGATTCCTGGCAAGAAAAGGGAAAAGTTGACGGCTATGATGGCATCCCACCACCTGAGGCAGCTGCTTCAGCCCACCTCATGGGTGGGCCGGCACTGGATGCCAGTGATCAGTTTGGGATATATATTGTGTATAGTGGCACCTCGGGTTACAGACGCTTCAGGTTACAGACTCCGCTAACCCAGAAATAGTACCTCGGGTTAAGAACTTTACCTCAGGATGAGAACAGAAATCGCACGGCGGCGGCACGGGAGGCCCCATTAGCTAAAGTGGTACCTCAGATTAAGAAGTTTCAGGTTAAGAACAGACCTCCAGAACGAATTAAGTTCTTAACCTGAGGTACAACTGCATTAAATTTAGAGAGTCAAGACAGAGGATATTGACAAATTGCAGATTTGATTATGAACTGGCTTACTTTTGACAAACGAATCCATTAATCAGCAGATTAAACTGAATGGTTCATTGTCTTTAAAATGGGGGCTAAATTACACTGCCAATTTTAAAAATTGGACAATTATCTAAAAAGAATTTCCCAAACAAATGTACATATAGATCATTTTTAGCAGTACCGCCAGGTTAGAATGTTCTTGCCTAGAAGATAAGTTTTTAAACCATTTAAACCACAGAGTTTATACTTGTTTATTGAACAATGATGAGCCTCCCGCCTTGCCCCCCCCCCCAGCACCCTCACATTACTTTGTCCACAGCAAACACCTCAGCCAAGCTCTTTGTTCCAAACAGGTTACTTATGTTCGTGCTTCTAGCTGTTCTCACAGTTTAATGGCTGGCCCTAGGCCACAGTTTTCTCTTCTTGGCTGCAGAAGTCGATTTAACTGATGTTGTCCAAATTGTGGTTCCATCACTTTCTGGTATCCATTCCTTAAATCTGTTCCTATGGCCTATCCACTTCCAAGTCATGTTTGTATGAACACCCACAACGTATCATTTAAACATTTGCCAATTGCCATTTGCCAATTTTCACTCTGTTCCCATGAGTGAAAACCTGAGAGGCAGCCAGATTCACCTGAACCACGTTTTAGCCCTTTTGGGACCAAGGGCAGATCTACACTCATGGTTTATATCAGGGGTGGCCAACTCCCAAGAGACTGCGATCTACTCACAGAGTTAAAAATTGGCAGTGATCTACTCCCACTTGGGTGGGGGGTTCAGGTTTTTCTTCAGGGGGGGTTCAGCTTTTTTTAGGAAGAAGGAAGCCCCATTTTGCGGGGGTTCGGGTCAAAGTTTTTGAGTTTTTTCAGGGAGGAGGTAAAATGTTGAGCTTTTTTAAGGAGAGCCACAGTTGTTCAGCTTCTTTGGGGGGAGCCAATGATCTACCAGTGATCTACCACAGACATCCAGGGATCTACCAGTTGATCACGATCTACCTGTTGGACATGCCTGGTTTATATCGTTAAGGAAGGGTTAAGGAATGATTTTCAAAATTGTAAGGGACACGTTACATTTTGCTTGGAATGCTAATAACGCGTTATAAAATCGTGACACCAGAGGACACCCCAGGATCCAAGCCCAAGCTGAGAGTGAAACCTTCATGTGAATATTCACAAGCAATTTATAGATAAAACTGAAGGAATAGCAGTGTAAACTGAACTGGCCAAAATTACAATAGGCAAGCAGGGGCTGGTTGAGGCTACAGATGGCCAGGTACAAAAGTAGGTGGACAGGTTATGGAACTGATTTGGAGGCAGTGCAAAAGGCAACAATCGGCAGACACCAGACACCTCAGGGCAGCAGGCTCTGGACAGTTGCGAGGGGTGGTAGAGGGCATGTAGCAGCTGTCAGAGGGCCTGTGGAGGAGCAGGACAGCATTTCAGTTTTTCCTGCAGCAGTAAAGCGTCCTGGGCTGGCCTTGGCAGACACATTAGAAATAAGCAAGCAAGCAAGGGATCATCTAGTACAGATTTTCTCAACCTTGGGTCCCCAGATGTTGTTGGACTACAACTCCCATCTTCCCTTGCTAACTATGATGGGATTTGCAGTCCAGCAACATCTGTGGACCCACGGTTGAGAAAGGCTGGTCTAGAATTACAGATCCTCTCAGCAACATGGCGTGTTTAAGGTTAGTGGGTATGTATTTTATTGGAGCTACCGGTACATGCTATTTCACTATTTGGGGCCACATAAGACATGCAAATGATGATTAAAATTTCCCACTGGTGGTTGTGGGTTTTTTGTTTGTTTGTTATGTTTGCTAACTACCAGCCCCAGAAGGCTGCTTTGGAAATATTGCTCTGAGAGAAAGCGTTCAGTCTTTTCTTTCCATGCCTTTACCTTAACTTGTCCTCTTCAAGCAGCTATTAGTTTTGCTAAGGGTAACAGAGGTAACAAAACTCCCAAAGATTTGGCGATAGGGGTGGAAGAAACTGTCAATTTTTGTTCCCTCTCCATTTCTTATTTTTCGATCTTAAATTCAGTTCTTCACATTTTGCAGCAATTTGTGATACACACACACACACACACACACACACACACACACTTCATGAAAACATGTCAGCATTTCAGTGCTAACTGAAGAAGTGTCTCCACCCTTATTGTTTAACCCAGACACTGAGGTCCAGCTCCAAGGGCCTTCTGGCGGTTCCCTCATTGCGAGAGGTGAGTTTACAGGGAATCAGGCAGAGGGCCTTCTTGGTAGTGGCGCCCACACTGTGGAACACCTTCCTGTCAGATGTCAAGGAGATAAATAACTACACAACTTTTAGAAGACACCTGAAAGCTTTTAAAATATATACGAAGGCAAATATCTAAAGCCTTCCTGTATCAGGAAGTTTTTAACGTTTGGTGTTTTATTATGTTTTTATATGTGTTGGGCAGGGTATAAATAATAAAATCGTTGTCGCTGTTGTTGTTCCCAAATAAATCAATTTTTACGTTAGCAAGTATTTTCCCCAATATAATGCAGTTTGTATGTTGTTTTCACTAATATAGTCATCTTATGCACACTTTCCCCTAAAATATGCATTTCGGGGGGGATTGGTTGTAGAACTGCATCACAAAATTGGGATAAATATGAATTTTGAAGGATGGTTGTGTTTCAGTTTGCATATTGTTTTGGTCCCTCTTAAATGTGAAGTGAATCAAATATATCCCCATCTCTAAGACAAAGCTTTCTATGGCTACAATACAAAGGAGTAAACCACAGAAAAATAGGACTAAAATGAGAGGCGGAGTACAACCTTCATGTCACCTTCTCCCTTACATGGTAGACCTACACTTTCAACATCTTATAGAGAGCAGGCACGTCCAACAGGTAGATCGTGATCTACTGGTAGATCACTGGACGTCTGTGGTAGATCACTGGTAGATCACTGGCTCCCCTGAAGAAGCTCAACAACTTTGGCTCCCCTAAGAAAAGCTCAACTATTTTTCCCTGCACCACCCAAAAACAGGGATTTCCTTCTCCCTAAAAAAAGCTCAACAACAACTTTGACCTGAATGCCTAAAAAAAAACGGGTCTTACCTCCTCCCTGAAAAAGCTCAATAACTTTAACCTGAACCCCTCAAAAAGGGGTAGATCACTGCAAGTTTTTAACTCTGTAAGTAGATCACAGTCTCTTAGGAGTTGACCACCCGTTATAGGGCGTTTTAAACACTCATTAAAAAAACTTTTGTATACTTAATACTTTATACACTTTTTAACCTATGTGCATATTGTGGGGAGAACATCCTATTTTATACTACGTTATTACACATTTTATTTTTTATTTTTTTAAAAAACACATTTTGATTTTTCATTGCGTCTTCCTGCCACGAGATAGGCAAATAAATGCACCTGGAAAAAGAATAGTAGTTGTGAAAGAGACTAAGCATACACAAAAGCTTTGAGACATCTGGTAAGATTATATTTTCATTATAAGATTGAAACTGAAACTGGCTTGGCTGAAATAGTGATCTGATGCAAAATGTGTCTGTATTTTTTGTTGATGTTATCTTTCATGCCCATAGAATACATTAGGTTTTATTATGCATTTCCTCTTTGGGAGAACTATAAATCACAAGATATTTTTCTGCACTTGCCAAATGAAATAGTCCCCCAGGACACAAAAAATGTTTAAAACCTGCCTTGTATTGAAAGTTGCTAACAATTAAAATCAGAGATGTGTTTATGGAGAACCATAAATCACAGGACTAGACTAAAATAGGCATGTGTAAAAGTCTCTGTAGGATAAAAATCCTAGCAGTAAAATATAGGAAAACGAGAGAACATTATATATGGCTATAAGAACATTTTTTTGTGATACATGCTTTATCTTTCTTCCCATTGACGTAATGTTTTCTATGTAATTATGTGTACCTAAATATCAAATATGAACAAGAAATAAGCATTGAGTACATATAGCATTGATCATTTATTGGAATAACTGCACAAAATATCATTAAACAACCTGCTTATGTGGATTTGAATGGGGTACCCAACCAATATATTGTTATAGATTAGGGGGCACCCTAAACCCTAGAAATTAATAATGTGTGCAATGCTAGAGGCCTGGCTGGAGAGCTTAAAGCCTGTCCCCGCTACATGGGAGACAGATTGAAGAAAAGGAAATACAAATTGGCCTGCCCCGTAACTTGACTAATTGCGGCTAGGAACGGCTAGGAGCTAGGTGGACTCATAGATGGACTCATTAAAAAAAAGCAGACTCACACACGCCAGGTTCTGTTTTTTTAAAAAATGTTCATTTGGGGCTTCTCATGAATATGTAAATACAAGAAGAAGGCGGTGGGGGGAGCACTGGGTGTGGACCACAATGGAGCCCACCTGAGTGGTGTTGCAACTGTGCACTGGCAAACTCTGGCTGGGGAAAAAAGCACTGCGTTTACCTAAAAATAAGCGCCCGTTCTCCTGATCTTTCTGAGCGTGGTGCTCACAAATGTGGCTTTCTCCCACCTTGTGATTTTCTCTGCCAGGTACTGAGCTGAGACTTTTGGCCCCGAGTGGCTAAGGGCGTGGAGCCAGGAAGTTCTGGGTTCAAATCTCCCTTCACCCTCGAACCTGCTTGGTGGTTTGAGACAAACCTCATCTAGTGCCTCAGCCCTCCCTTCCGCTGGAATATGAGGGCAACAATTCTGGTTAATGAGTTCCCATTGATGGTGTTTCCATCTCAGGAGTTGCGCTAGAACAATGCTAAGCTTCAGACTCGAATATATTTCCCAAGGGGTTGAGACACCTGCATGAGTGCATTTATTTCCACCTTTTTAGTTTTTCTAGGAGTTCTGATTGATGCACCATTCAATAAATTCTGACCCTTTAATGAAAGTTGGCAGCTGATCACAAATATTAATCTTTCTATGTCCTGCTTTGGATAGTTAACATTTAAAAAAATTCTAATAACACTTTCATTGAAGGCACTTTTTAATAAACACTTTCCACCATAAAGCCCTGCTTAAAAAGAGACTATTCAAGCAGCTTTTAAACAATTAGTCCTTTGAAAGATTTAATTGGGGAAGATAAACCTGTAGAGAGTCTAATGGAGGCGTAGCTCTTCAGCACTCAAGATTATCTGTCTGTCACCCAGTGACCCAGCTTCTTCACACTACGTTTTAATTTTTGTACCAATTATACTGTATATGGATAATTCCTATTAGCATATTTATGGTCATTGCTTCATATTTATTGTCTGCACAACTCATTAATCTTCATCTAGTGTGTGGGGCTGACAGCTCAATCTATTTTGTAATCTTTGGGTGGCAGCCATATCCAAAAAGGGCTTTGTTTCCCTGTAAATAAACTGTGTTGGGACCAGAGGAACAATGCTGCATCATATAGTGATTGACACAAGCCAGGGCTGCTAATCAAAAGTAGATTTTATTACCAGATGAGTCGAGTGCATTTTGGGGCCATTGTTCTAGCACTGTCAGGGCAGGAGCGGATGTGGTCAGTCACCTCCTCAAGATGGGTTGATTGTTCTCCAAGATTAGACAGAGTCGCCTTATTATCCAGCCCAGACAACAAGGCAAACTCCCCCCCCAAACAGACACCTTTTGCAGAAACTGCCAGTGCATTAGGTTGATTTGAATTGCTAATATGTAATCTGTCTAGCACAGATGTGCAATGAATATTGGGATGTTTTGCATGTCAGTTGAGGAGGCTGAATGATGAGGTGGTGATTATTCAATGATGGCTACTGGACATTCGCCAGCGGTTGAGTTCTAGCACTTTCCTCTGACACTAATCAGATCATCTTCCAAAGACTCATTCCTTTTGTCGATTCAATGACAAATTTATGTAAGAATTTAATATACCCCTCTCCTCCTCTTCTAGTTAACACGGTTGGCAAAAATTTTGGTATTCTGGTGTGTTTTTTTCCCAAACACGCCCCACCTCAAATAGAATAAAAACTTCACACAGAGACATGTTAGTTACTCTTATTTATTTTAAAACTTCAATTTCCATTGGGAAGAAAAATCCAAACATATTCTAAGAGACTTGCCAAAGGCACCTCGTATTTAATGAAATGGAAAAAGATATAAATATTATCAAGAGTCGCCACGCAAGGCATTCTATGAATGGGAGTCTAAAGACAAAATGATGACAGGTGCTATTATGACAAGAAACTATAGGAAGCAGAGCAGTGACCTGAAAAAAATCCCTGCAGTGTCTTCTCTTACAGCTACTCACCAACTGTATACTGCATAGTTTCAAAGCTGATTAAAAATATTTAATTGATCAATTACTTGTCTTTTAACTGATCAGTATTATATGTAATTGAAATAAACACAAATCCTACCAAAATTCCCCAGTGCTTTCTTACTCATAGAAATGCAAGACACATAATAATTTAATAAACCCATTATTAGAAAATCATTTTTATTCCATAACAGTAACACATCAAAAAAGCTTCCAGAAATAAACAAGTTTCCCTTAAACTTTCAGCCTACATCAATTTAAAAATTATTCTGTTATTATAATAAACCCCAACCAAGAAACTAATACTTACATTGATTATTTTCATGCTTAAAACCTGCATCCCTACAAATTATTTACATGGAGCATTTCAGGCTGAGATGAAGAAGTACAGTTGTATCCCAGGTTAGACGCTTCAGGTTACAGACACCTCAGGTTACAGACTCCACTAACCTAGAAATAGTACCTCGGGTTAAGAACTTTGCTTCAGAATGAGAACAGAAATCGCACGGCGGCAGCGGGAGGCCCCATTAGCTAAAGTGGTGCTTCAGGTTAAGAACAGTTTCAGGTTCAGAACGGACCTCCAGAACGAATTAAGTTCTTAACCTGAGGTACCACTGTATTGGTGTCCTAACCAGTGGGACTGCTACAAAATGTTGCAGCATGGGGAGTGTTTCTTGTTCAGGATTTCAGCCACTCTTATCCTCCACCCACATTTTTTCCTTTTTTAAAATAAAATTCATTTTCACATTTTAAAAATATTTTAAACAAAAACTTTGCAAATCAAATTTACTTTCCCTTCAACTTCCCTCCCCTCCAATTTATTAATTTTCCCTTAGGTTCTCCGTAGTTATTTCTTACTGCATGTGTTCATATCAGTCCTGCTAATGTTTAGATTTATCTACAATGTATCTTCAGATAATCAATAATTCCCCCCCCCTCCACTCTATTTTTAAAAGTCTTTCTTCTTGGTTTCTTATTCTTTCAGTAAGTTTTGCCATTTCTGCATACAGTGGCACCTTGGTTTACAACCATAATCCGTTCCGGAGGTCCGTTTGTAAACCAAAACAGGTTATAACCCAAGGTGCACTTTCGCCAATGGGGCCTCAAAAAAGAAAAGAAAAAAAAAGGGGTTGTAATCAAAAAAAAAAGTTGCAAACTGAGACACACACTTCCGGGTTTGACGTGTTTGTAATCCAAAACGTATGCAAAGCAGGACATATGCAAACCAAGGTACCACTGTACTCCATTAATTTAATTGCCCATCTTCCTTTGTCGGAACTGTTTCTTCCTTCCCCCCCCCCTCGCTGGGTACTTCTCCTATTTTATTTACCTAAAATAAAAGCTTAGGCCTATGGGTTTTTTCCACAAAGGTTATCTTCTTTTTTTCCAACTCATTATAAATCATTTCCTAGAAGGTTCTTGCTATCTTACATGACCACCACATATGGAAAAAGTACCTTCTTTCTCTTTCCATTTCCAACAGGTATCCAATTCCAACTTATACATTTTTGCCAATTTACTAGGAGTCAGATACCATCTATACATCATTTTCAAAGTTTTCTCTAATTGCGTAACATGCTGTAAATTTCAAATCCACATTCCACAACCTTTCCCAATAGTCCATAACTAATAATCCTTATCATATGTTTTCCCTGCAATATTTCATACATTCCTCCTTACAAAACTTCTTGCAGTCCTACTAGCATAGTCAGTTGTTTGCAGTTGGTTTTCAAATAGTCTACGTATTTCCTCGAATCTTCTAAGAATCTCTGATCCCGCCGGTCTCGAATTCTCCCTGTCATCTTATCCAATTCTGCATAGTCCATTAGTTTCATCTGCCACTCCTCTTTTGTCGGTAATTCTTCTTGCTTCCATTTCTGTGCCAATAGTACTCTTGCAGCCGTTGTCGCATATAAAAACAATTTATTGTCTTGTCTATTAATATCCTCGCCAACAATACCAAGTAAAAAAGCTTCTGGGCTGTTTTGAGATTTTCATCTAAAATGTTTTTTAAAATTTTCATTTCTGCAGACTTCGAGGTTCCCACAAGCCTGTCTGGCCACATAAGCAACAGCATTCACAGATCAAACCTCACAAATGATGGTCTAGGGGTCAATGTACCTAGTTTGCACCCCCGTATTTAAAACTGGTGACTTCAAATTGGAGACCAGCTTCAAGGAAGAGCAACTGGAATTATCAAAGGTAAGAGAAAGTTTAACGTAGCCTGAGAAGTTTGTAGCGGTCCTCATCTGAGGCCCTTCTTCAGGTACCCATCACAAGGTTTCTATTTGTAGCATGCTCTCCCCAGAGAGGCCTGCCTGTCACCCTCATTACATATCTTTGGGCTCCAGATGAAAGCATTACTCGCCCAGGCCTTTGGATAATTAAACAATCTATGGCCTTTTGAACTGTGTGTGTTTAGAGGGGGAAGATTGTTGTTTTGTTCATTATCAGACTATGCATTTTTATGTTTGTATACTGTAAACCACCCTGTGATCCTTAGGTGGTATATAAATTTAAATAATAAATAACAATAAATGCTAGAAGGCAGTGGTTCCCATCAGGAGGGGGTCAGTGGTACTATTCACATAACAGAAACTACAGTGGTGCCCCGCTAGACGAATGCCTCGCTAGACGAAAAACTCGCTAGACGAAGGCATTCGTCTAGCGGGAGGCTGCCCCGCTAGACGAAAAAGTCTATGGGGCTGCCTCGCAAGATGAAAATTTTTCGTCTTTTTTCCCCCCGTTTAGCGAAAGCGCAGCTGTCATTGCCGCTTCACTAGACGAAAAACCCGCTAGACGAAAATTTTCGCAGAACGAATTATTTTCGTCTAGCGGGGCACCACTGTACCAGATATTAAAAAATGTCAAAACATGGGGGTCCAGGCTTGACTTTTGAAAAACAGGTCTGCAATACTTAGCTTATTGGGGAGCCACTGCTGTAAACGGAAAGCTCCTTTTCACCTACAGCAGGGATTCTCAAATTGTCATCCATGAGCATTATTTAAGTGGCCTGTGGCGTGTTTGTGGGCTTGTGGTTGAAGGTGGGAGGTTGCGCCAGAAGCAGTTTAGTCCTGCTGGCCACATGACCCAGAAAGCTGCCTGCGGACAAATGCCGGCTCCCTTGGCCTGAAGCGAGGTGAGCGCCACACCCCAGTCGCCATTGACTGGACGTAACCATCCAGAGGTCTTTTAACTTTACCTACACCACATTCATTGTATTAACTTTAATTGCATTTTTATTGCTTCTTTTACTTCTTAAATTGTATCTTATTGTATTAAAATTTGAATTTTATGGAATTTAGATTGTTATACAATAAGAAACAAAAGCAGTACAGTGGAACCCCGGGTTACATACCCCCCATTGCGGACGTCTTGAGTTGCAAATGCCTGCAACCCAGAAGTGTTTCCGGAGCGTGTGGGACCCCCGGATGCGCAGAAGTGTTCTGCGCACTTCGCACATGTGCAGAAGCGCTCAAATCGTGCTTCTTCCGGGTTTATTATTTTGTGCGTTTGTGATACGCACGCCCGCGTTACGTATCGCGACCCGGAACGGATCGCTTACGTAACCCGGGGTATCACTGTATTATAGAATTAAAAACCATACAGCATTTAGCGTAGTGCATTAACAATTCCTAAAAGCGGAAAAAAACTTTTATGTAGTCTGCAAAAACCCTCAGCAATTTTTAAGTTGTCAGTGAAGAGGAATTGAATACTGACCTCCAGTATTTTCCATTCTCCTAGGGCAGCAGTTTTCAAATTTCCTAGATTGACATTTGTCAATGGAATCCTATGCATTGGAGATTTGAGAGGTGCAGTGTCAACTCACATAGGCCACTTACTAGGCCTAGCTCATATCCAATTATTTTCCTGCAATGCATGTTCCAATAGATCAGTAATGGCAGACAAGCTACACTTTGCATTCTCACACTGAGGAAAACCCTAGGTGTTTTCTGGGAAGCTTTGTATTTTTTTAGGAACAGAATGAAAACCACTGATCTGGGGTATCTGGAACTTCCATGATCGTGGAGGTAAACTGATTTGGGGTCATCTATAGAGTTAAAAAAAGCAGAGACATCACCTTGCCGACAAAGGTCCGTATAGTTAAAGCTATGGTTTTTCCAGTAGTAATGTATGGAAGTGAGAGTTGGACCATAAAGAAGGTTGATCACTGGAGAATTGATGCTTTTGAATTATGGTGCTGGAGGAGACTCTTGAGAGTCCCATGGACTGCAAGAAGACCAAACCTATCCATTCTGAAGTGCTCACTGAGTGCTCACTGGAAGGACAGATCCTGAAGCTGAGGCTCCAATACTTTGGCCACCTCATGAGAAGAGAAGACTCCCTGGAGAAGACCCTGATGCTGGGAAAGACTGAGGGCACAAGGGGACGACAGAGGATGAGATTTTTGGACAGTGTTCTCAAAGCTACCAACATGAGTCTGACCAAACTGCGGGAGGCAGTGGAAGACAGGAGTGCCTGGCATGCTCTGGTCCATGGGGGGTCACGAAGAGTCGGACACGACTAAACAACAAATAGTGTTTTGTGGCAACATTGATAAAGCAATGTTTCATGATTAAGCTCCAATTGTTTGTATAAGGGTCACAAAATGAATTCTCTCCCTTATCAGATTGCCTATTGCTTTTAAAGATTTTTTATGTTGTTTTGCGAGGAAATTATATATACTGTAAATAATAAATGGTAGCATAAACAAGAATGATTTTTAATCATCATTTTATTATTTTGCAGCACATAATGCAAGATAAAGTATAAAAAATATCATGAGACAAGTTCACTATCAAAGTAGTTTGTTATATGCCAGATTCAGTCTTAAGTGGGTGTCCAACACAGAGTCAGAAGAATCACATATAATAATCTTTTGGGATGTTATTCCATTGGTGTAATAGAAAACCCAGCATTAAAAAAACAAATGTCAGGTTATGGAGCTTGATTTTATTGTGCTAAGCTATGAACGTATTGATACAGCTTTTCAGTGAATGCTTCCAATGAAAACTTTTCTAGAACTCTAGTTCTCCCAGCAGCTCCCATTGTCTTCTTTAAAGCAGGGTCTTTCACGAATTTCTCCATGGCTTCTGAAAACTGGGTTGGAAGAGGATCACACAAGAAACCTGTCTCATTGTTTACAACTGATTCCAAAGGTCCCCCTGAATTTACTGCGATGACTGGGCATCTCATATACATAGCTTCTAAAGGAACTATGCCAAAGTGTTCGTTACTTGGTGTATACAGCACACACGTGCAGTTACTAAGAAGAGCTATCTTCTGTGCATCAGAGAAAGATCTTAGGAATGTGATCTGCTCATTAATGCGAAGCTTGGTAGCAACAGCTTTCAGTTCTTCATAATAGTCCACATTTTCTTGAACTGCTTCATCATAACCACCAGCCAAAACCAAGTGAACATCCTTCCAATCCTGAGCATCAAGTTTACCCCGAAGGTCGTGTAAAGCTTCTAAGGCCAATACTAGATTTTTCTTCCTTTCATACCTATTGATGGAAAGAAACAAGAATTTCTTCCTGTTGGGAACTATGTTAGCTACATCTTCAGGAATAACAGTATCAAACACGTTGACATTCAAAGAAGGGTACAAGACATCTGGATTTATGTGAGATAAGGATTTGAAGGTTTCTTTGAAAACACTGGCTGTGAAAAAGCTGTTGACAAGAATACAGTCTGCCATGCCAGTAGTATACTCTTCCAACCAGTCCAGTGGAGCTCTGTAGATACGTTTAAGAAATGATTCCCTCTTGGTCAGAAGCTGATCAGGGAAGTGACAGTAAAACAAAATCTTCTTACGGGTGCGGGCAAGACGGAGAAATGGAATGCATGCAGATACCTAGAAAAACAAAGAAATATACCTAAGAAAGAAAACTGCTATACTGTACTGAATAACAGTGCCTCTTATGCTTGCCCAATTGTTACATTTAGCTGTGTTTTATCTTGAACAACCCAAAGGAATGCTCTCTACATTAGATGTTTAATCTGTATTATCTGCATAATCTAGAATGTCTAACCTTTGTTCATTTACTATCGAATGATGTCACTAACCTGCGGCATAATGCATTTGCCCCAGTATTCCTTTTCATCCGAAGTCAGAAAATGTGACTTTGCTGCAAATTGCTGCTGCAACTGAAGGAAGCAGCTGGGGTTCAAGAAGTCTGCAACCCTGGCTTAGTGTGTGTGTAATGTTTTAGGTGCTTTCCTTCCCATTTAGAAAAGGAGTGGATGAGATGATAGCGGCTAGGGACCCTTCAGGGTGTTTCTTCCGTCTGGGCTGGTGGGACAGCAAGATGCCCCGTATTTCTAGAATTTTTGTTTCTGGCTCCTTGACAGCCATTTGCATGGTAGCAACCACAGATAGAGTAACATCTTACCACCCCTGATAAGAATAAATAAGCAGATTTCTCCCTCTTCACTTTCTTTGCTGCAAGCAGCATGCATGTGTTTTGTAAGCACACTTTCCTGTGAGAAGGTCCCATTACCATCAATGGGCACTTACTATTTATTAAATTTGTGTACTACCCTTCATCCGAAGATCCCAGGCCGGTTCATGACAGCAAACGACAAAATGAGAATGCAAAATACATAATACTACAAAAACCAAGGCTTATGCAGTGGCCCACTCATGAGGCAGGGTCCACGGGGGCAGCAGATGTTCCCTTCCCTCTCATTCCTGATGCAGATCTTTCCTCACTCCTTCCCTGGCTGGGGTGGGGGGCGGCGGCGCAGAGATTTTCTGATTTGCCTCAGAAAAATGATAGCTCAGTTGGTAGACCATGGGACTCTCAACCTCAAGGTTGTGGGTTTGAGCACCAAGTTGGGCAAAAGATTCCTGCATTGCAGGGGGTTGTACTATGGGACTCTTGTGGTCCCTTCCAAATCTACAGTCAGGGCCAGATTTAGTTTGGTTGAGGCCCTAAGCTACTGAAGGTAATGGGGCCCTTTATATGTGATATTTTAGGGAGCAAGCTAGCAGGCGGGCCCCACTCATAGCTATCAAGTTTTACCTTTTCTCACGAGGAAGCCTATTCGGCATAATGGAATTTCCCTTAAAATAAGGGAGAACTTGACAGCTATGGCCCCACTACTTACATCGTAGGAGCCTACACAACACAAAACACTGTTGCTGTATGTAGGTTTTATTTTACTTGTTTTTTATCTTATATTTTGGAAATGTACATCCGGCCCCCCCCCCCACTTTAAATGTTTAGCTTATACGTAAATCCGGCACTGTCTACAACCCTGTGATTCTATGAAATGTCTTGGGGCGGCCCTTTGCTGTAAGAAACGGGTTCGGCTCTTCTGACTGCCGGATCAAGGAATGGTAGGGTGGGGCCCCCCAAGGGGCATCTAGTCCGACCCCCTCACCTGGTCGCAGACGAAGACGTCGATCTCCTCCCCGCTGAGCAGCAGGAGGCTGAGCGCCAGGCAGGCCATGCGGAGGGCGGCGCAGAGCGCGTGGCCCCTTCCCAGGACGCTCCTGGGCAGCCACCCGCCCGCCGTGCGCACGTCCAGCCCTCGCGTCTCCGAGAAGCAGCGCGCCGGGTCGTAGCGGGGCGTCCACACCTGCACGCGGCAGCCCCGCGACAGCAGCGCCACGGCCGCGTCCACCACCAGCCGCTCCGCGCCGCCGAGGCCCAGGTCCGGGTGCAGGAAGGCCACCGACGGGCCCCGCGCCTCAGCGCCCTCGCCTCCCGCCATGGCCGCGCCGCCGGGGCCGGCCCCTCTGCGCACGCGCGGGCCGCGCGAGAAGGGCCACGTCGGCCTCCGGTAGAGGGGTGGCCGAAGATGCGCCTGTCCCCCGCGGGGGGGGGTGACCCTCTGCCGTCATCGCAGAGCGGGAGAAAAGACGGCGCCGCGGGGCAGGAAGGCGGGGAAGCCCGAGCCTGCTCGGCGGGGAGGTAGCGCTGTCCCCGCTTGCGGGGAAAAGGAAAGGGTTCGAGCCAGGCGCTGTGCTGGGCAGCCGCATGCTAGGGGTCCTTCTTCCTCAGGCGCTGGCAGCGAGGCCCCCTCTCTCGTCGCCTGAGGAGGAGGAAGAGGGGGAATCCGCCACGACGACGGAGGCGACACTTGCCGGCTGAGGGAGTTTGTGAGAAGCCGACGGAGCCGCTCTTCGCCATGGTGAGAGTCGCGGAGAAGCGAAGGGAGGAATACATGGCGGGGCGGGGGGTTGGGGGATTCCGCTGCCTCCGGGGCTCCTGACCGGGTCCGTCTCTTCTCTCTCCCCGCAGCCTGGCCCCAATCCCAGCGCCACCAACGTGGGCGCCTCCGGCCGCTCGCCCAGCAAAGCCGTCGCCTCGCGGGCCCCAGGATCCACCGTCAGGCAGAGGTAGGTCGGGAAGGTCGGCCGGAGCAGGAACGATGATGTGTCATTATTATTATTATTATTGCTATTAAGGTTATTGTAGTATTAATAACGGTGTTGTTTACTGAATTTGATAGCCGCTTTCTCTTTGCCCGGGGGGACTGAAGCCAGGCCCCGTTTAAGGGCGTCAGGGAAAACTCCCGAGGCGCAACGGAAGCGCCCTCAAAGTTTGAGGCTTACCCCAAAATCCGCCTATTATTATTATTGTTGTTATTATTATTACCCCAAAATCCGCCTATTGTTGTTGTTGTTGTTGTTGTTATTATTATTATTAAATGTGTCGGTCCCTTTTTCCCTCAGCTTCACAAAAGCTCTCCTTCCTGTCTGGAGTTAGTTGAATTCCTTCGGTGCGGGGTGGGCATCGCTTTGTACCTTGGGGGCTCTCTGCCATTGAACTCTTTCCCCATACACCCGCAACCTTACTTGTGGGATTAGCACAGATCAGAGACTTAGAAACAGTTCCAGTTTCTGTCAAGTTTTTAAAAACTTTTAAAGTTTTTAAACATGTCTATATACAGCTGAAATGATGATTGTGGTTATCAAGTAAATATTAGACATTGTGTTTAGCTAATGACAGTCACACGAAAGCCTCTTGTAGGGAGAACCTTTCATATTTGGTTACTGTTGCTGCATTTCGGTTATTGGTTTTCTTTTTTAGGAAAAGTGCTAGCTGTGGAACAAGGAGTGCAGGCCGTACAACTTCTGCAGGCACTGGAGGGATGTGGAGATTTTATACAGAGGATTCCCCTGGCCTCAAAGTGTAAGTGAAAATATTAAAATATAGCAGTTTTATTAGAAAATCATTCTAGTGTTCTCCCCAATCATGCTGTCTAGTTACATGGAGGAAGAACAATTTTTGTAGTTGACAAAATGTTGGTTTTGAATTTTTAAAATCTAATTATCTTATGTAGTGTGCATGCATATAAACGTGTGCGCACCTTAATTTACTAAGTCAAATAACACTATGCTCTTGGGTATTTGATATAGACTATACTTAGCAGGCCTGATTAGATATAATGCTGTTTAACTACCCATTGGAGTAACATGAAGCTTTTAGGGTTCCCAAACCTTGTAGGTGAAATAATTACTTGAGGTTCAAGAATTCTCCTCCATTTGCAAATTTGCACTTGCTTTTGGGCATGGCAATGGTTAATTAAGACTTAAAAGGCATTTTTCTACTTCTGTTAATGCAATTCTTTTAGTCAATGTTACTTTTTAAACCCTTTATTAAAATTCCATTTGATAACTTTTTAATTGGGTTAGATATGGGTATCTCACAGTATCTTTAAATACTGTTTATGGTCCACTAATGGTGTTAAGATGCACATGAAATAGCACCAGTGTTTTCCTTGATTTCTGCTCCTCCAGAAGCTAAGTTGTATAGGGCCAAAATATTGTACTTTAGACTATTACCTGCATGTTTCTTTTGGCACATGAGAGAATTGGAAACAGATGAGAGAATTGGAAACAGATAAAATAAATATGGAAAACTGTGTGTGGTTCAGTTTTCAGTGAGCAAGTTCATCTACACGTAGGACATGCACAATTCCATAGCTTCAAGCAAGTGATATTCAGAGGCATTTTGCCTCAGACAGTAGAGGTAGAACATAGCCATTGTGGTTAGTGGCCATTAATAACCTTATCCTCCTCAAAGTTCTCTAATACACAGTCACTACTGCATTTTGTGGTACTGAACTCTAAAAACATTATGATTTTTAAAAACATTGTTTGCTTGTTCAAAACTGCTTTTGTTAGCTTCCTTTGTATTGGATAGAAAGGTAGGGTAACCATTTTGTTAAATAGCATGTGATTTTAAGTTTTAGCTAAAAGCTAATCTATACCTATTGCTGTGGATAATAAATACACCCCCCCTTTATTTTCAGTGGTCCTGTTCCAGTTCTCGTGATGAGTCTCCTGTTTATTGCATCTGTATTCATGTTGCACATCTGGGGCAAATACACTCGGTCATAGACTTCACTATATCCCACCTGCCAACTTGAAAACTATGATTTGGACCAAAAGTATGGTAGCTTTCAGAGTTTACTTGGAATCAAGTCATTTGAGCTGTTTCTCTAGATAAAACTATTGATTTTTTTCCTTAATTGGTTTTGCTGTTGAATGGACTCTTAAACTTTCTCTAGGAAGGGTTTTTGATTCCTTTCTGTCAAAGTTTATTGCTATTTCCTATGTATACTTTAAAGTGCAAATTATTTCATTAAAATTTGTCTACATAAATTAACTGCTTTTTTGGTCTTTCCCTCTAACTGTCATGTTTGGTGGCGATTAAAAAACACACAAAAAGCCAGAAACATGTTTTCAAAGTTTCATATAATATATACATTTGAATAAATAAAGAAAAAAAAGTGCACTGCAAGAAACTACATTGCAGCAGAAGACTTGGCTAAGGCAATCAAGAAAGATAAACTCATGAAACACCCTGGATGGCCTTGTAGGCAGATTTTACAAGAACTTGGTTGATGTACTGTTCCCACATCCGCTATGTCTTTTTAATCATCTTAAACTGTATTCCAGTTCCCCAGTCCTGGAAAGAGTACAGTGTTAGAGTTCTTTTAAAGCCTGGAAAGAATCCTGGATCCCTGGATTCTTTATAGACTGCTCTTGCTCATTGGCCAGGATGCCAAAATATTCTCTAGCATCCTGCCTGATAGGTTAGCTCCTGTATGAGGAGTGCTGGTGAATTAAGACCAGACATGATTTGTGCAGAATCACCATATAACAGATCTCATAAGGTACCTCTTTAGTAATTTACTATGTTAAACAATCACGTCAAACACCTTAAGAAGAATTAACATCTTTTATTTAAAAGAAAGTTACAAGGAAGGAGATTCCGACTAAATAGCAGGAAGAACTATGACAGACACTAAGAGCTGTTCAGCAGTGGGACGGTCTCCCTCGGAAGGTGGTTTTTAAACAGGTTGGCTGGCCATTTGCCAGGGATTCTTTAACTCTGATTCCTGCATTGCAAGGAGTTGGAAGTAGACGACCCTTTTAATGGAGTGAAAATTCTGCACATGCAATCTTGAACCTGTGCATCTTAACATGCAGAAATGCACTATTCCTTGCTTTGTATGTAGAAAACATGAGACAAGGGAGTGCAAGTCATATCTGTAATACTGAGATATACCCAAATTGCCAATATTCAGAAAACAGAGCTGGGTAAATGACTGATCCAATAGCATATAAAAATATGCTTTGGCTGTAATCTCGGTAATACTGACTTGTAAGGCCAGTCAGTGTTTATATAGTTATTTAAAATATATCACCCTTCATAATAGATTTCAGGGCTGTGTACAGCTCAAGAGGTACAAACACACCACGAATTATCCTCATATTGGAGATGAGGAGAAGAGGGTTGAGGAGGCTGAGATGAAGGGAGTTATCTAAGGTAGGTACTAGAATTCAGCTTCAGTGCTTAACACCAGGTGATAATCCTAAAATGAAAGTGTTTGGTATGCCAATGCTAGGGAAGCTATGAAGTGCTGAATGGCTTGTGGATTGGTAGACATTGGATGCTCTTTGCTGGGGGGGACGGAACTGAAAGTTGTTATTTATTTAAATCGAGTCATGATTGTAAGGGGAAATGTCAAAATAAGATGGTGTGTCCTAAAAGTCAGAAATGGTAAAACATTGGAAATCTCAGATTTATTATTTTAAATATGTGATTTGTACACAATTGAGTGCAGTTTCTTAATGTTTTGGCTTGGCAGTAGTTTGTGATCAGCCCAGTTGGCTGGAAGACAGCTGGGGAGAAGAGATTTGTCACAATTCCCAACATGTTAATTGCTGTACTTTCCAATTACCTTAACAAAAATATGCAAATTTGGAGTGGCACATCAGTTAATAATAAGCTTCCAAAGTGCCCTTTTGTGCTATACCAAGTTCTCGCCTTCTGATCTTTGAAGCAGAAATTATATCAACTGGAAAAAGAGATTTCCTCACAGTTGCTTTAAAAAAAATTCATCATATAACCCAACATGTTCCACAGGGAATTCCATGGTTTGTTGTTGTTGTTTTTTTTGTTATTTTAAGAAAGCAAAATTATCCTGAATTGGTTGAGAGTGTTTTTTCACTAACAGCAAGTTGTTGTTTTTGCCCGTGGAAACGGAGTTGGGAGCAAGTGAAAAAGGGTTGGAACTACCCTTACTCTGCTCAGAATTGCAGCCCAGTTCAGGTCAAGCCTTGACTCTTTTGCTAAGAGCAGGAAATAAAAGCAGAACTCTGTGAACTCACCAGGATCCTCACACTCCAGCTCTTCTCCTGACCTGGCCATCGATTCCAGGACACCTCCACTGGACTCCGGAAAACAGCCTGAATTGCTTACATTTCATCTAATGCCTGCTAAAATAAAAATTAGGCACAACACGTAGACTAATAGCTGTTACTGTAAATCATATGTAATAGAACAATGATATCATTCAAAAGGTAGAAATAAATCTATTAGAGTTCATATATGCAATGTAACAGACTAGTGGCACTTTTAGTTTATGTCATTTTTAATATTCTAAATTCACGTTTGGAATTCCATGTTCAAAATTGAAATGGTAGATTATTTTATTTTTCTTTGTGAATATTATTAAATATAATTGCAACTCTCAGTGAGGAGCCTCCATCAACTGTTTAGTGTGATCTTGGTCCTGACTTCCATTTTGCATACTAATTACTGGTACTAATTGCCAATAATCCCTCTTGCCAACTATGCCATCATAGCTGTTCCCTAGGTTTCTGGAGTTGGGAGCTGGGGGGTCAGGGCTGGGCATGTCCATGCATTGAAGTCATTCCTGTCTTCCTTCCCTTTCCAAATCAAACACTGAACTGGCCATGCTGCAGAGAGTTGGACGGAGTGACTTTCAGGTCCAACTTCTGACACTTCTGTGATTCCGACTAAGAGGCATCTCTTCACCAGCTGGCTATCTCTTAGGGGGCCAATCTGTTGATCATGTGATTTCCAATTGTTTTCCCTTATGCAAAAGACAGATGTAGATTCACAGAGAGGAGGGGGGGAATGGAAGAAAGATAGCCTTTTTTGGCTGCTTAAGACTGCATGATTTAAATGCTAGCAGCCAAGCAAAGCTGTTATTTTTCTAGTCCAAGCACAAAGCCAGGAATAAAACGGTACCCCTAATTCCTTTCAGGGATTCCTCCTCTCCCTCCATCGTGTAAGTCAGCAAGCTAAATATTAGAATTAGAGCAACAAGGGTTATTCCATGCACCATACCAAATCCCCTCAATGGGCTTGCCCCCTGTCTTGTGTTTGGTATGCTTAAAAGAATTCCAGTTCTGTCTGCCACTTGCATCCATTGCCCTCTGCCTTTTCTACAAATCTGAGAGTCTTCTCACACATTGTCTTGAAGTATTCACCTAATAGACTTGCCTTTAAAAAAATGTTTCCAACAGGCACCACAAACAGTACAGTGAAGATACCAATGGGCAGGAAGTTCCAGTGTATAGATGCTGCTACACAGAAGGAAGTATTACTCACAAGTTTGGAACGAATACTATGTGGCACTTGTGGTGACATGTGGCGCTCTCTCTGTGCTCCATCTTCAGAAGAGGCTGTGAAAGTGTTCGGCTGCTGTCTGGAAACCGTGACCACAATAAACAGACTGAATGGAGGTGTTGTGGATGGGAAGAAACATAATTTGTATTTGTTCAGTCGTTCAGTCGTGTCTGACTCTTCGTGACCCCATAGACCAGACCACGCCAGGCACGCCTATCTTTCACTGCCTCTCGCAGTTTGGCCAAACTCAAGTTAGTAGCTTCGAGAACACTGTCCAACCATCTCATCCTCTGTCGTCCCCTTCTCCTTGTGCCCTCCATCTTTCCCAACATCAGGGTCTTTTCCAGGGAGTCTTCTCTTCTCATGAGGTGGCCAAAGTACTACTAAGTTTTGGGAGGGGTTTATAGGTTGTATACTGATGTATCGTGTGTGTGTGTGTGTGTGTGTGTGTGTGTGTGTGTGTGTGTGTAGTTTACAGCGATAAAACCATACAATAAGTCCATTAAAAAGTTAAAAACAGTTCTGACTTGTCACTGGACTTTCCCGTGGCTAGGAGTGTTTGTGTCCAGCTTAGTCTGGTTCACCAGCTTTGGCCATTCCAGGACCAAGGTGGCTTAGCCTCAGTTGCCCATGCTCTGGTGACATCCCTCCTGGACTACTGCAATGCGCTGTATGTGAGGTTGCCCTTGAAGGTGGTCTGGAGTCTGTAGCTTCTGCAGAATGCGACTGCGAGCTTGGGAAGTGGGGCAGCCTAATAGGATCATTTGTCAGCGGTCCTGAATGTGCTCTATTGGCTGCTGATGAGCTACTGGGCTCAACTCAAGGTTAGTACTAGAGGATGGCTTGGGAGCCAAGCACCTGAGGGAGTGCCTTCCCCACAAGCAACCCTCACATCCTGCAGTTGTCAGAGGAGACCCTGTAGGCAATGCTGCAGCAGGATGCTGCCCAGTTGGAGTTGATCCATAAATCCTTCTCTGTGGCAATTCCCTGTTTATGAGGTATACCTCTCACTCGGGTGAGGTCTTTCTCCCTCCTAATTAACTTTCACGTTCATCAGAGCAATTGATTGTTGAGAGATACTGATCCTGGTAACCTTGAAACCACCAGCTGTGAATGCAGGCAGCATGTAGTTTGGCCTTAGGTAAAGGTAACGTGACCCCTGACAGTGAAGTCCAGTTGCAAACAACTCTGAGGTTGTGGTGCTCATCTCGCTATACAGGCTGAGGGAGCCAGCGTTTGTCCGCTCCGCAGACAGTTTTTCCAGGTCATGTGGCCAGCATGACTAAGCCGCTTGTGGCGCAACGGAACACTGACACCAGAGCAGTGCATGGAAACGCCGTTTACCTTCCCGCCGAAGCAGTACCTATTAATCTACTTGTACTTTGACATGCTTTTGAACTGCTAGGTTGGCAGGAGCTGGGACCGAGCAACGGGAGCTCACCCCATCGCAGGGATTCGAACCGCCGACCTTTTGATTGGCAAGCCCCAAGGCTCAGTGGTTTAGACCACAGCGCCACCCGCGTCCCTTAGCTCCACACAGATCTCACAACGACATTCCTGTTGATACCACTGATGCTTGAAAGGAAAACTGGAATGTACAGAACCAGCCTGATTTGATGAAGAGTTTTTCTAAAATATTGGTATTTCATGGGTAGGTCAAGATCTGTAACCAGATCATCATAACCTGACCGAAAACATTAATACGGCCAGTGCCAGAACCATACTTTGACAGCAAGTATAGTGAGTAGGAAGAATGAATGGACTGAAAAGGGGTGGGGGTAGGGAGTCAGAGGGCAGGTTTATATAAGATAGATACTACATCTAAGATGAAATGTGGGTCCTTTTTGCAGGTTGGGCTTGAAAGTGATGCTGTATCTGGAATAGTACGTGTCCTGAAAGTTTCTGTAAGTCAGTGTAAATGAAGGAATGGAAAGCTGGTTTCATACTCAGGGCCACTCTGGAAGCATTTCACAAGCAGAAGCCCCACAGCTAATTTGCATGCTTTAGTTACATACGTAATTAAGTAGTACAGCAATTAGCGTGATGGGAAGTCTGACAAGTCCCTTTCACCAGCTGAGGCTTCTAGCTGGCTAGGATAGCTGAGAACCTCAGCGTTTGCCAGTTAAAGTTTTCTCCTAAAGCATGCTGAACCATGACGTTGAAGGACTTGAGCCACTCTCCCATTTTAAACCCATTCTTGTGATGAAAGCTGATCCCCAAAATCCCAGTAGAAGAGGATTCCTGCAATGGAACATATTTAAAAGCTGTAACTGGTTCCATGAGTACCAGATCTTCTTATACGGCTGAAATACTTCCAGCGCTGCCTAGCACTAAGTAACTGGCACATTAACCAGTCCCAAACAGATTACAGATAAGAATGAGATTCAGTCCAGCTTCTGTTACCCTTTGAAGGCATAAATGTGCGCTTGAGAGTCATATGCACGCACAGAGTGATTATACACTTACCTATTCTCTAAACTCCTTCAATTTATTGTTTGCATATGGTTTCAGATGAAAATATAATGCATTAAAGCATGATTTGTGCCTTACAATTAAAAAACAATTAACCTGGCTCTGCTGAAGTGCTGTTACGCTTTTGTGCACAAAATTCTTCCTCTGAGCAGCAACCCTAAGAGCAGGCAATGGAAAGGGGTGGGGTGGGGGGGAGGGCTGCTTTGAGGAGGAAAATGGTGGAACCCTGGTTGTTCTTTTGCTCTTCTGACCTGGGCGTAACTAAATCTCTTTCTTCGCTTTCCCCTGCCATTGTTTCCAATGGGAGGGGGAATTAATTAATTAATTAATTAATTAGTATACCACCTGTTATGTATTGAAGTTCTCACCCTAGGCCACTAGGGGTGTTGTGTATACCACCGTGGCTGCAGTTCTCACACAGGTCCACAACATGCAAATGAAGGATTGAGAGTGCCGTTCATGGATTGGGTAGCTAGAGAGAGTTGTTATGTTGCATGTTACTGAATACTATATAAGCAGGCTGGCTGAGCCCTTCAGTCCAGTTCTGTTCCAGCCTGGGAATAAAGAGAGCTGCTTGGAGAATCACTGTGTCGTCTGCTATGTCCACCCACTACTTAATACCACCCTTCATCTGAAGATCTCAGGGCAGTTCACAGCATAAAAATACAAGATAAAAACACAAAATACATAATATAGAACAAGAACCCAAACAAAAAATGTATTTAAATGAAGAAGAAGAAGAAGAAAATGGGAAGGAAGACACAGCATTCCTCTGCCCTTATTTCTGCCCAGCTGGCTCAAGTGGCAATGAACCATGTCTGTGTTTTGCCTCACACACCAACCTAAGTGTCCATTGTGAAGAAATGTCAAGGCTGGTGACTGGGAGGGAGGGAAGCAGGCAGGCAGGTTGAAGGAGAAACATTTGAGACCAAACAGATGACATCTCTAGTGCACATTGACAGTGCTTTTAAAAACACAGCCCCCAAAGGCAAATTTGGGTCAGTGATTCACAGGGGCCAAGCCCCTATTAAGCCATGACAATTGGAATGTGTGGCAAAAAACTGATTATTTTTAAATCAGCCAAATCTTGGCAATCTACTGATGATGCTCCTTGAGCTGTCGCAGAGTGGTCAACACAGAGGTCTCTCCCTTTTAGTGGCTTTAAATTCACTGCCTGCACAATAAAATTAAAAATACCACCAAATAATCCATTCTAAGCAACGGTGCAGAAATAAGGCTGTAACTTGTGCTGTGGGAAAATCAGACTGGTATATGTGTCTATTCATTCTCTGCCCCATGAAATTTCTTGCCAGCGTTCTATATCTCCATTTGATCTATTTCCACTAGAAAATCCACTTTCTTAGGGTTTGGCCTCTGCTGGCAGCTGTAACTTCACTCAAAGTGTTTGTCACAGAAGCCACAGATAGCAACCACAAAGGGGAGTGGAAACTATATGAAAAGATCAACTTCTCACATGCTCAGAGAACTCTCTCACCAGATATTCTTATTCTGGGTGATGAGCACCACTTGATGCACGAAGACTTTCCTCCATCAGCATCACCATAAGAATGATTTTTCACGAAAGGCTTCCTTTACTTTAGATTGTTGTTGTTGTTCAGTCGTTCAGTCGTGTCCGACTCTTCTTGACCCCATGGACCAGAGCACGCCAGGCACGCCTATCCTTCACTGCCTCTCGTAGTTTGGCCAAACTCATGTTAGTAGCTTCGAGAACACTGTCCAACCAACACATCCTCTGTCGTCCCCTTCTCCTTGTGCCCTCCATCTTTCCCAACATCAGGGTCTTTTCTAGGGAGTCTTCTCTTCTCATGAGGTGGCCAAAGTACTGGAGCCTCAACTTGAGGATCTGTCCTTCCAGTGAGCACTCAGGGCTGATTTCTTTAAGGATGGATAAGTTTGATCTTTTTGCAGTCCACGGGACTCTCAAGAGTCTCCTCCATCACCATAATTCAAAAGCATCAATTCTTTGGCGATCAGTCTTCTTTATGGTCCAGCTTACTGTAGATCTCTGAAAACCACCTCTGTGCGTAAGAGTGGTCAGATAAATAGAAGAAATTGTAGTGTGGTGTATATAGATCTTTGGGGATTCCCTTTACACTTCCATATAAATAATAAATGCTGGTTCAGGGATTATTACAGCTTGGGTGTTTGCTGCAGTAGGGGACAATGCTTTACAAAGAGCATATTACAATTGGCCTAAGAATGAGTGGTAGGTTTTTGTACATCACAAAAAGGCACGGACGTTTTGATATTATGCAATTTATCTAAAGTCAATGATTAACTGCTGAAAAGCAGATGAAAATATTTAATTGGCTAACAGGCATAAGATGTGATAATATTACGTTAAGGCATTTTTTTTTTACAACCAATGGGAAACAACGGCATAGTTTTAGTTGAACACCATTTTGTGGCACTTAAGCTAATGAGATGGGACGTGGGTGGTGCTGTGGTGTAAACCACTAAGCCTTCGGCTTGCCGATCAGAAGGTCAGCGGTTCGAATCCCCGCGACAGGGTGAGCTCCCGTTGTTCAGTCCCAGCTCCTGCCAACCTAGCAGTTCGAAAGCATGTCAAAGTGCAAGTAGATAAATAGGTACCGCTCCGGCGGGAAGGTAAACGGCATTTCCATGCGCTGCTCTGGTTCGCCAGGAGTGGCTTAGTCATTCTGGCCACATGACCCAGAAAAACTGTCTGCGGACAAACGCAGGCTCCCTTGGCCAGTAAAGCGAGATGAGCGCCACAACCCCAGAGTCATCTGTGACTGGACTTAACTGTCGGGGGTCCTTTATCCCCCCTTTTTTTAAGCTAATGAGACATGCATGATTGCATTATTAGCAGTCAATTATAATTTTAAAAAATACTTTTTTTATCTTACATGAACATCTGTACCCTATGATATGTTTGGCTTATGTGGATTCCCAGTGTTTCTCCAGTTGACAGGTTGTGCTGCAGAATTGCAACCGAAGGGATTCGAAACAGAATTGGAAATAAATGCTGCCTCTCATCTTGGAGCAGCTTAAAGCCGCGAAGCGGTTGAGCCAAAATGTATGGATCCAAGAGGCACTCCCATTTAAATGGCTTGTCAGATACCGATGAAATCTGTATTTATTTCTCTTTCACGCACATACCTTCCAATCTCTTTATTAAGTAGGTGCCCTCCAAATTCAGCCGAAGACTAGCATCTGTCATTTGATGTCATCTGCAGATGGAGCCTCAGTGTCCTGCACAGAGTACAGCTGTCCATCTCTGGCACTCAGGTGATGAATTGTTCACTGCAAGCCAAGCTATTTGGTGCTGCAGGTGGGCCCTGTGTGAGTAAATGGGAATGATGTACCGTAGTTATGCATATAGATACTGAAATCATTCTAACAATGAGTTTATATAAATTAAATAATCTCTATTTACAAGCTGGTCTCTGACCGTAATCATAACAAAATTATTATTATTATTATTATTATTATTATTATTATTATTATTATTAATCTTTACATTCAATGAGCCTGTTTCTTGAGGTGTCTATACAGGAGCACTGCACTTTGATAATGAGAGACTTGCCAGGAGTCGCAGGACCCAATGCAGAGTTAAGCATTTTTAAGCACTCTAATATCAGGTCTCTGGTTCAAATCACACCTCAGTCATGAGCTCCCTAGGCAGCCCTCAGCAAAACACAATTGCTCAGCCTCAGCCCCCCATCTGTAGTATGGCATCATAATACTGACCTCCTTTGTAAGGATTATTGACATATGGGATGCGCGGTGGACGTTCCAGTGCCAACTATGATTACTTTTGTTAATTTTGTTCCATTTAGTTTGGTGGAAGCGAGAAGTGGCTACGTTATGACCCCATTTAAGCGTATTAGTGGGATTCCAAGCTCTCATTCCTTGTTCTATACCTGATCGCCACTATAGGGTCCACCCGTAATGACAGTGGCTTTAAGTTGTAAGTAACAGGAAATAATAAAGCTAAGAATATTCCACGTGTCGGAAGCAAATGAGGATTGTTGGCCTTATTTTTAAAGGTTGTAAATTCAATTCCTTCTGACCTTTTTGTTAAACAAGTTAAATAGTTTGCTGCTTCTTTCTTCTGGGCACTAATTAATTCTTGTGTTAATTTTCAATTGGAGCAAGCAAGTGACAGTGTACTTTATTAAGCTTTGCAGGTTACAGGTGTATTTAATAGGAGTGTGCAGCAAGCACCAGATTCGCCTTGTTTTTGCAGCGTTTGGAAACAGCCCCATCTGTTTCAGCTCTGCTCTGTTACACAGATTCATTTGTTTTTTTTATTCATGTTCAAATCTGATCTGTTAAATCTGAAGCTCCCCCCTCCTTTTTCACATAGATAGCTGGATTAAATTTGCAGGCAAAGGGCACCCCCTACACCCAAAAAGGGGGATTAAAGCTGTCAAATTCCAGGTGGATAAACCCCAGGGGGAGTTGTGCACAGAATCCTCAATTTGTTTTTAATAAAAAAAGAAGAATTATATTATTTGCCATGTTTCCCCATATGAAGCCTATAGATAATTGGGGTAGAATGATGCCATCAGTTTCTGGGTTAATTTTATAGTTCCCACCAACGTCAGGCAATTTTAAATCTCTGAATGAAGTAGAATAGATTTAAGTAGCTGAACTCTCCAAAGTGCTCAACTTTGGTTGGATGATACCCCTGGTGTGAAATGTTTCTGAGACACTTAGAAATGGAGAAATGATTTCAATACATGCCTATAGGAACTGCAGCACTCAGTCAATTGTTATTTATTTACTTGTTTTAAAATTATTTTGTTATTAAATATATAACAAACAAGACTAGCAGAATATTCCAATAATTCAACAATTTCTTTTGTTGAATTCTTAAATCATTTTTATTAATTAAAAAAGTATCTTCAGTTTAATTTGGGGAGGTTTAATTTTTTAAAAAATACAAGTACAAAATATGCAGGAGATTATCTTCTAGAAGCATTTCCCCCTTCTGTAATACACAGCATCTAAGACAGTGTCTGACATTACACCAGCATGCATCATCTAAAAACAGGATGCTTCAGAACTACTGATTTTATTCGTTTTCAGATTTAATTGGTTAACCAATGAATCAATTAATTGACTCCTTTATCTGACTGGCTGACTTAGAATAAACAATTAGAGGCATGGCTGTTTGCCCTTGTGATCTGTCCACTAGCCAATGAGAATGGCTGATAATTTGCCTGAGATATAGAAGATTGATAATCTCCAGGCTCTTTGGGAAGCCAATATTTAAGCAGGTTTCACAATTTAAGCCAAACATCCCCATTCCATGTTTCTCTATGAAATTAAAGAACCGAGAAGGGGGAAGGTCGACTGGATTTTTCTAGGAAAGTATAGTTGGAATACAACACGCAGGGGCGTAGCAAGGTAAATTGATGCCCGGGGGCAAAAAAAAACCTGTCACCCCCCCCCCCAGACATGAGAAGGTCAGGTGGTACCCGGTGCGGAAAATTTCTTGTCAACCCCCCCATTGATCCCCCCTCCCGCAAAAATTGTTTTACATTATTTCATATTTTCTTACAAAGGAATAATAACAAGTAATAATAAAAAAACTTTTATTTATATCCCACCCTCCCTGGCTGAAGTCGGGCTCAGGGTGGCTAACATCCGATACATAACATTGGTATAAAATCAAACAATAATTAAATTACCTCCTAAAAACATCTCAAAATCAAATTAAAGTCTAATTAGATGGCTTTCCACAGGGTTAGGGTTGGGAACAGTAAGTGTTCTCTGAACTGAAATTTCAGCCTTCATGACATAGGAAAACAGCCAAGTGAACAGCTATTTTGGTGGAGGAGGGTCAAGATATTAACCGATATGCATGAAATTTCATATATAGCTATATAATCCCTAGTATAGTAAGATAACACCTTTGTAGCAGGCATTTTCAAAAAAAATTGTTCCTTGATAATTTGTCACCCCCTCCATTATGGAACCCGGGGCGGACCGCCCCCCTCGCCCCCCTTTGCTACGCCCCTGACAACACGCATACCAGACAATGTGTGTTACCGTGTGACATGATCGTTATCCCGTCTGATAAACAAAGGGGAGAGAGGGGCGCTGAGTAAATGGGTATGCTTGAAGAATGTGCCCCCGCAGCCCTGAAGCCAGTCATCTGAGGAGATCACTTGCTACGAAGCGTCTAACCCAACCTGTATTACATTTGTGCTGCAGCAGGGATTTCTTTTTCCATCGACCTCCTGATTGTACGAGGGGACTCCAAAACTCGCATGTGAGCAGCAACTGTTTGTCCTCCTCCGAGTACATTGTGGAGCGGAGCCAGCGGAGAGTCTCTCTTACTGTCCATGCCTGCTGTTCTGTACTGATTAGGAATTGGATAGCAGCTCTATGAATGTGATGCTGCCCAGCTTCCAGAAGTCATGTGAGATGGGGCATCAGGAAACGGGAGCTGACGGTCACATCACAGCCACTCTGAGAAGAAATAGCCGTCTATAAAAAGAAAGGCATTCCTGCAGCATGACTGGAGCTCTGGCCCTTCACTCTGGCCCTGGCCTGGCCTGGCACATGCTGGGATTAGAAGTCACACCGCCATAAAGATGCCACTTGGGCAGGCAATGCCCATGCGTTATGTGTGTGGTGACAGGTCCTACATTTTCTACCACTTACAGCTTAGCCCAGGCAACAGCAAATTCTGCTCCCCCCTCCCCAAAAAAATACCCATACAAGCACAAACAGCGCCCAGGATCTGAACTGGAACAGAACAGAACTGGAACTGGAGCAGAAATTATTTGCTGTCGCACCATTTTTTTCAGCTCAATGATCATTAACCCATGTTTTGTGTATGTATACTTCACCAGTCACCTTCCTCGTTTTTCCTTTCAAAAAGTAGCACCCAGTACAAATGAAAGGAACATTCTCTTTAAAACCCTTATTCCCATATTTATCAAACAGATTCCAGTTCTCAAAACGACTTTTCAGCGTGTCTCCTCTCCCTTTCCCTCCTTGGAAATGAATTAGTTGACCCAACTATATTTGAGGCATTTCCCATTCTTATTAACATTTAACGGGGGAGAGGGGGTGTTATTTGGAGACTTCCAAAGAAAAAGGGGGGAAAGGGTCAGACATTTGCTTTTATCTCCTGTGTAACCTAACAACAGGAATTTTCTTCAGGGCAATTTACAGATTCCATAAATATACAAAAAAAGAGGCTCTCCCAGAAACAAGAGCTTTGGTTCAGGAATCAACTTCCCTATATCTCATAGGTTTCGAGACTGGCTAAAATATTGCATTTAACAAGCTGACACCTAATAACATTTTCCAAATGCCATCAGTGTCTTAGAACATATCACTTCAAACTGCATTTTAAAACGGAAGTTGAAAAATAATGAAATTTGAATCCTTAAAACTTTGCTCCTTTATGAAGCGGCCTCAAGCTTTGCTTTAAGTGGGCATGTTTTGTGTCGTACTAGGATCCAGAAGAGCTGGATTCAAATTCCTACTCAGCCATGAAGCTCACTGTGCTGCCCCTCAACATACTTGTTGTCAAGATAGAATGGATGGGGAAGGGATGGGGCATGAATGCCGCCTGGAGTTCCTTGGAAGAATGTTGGGGTATAAATATCATCATCATCATCATCATCGAAGGCAGCTTTGGTCTCTGTGTTTTCCTGACATTGCATAGCAACTCTGCCAATGGCTAGGGAGAGCTTGCAAGCTGAGGGATCGAACCCAAACTGTGTTTACTTCAGATTTTGCCCCCTGTTTTTTTTAATGAGGGCAAATTGGCAATATGAGGTTTTTTTAAAAAAAAAAATCATATGTTTTAGTTTGGCACCCCATTAATATGTCTACAATTATGGTATTTGCTTTTAAATTACATTCATGCAAATTCTGGGATCAGAATTAGTACATAAACATGTAAATTGCTGCATTATCCTGCTTCACGGCTGGAAATATTTCTTCAGGATATGCTGACAGATATCTTGTCAAGTCTAACAGTTTTTTGAGAGGAGTTTTTCCTCTCTTAAAAGACCCACAATATCACAGAAACAGAAACCGTGCGTTTTGTGAATTACTTAGGAAGACTGGTAGATGGTGCTAGAGGGTGCTCAGAAAAGCCCGTTGTAATGCAACTGCTACTTCTGGAAGCTTCCCTGTTTCATGGGAGGAACCAAGGCCTTCTGGCACCCTGGGCAGAAGAGAAGGCACAGGTCTTATTAATTCAAGTTCAAGTGGCGATAAACAAGGTTTGTGTTTGATGGAGAGATATATCTTCCTCTGTTGTATGGCTCTTTCATGTATTGCTCACCTGACAGAATATAGACTGAATTGTTTATAATGTCTGACACAACTTCAAATTTCTTCTGAGATTCTCTAATTCAGCATCAGTCATAATTTTCTAAGAAAGAAGGAAAGAAAGAAAGAAAGAAAGAAAGAAAGAAAGAAAGAAAGAAAGAAAGAAAGAAAGAAGTAACTTCTATTGCAACTAATAAGTAAAAATGGCAAAAGGGGGGTTGGATGCCTTTTAGGAAAGAACAGAAGACGCCCTCTACTTTTCAAATCAGTTGTGAATATTTATGTTTTTGTTTATGCTGGAAGCTGCCCAGAGTGGCTGGGGCAACCCATTCAGATGGGCCAGGGTACAAATAACAAAAAAGAAGAGATTTCATGAGAACCAGAGGAATTTAAGGTGGATTTGAAGTCTCTCTCTCTCTCTCTCATATACCCTCCAACATTTCTCCGATGAAAATAGGGACATCCCATTCCACAATGGTAATTTTACTATTTATACCCCACACATCTTACACTCTGGGCAGCTTCCAACATATATAAAAACACAATAAAACATTAATTTTTTTTTTTTTAAAAAAAAAACCTTCCCTACACAGGATTGCCTTCAGACAGCTTGGAAGTGTCAGGTAACTCTATACCCTCCAGCATTTTTCCAATGAAAATAGGGACATCCTAAGGAAAAGAAGGCTGATCGCCGAAGAATTGATGCTTTTGAATTATGGTGCTGGAGGAGACTCTTGAGAGTCCCATGGACTGCAAGAAGATCAAACCTATCCATTCTCAAGGAAATCGGCCCTGAGTGCTCACTAGAAGGACAGATCCTGAAGCTGAGGCTCCAGTACTTTGGCCACCTCATGAGAAGAGAAGACTCTCTGGATGTTGGGAAAGATGGAGGGCACAAGGAGAAGGGGACGACAGAGGATGAGATGGTTGGACAGTGTTCTCGAAGCGACTGGTATGAGTTTGGCCAAACTGCGAGAGGCAGTGAAGGATAGGCGTGCCTGGCGTGCTCTGGTCCATGGGGTCACAAAGAGTCGGACACGACTGAACAAGGAAAAGTGGGACATTCCGGGATCAAATCAGAAACCTGGACAGCTTCTCTAAATTAGGGACGTCTCAGGAAAATAGGGACACTTGGAGGGTCTGAAATCATTATTATTATTTCCAGGCACCTCATTGTTTCCACTGTGCCCAGAGTGTGGCTCAATTCTTTTGTCAGTGACCATACAACATTCTCCTCAACCAAGTGGCAGCCTGCACTTCCTTCCAATTAATTCAGATTTCCCTGATCTGCAGATAATCCAGTTAAGGAGGGGAGGGAATCCAACATAAAACCATGCATTACCTGAGTGAAGTGAATTGAGAGTTCACATTTTGAGAGAGCTTTTTTAAAAAAATGTATGTAGTGATGTTTTAGTGGGTGCTCTCTGTGGTCACACCCCCTACTTCCATTTGCTCCCGCCACCAACACAGTTTAGCACAATTTTGTTTCAATCAACCGAAAGGAAAAATGTAGCATGCCTATTACCATTAGTTGATGCTGAAGGTATGTTAACAATGTCTCTGTGTGTATCAGTATTGCTCAAAAATGCTCTTGTGCAAACAATGATATCAAAAATAAAATTAGCCCTTTAGAATATAAACAGGAATCAGCTTGCTGTCTTAAAATACAGATGATGATAACCACATTACTATTCGTATTGTCAATTCATCTTCAATATAACCAAGAATGGGCAGTAAAACCTTGCTCAGAATTTTGCCCTCTTTACTAGGATCTCAGTCTTCCCATTGAAACATGAAATAATATCTCTGGGAAGGGATGCTGTTTGAGAAATACAAGTCCCAATCTCCTTTGGGTGCATGGAATTAGCCTCATTGTCATTTCAACTCAACATTATTTAGGCACACAGTTAAGGGCTTAGTCTTGTGTTTACAGGTATGTGAGTGAAATGGCAGAGCAGGGAGAGAAATGTGATGTTCAAAGGGGGGGGGAGCAATCCCACGGGATACATCTCAACGAACGCAAAAGCTGTCAATAGTAAAACCGTCACTGGCTTACAAAGAAAGATGCAAAGTTGGGCACTGAACTTGTCTGAATTTTCAGGGTATAGTAGAATCCCAAGAATGTCCACCTGAGTTTATTTCTTGGAAGCTTAGTAAACTGTTATGATCATCATAGTTCCTCTAGCAATTCCATCACCTTTTAAAATTTCTGTCTGCGACTGGGCCGATATTTCAGTGAAGTCTCTGTGCTGATCCTAATGTGTCTTTACCAAGTGGTAACCACAAATTTGGATCCTTACATGGTATATAATTAGGTTTATTGTTTTCAGTGCATCTCTCACGAAGCAATTAACAGGAGTGTGTTTCAGTTCTCCATTTCATTATCTATCCTGTTGCCCAAAGGAGAATTACCAGTACTTATCACAAGTCAGCAACAGTTGACTATATTGTTCCCTTGACTATATTGTTGTTTTCAGATACATTTAATTCAGCGTTTTTGGGGTGGGGTGGGATGGGGGATACAAACAAAGCAGTAGGACAATGTGCAGCTTGTTGTACCAGATTGCTTCAGAGCACAGAAGGTCTGCCAACCAGCAGGGAGACCCTTGTCTTCACAGAGCAGGAGGAAGGCGAACTATTAGCCACAGTATATTGAATGCTGGAGACATTGCCTCATGTCCGTGCCTGAGGGAATTTCACACTGTTAAGACCCAAACACATTCTAAAGCCAATATTGCGTTCTTTTTGTCAGTACTTACATGTTAACAGAGAATCAGTGTGATGAAGATAAGGAAAGTATGATGGAGTGTTTGGTTTTTAAGATGTTGAAAAATGTCTGTAGGTTGTGTATGTTTTGTCGGAAATATGTGTATGTATTATAATTTGAAACATTAAAATAAAGCATTTTAAATAAATAAAAAAAGAGAGAATCAGAATATAATATTTGAGGTAACGGAGCCCAGCATTTTGTTTCCCACCCCCCACTACGGTCAGGAGGCTCACAAGTAGGGCATCACAGATCCTAGAGCTGTAGAGTTGAAAGGGACCCTGCCCCAGCATCTTATCCTTATGAGGAATACTGCCATTGAACATGGAGCTTCCATTGAGCTTTCCTCACTAATAGCTGATGATAGACCTGTCTTTCATGAATTTGTCCATTTTTTAAATAAAACCATGTTTTGTGACAGTTTAATTCAATAATTGTGCATTGTGTGAAGAAGAAATGCTTTATCCTGCCTGCTCCAAATCTGCCAATAAACTTCACTGAGTGATTCCAGGTTGAAAGATGGTGAAACATCTTTTCCCTATATCACCAGCTTCTAAAAAGTTTCAGTCGTGTCACTTAATGAGTGTTTTGATGGGCACTGTGTTATAGTAGAAATATGATATCAGCAGTTTTATTTTCAGTTGTTTCCCTAATGATTCCTAGCATGTAATTTACGTTTTTCACTCAGAGTTGACATCTTCACTGAGCTGTGTCCACTACTGCCCAAAGGCCTTGTTCCTGGTCAGCCGCTGCCAGTCCAGACTGCATGAGCACATATGTGAAATCAAGGATTTTTTGCCCTGACATGCATCACTTTACATTTGTTTACACCCAGTGGTGACTGGCAGCCCCTGGACCTGGTGGGGTGACCTGTCTTCGCAAAGGTAGAGATCAGGTTGACGGTTCTAATAGGGAAACTAAGGATAGAGTTGAATGTGATAACCATTAGAATTCCCACCATCACAAAAAACTCTTTATCCAGTTCACCAACAATGCTTTGCAAATTTTAAACTGTGCATTACAAATGGCAACATTTGGTGCAGTCATTAATGGAGATTTGATTCAGCTTTGTTTGGCACCCACTGGCCACCAACAAAATGAAGAGGAATCAAGTTCTCTCTCTTCCATCTGTTTCATTTTACTCTACCGTTATCCATGTATCAACACACAAAGGAAATACTCCTGCTCCTGCATCTGATTTTAACATCAAAAATACTAATAGTGAAATCAGTCTCTGAATGTCAGTCATCATGTAGTCAAAATGACGTCATCCATGTACAAGAGGGAAGTATCAGCACGTTTAGGAGAACCCAAGGTCTGCAGAACAATAATAAACCCAAGGGCAGTAACCCCAAACCTTTCTTAATATGACCAAGTGTCTGATCATGGGAGAAAGAAGACCACAGGAAGGGGAAATAGAATGGGATCACCTAGAAGAGAGCATTGCTGGCTGGCTGGAACCCTGAACAGGAAACTCCACACTGCAACATTGGGAGGGGGTGCCACAAGTGGGACCCACAACAAAATGTTTCCATGTGGAAAGTTCTGGGTTCTGGCCGATGCTCACTACAGAGGCAGACTAGAAGATCAGCATTTTTTAAATTTTATTTTACTAAAGTGCACTTCTAACCTGTTCTTGCAATGTCCAGTCTTAGGTTCACGTAGACATCATAAATTCTGCGACCACATTTTCCAGTGGTTCAGAAACTATCTACTCCATAGCTGTCAACCTTCCCTTTTATTGCAGGAAATTCCCTTATTCCAGCGCCGTTTCCCGCTGCTATCCCGGATTGTTAGATACCCCATAATTTTTCCGGATTTCAAAGGAAACAGCTCCTCTCCCTCCCTGCCGGCCAGGGAGGCGCCTCAGCTGCGTAGCTCAGCGGCTGCGTTGCTCACCAATAGAGTCTGAGAACGACTGGGGGCAAAGCTTGCATGCCTTGTGCTGATAAAATCGGCCGCGTTGCCTGGGGACTCACCTTTGCTCCAGCACTTCCCAGCGGTGTGGTTTTCTTGCTGCTGTATCCCTTTGCCGGGTCGCTGTGCTGTGGGAACCACCGCTTAAGGTTTCATTTGGCTGCTGGCTGGGCTTTCTGCCTCTGGGCCTTTGGCTTGGAGGGGCTCAGAACATACCTGTGCTCAGAATTGGATGGATACTAACATCATAGAATCATAGAATCATAGAGTTGGAAGAGACCACAAGGGCCATCCAGTCCAACGCCCTGACAAGCAGGAAACACCATCAAAGCATTCCTGACAGATGGCTGTCAAGCCTCCGCTTAAAGACCTCCAAAGAAGGAGACTCCACCACACTCCTTGGCAGCAAATTCCACATCGACAGCCCACTCACCCTTGCCGGGGATAAGGTCTGTCTGGAGCGGGGGTACATGGAGGGAAGAGAAGGAGCGGCTGGTTGAGTACAATGGCGGGTGGCGATCTCGTGGGGGGGCTTTTGGATTTGTTTTGGAGGCTCCTTCGATTGACTGTTATGGGGGAAAGGAAAGGAGCTGGTTGACTAAAATGGCGGGCGGCGATCTCGTGGCGAGGGGGGGAGGCTGCCATTGCCTCGTGTATGTGTGTGTGTGTGTGTGGCTAGTTAATGCAAGCTGAGGGGTTTTTTGAATGCTGGACACTGTTTTGTTGCACGTGCTGCTGCAAAGCCAGGCCGGGGAGCCATCTTAAGTTGAGGCCGCATAGGCCTTGTGGTGTATGTGATTCAGATTCTATTCAGTTGAACCACTGGTTACAAAGTTGACATTTTTTCAGCAATGCCCCCCCCCCCCAGTGAGCCTTCTCTTGTTCACTTCTTTTTATTTCGAGGCAGTACACACCTATGTCTGTGGAACTGCAAACCTTTCCAGTCATGTGTTACTCCAGTCAAATCCCACGTATGAATGTGGTCCTCCACATTGTAGGCTTGCTGCAGGAGAGCAATCTCTTTGCAAATTGCAAACTCTGGTGTATTGCTTTTCTTCTTTTTCTAACAAAGAGAGAGATGGATGGAGGTGGAGAAGACATTCCTTTGAAAAAAAGCAAAGAAGTTGTGCAAGTATCTTGAGAAATGGGAAAGCGAATTTAGCTTCGTGAAGAAGAGCTGAGTGGGGCACGGCCACGTATTCTGCACAATTTGCAGTTGCGATTTTAGTGTCTCCCACGGGGGAAGGACCGATGTCACTCAGCATAAAAAAATCAGCCAAGCACAAGCGCAGGCTAGAGGCACAGAAACATGCCCCGACAATGTCCGCATTTGTGACTAGGAATACCACAGAGGCTGACCAGGTCATAAATGCAGAGGTTAAAATGGCCATGCTGTGTGCCAAAAACAACATTTCTTTCACCTTCTGCGACGACTTCAACAAGTGTGTATCTGACATGTTCCTGGACTCTGCCATTGCGCGAAAATATTCTGCAGGGAAAACCAAAACTACGCAAATCATAAAAGTTGATTCAAATTAAGAAAACAATGGTACCTCGGGTTAAGAACTGAGGTACCACTCTCTCATTAATCAGTGATCATTTTTGAGCACAACAAAGGATAGTTCAGTCTTTACAGGCAGAATACATTGTACAGCAAACACAGCCAAATAGGCAAAGCTAATTGTGAATATGGCTGGCCTCCATCACATGTTTTTTAATTGGAGGATGTAAGACATGGATAGCAACACAGTGGAGGGAGACAGCTGTGCATAGTTGCTCTTAATAATCAAGACCTTTGGAGCAAATACTTGTAGATTCGGTATATTTTCCATTTCCAATCACTTTTTACTCACTTGAATGAAAAATGTGCTTCTACCACTGCGTTTCTTTCAGTAAAGGTCATGAAGATTGTAAAATACATTTTGAGTGCACCATAGCATCCAAATAGATATAAGAATCGCAAAGCAAACCTGAAGTGTAACAGCAGATGTCATACTAGTCTTAACGAATAAAATATAAAAGAAAATGTGTGATAATTCTAAGAACGGTACTGTGTGCTTATAGAAACAACAAAAACCAATCCCTAGGATTAGGCAAATAAACTAATTATTTTTTTTCTTGGCAGAGGAAATAGCAATCTTGCTTTTTTTCTCTTTACTGTGTTCCATTACATGCCCACATTTGTTATACCTGCTGTAGAACTGCAGAGTGTCACAGGAGTGGACAAAATTATCCCACCGAGGGCCTAGCAAGAGCTGCATTATGGGGCTCAGTTTACAGATTAGTAAACTTCTTTAGATGGGTCTAAACCACAGAGCCTTGGGCTTGCCGATCAGAAAGTCGGCGGTTCGAATCCCCGCCATGGGGTGAGTGCCCGTTGCTCAGTCCCTGCTCCTGCCAACCTAGAAATTTGAAAGCACGTCAAAGTGCAAGTAGATAAATAAGTACCACTCCTGCGGGAAGGTAAATGGTGTTTCCGTGCGCTGCTCTGGTTCACCAGAAGCGGCTTAGTCATGTTGGACACATGACCCGGAAGCTGTACACCGATTCCCTTGGCCAGCAAAGTGAAATGAGTGCTGCAACCCCAGAGTCATCCGCGACTGTACCTAACGGTCAGGGGTCCCTTTACCTTTAGCTTTAAACTTCTTTAGAGTGCAAGGTGGGGCTAATTAATACAACCCGTGTTAGTGTGTGATACGGTGTTTTTGGAATGCCATTAAGAATGGTAGTAGGATTTCCTAATTTTCTAGATAAAGTGCAAAGGTGAGAAAATACACTCTCCAAATCTCCAAGAGTACCTATATATGAGATTTTCCAAATTTCATCACCACGTAGTATGACAGAACCCAAAATTAGGCTATGCAAATAGGCACACAAAGCAAAAGAGAAACAAGCACCTCCAGAATAAAGGTAAAGATAAAGTAGCCTCTGACTGTTAGGTCCAGTCGCGGACAACTCTGGGGTTGCAGTCCTCATCTCACTTTACTGGCTGAGGGAGCCTGTGTTTGTCCACAGACAGCTTCCGGGTCATGTGGCCAGCATGACTAAGCCGCTTCTGGTGAACCAGAGCAGCGCACGTAAATGCTGTTTACCTTCCCGCCGGAGCAGTACCTATTTATCTACTTGCACTTTGACATGCTTTCAAACTGCTCGGTGGGCAGGAGCTGGGACCGAGCAACGGGAGCTCACCCCATTGCGGGGATTCAAACCGCCGACCTTCTGATTGGCAAGCCCTAGGCTCTGTGGTTTAGACCACAGCGCCACTCGCGTCCCTTCACCTCCAGAATAGAATAGCATAAATATAGTTATACCTGTATCTTACCTTGCAGGTTTGTTGTGACAATAAAAGGATTGCCGTTTTCTGAGCTCATTGGAGGAAGGACAGGATTACAATGTGATACATTTGGTAGACATTTTGAGACAAAAGCACAGGATAGCATAGCCTCCCAGTGCTGATTATGAAGAACCACAGCTGAGGGTGCCCTGTCCCTCCCTGTCCCTCCACCACCTCCTGTGCCATGCAGTGGCGCTGCATTAAATGCCAACCCCTTTTTGCATTGTGGCAAATATCTTTTTAATGCTAAATTTAGTGCATGGGTTACATGCAGTTCCTGTTCTGTTTAGTAAGAAGGAAGAAAAGAAATTGGCGCCCTAATCTCTTTCATGCTGAGATCTATTGTCACTTTATTAAATTCAAATTTACTGCTGAGTTCCCAGCCAAAAAATAGCTGTTAGCACACTATAGTGTAAAGCATAAATCTGAGTTCACTGAATCGGAGACATTATTAAAGGAGAAAAAAATGACTTGATGGTCTGTCCAGCCTCATAAATCTTAGCGTTCGCATAAAAGATTATGACAAAATTTACGTCCACTAAATGCATAGTATTAATGCAGTCATGGTGGCTGGTAGTCAAAACAATTTCTTTAGCAATCTGATGTTTAAAAATTACGAGGGCCTATATAAGGAGATGTCTGGGAGGCAATATTTACACAGCAATATTTTGCATAGAATGCATCTTCCGAAAGCCAGATGTTTGGCGAGTCTGGCCATTGGACTTTGTCCACCAGGCTTCACTGATGCCAGGCAGAACTTTCCCTATCATATGGTGTTCTAGGCCATCCGTGTCAACATTAAATTCACCTTTTCCATCAGCCTGGAATATGGTTCATTGCTTTTAAAAAACCTGTCAGTTTAAGACCAGACTTAAGACTCATGTTTCTTCAAGCTCTACAAAGCCAGGGGACTGGATGCCAAGACTGATGCCTTAACAGACATGCCCTGTGCCATGATAAGAAATTATGTTGTGCAATGTCACAAACTGAGTTTGCTTACAACTTACCATCTATGCACCCACATGTTTCCTGGGTCTTTCAGGCCCAAATCCAGATGGGAAAGATGGAGTACCTGGGACCAGGAGAGTTACCTCATATTGTCCTCAACCTTCGTTGCCTTATGAAACATTGGAATCTTAATGTATTGATGGAGGAAACTTTCTCAGAATTGACCCCCATGCCTACTTGTTGCTTTCAGTCACCAATTTTATTTTATTTTATTTTGCAGAACCAACTAACAAGTTTGATTCTTGGGTTAAGCATGAATAAAGCCAAAGGACATAGACTTCCATCAGCTCCTCTAGACACTGGAAGGGAGTGGAAAGTTTTTGAACTTGGATCGCTGTTGTGCTTTTATCCGCTTTACTATTTTCTTGTTGCTGTTGTTTATTAACGTGAATAAATGCTTTTGTTTTGCCACATCTCATGTGTGCGTGGGGGGTCAGCTCCCAGTGCACCCAAACTGGAGTCTCAAGTTTTCCTGTGTGTGGGCCCAAACTGGTTTGACCCCTGTCCATTATCCTAAATCAGATCGTTCCACTGCATCAGTTTCACAGGGGAGGTCATCAAAGAATGCAGCAAGCTACTCTTTTGGTAGCAGTTTTCAGCTGGAGGTAAGAAGAAGCCAGACTTCCTTTCAGGAGTAAATGCTGCAAGGACAGCACTGAAAAACCCGTCTCCTGTAAATACCTAAGGTAAACCAGTCTTTCAGTTGGTGAATCCTAATCCCATGCTCTACTCTTTCCCTTCATTTCTAGTTTTGAACTTCAATTACCCCATGAAGCTCCTAACCCCCAGTTGTAAAGTATAGCACACAAAGAATATCATTTATGTTCTAAAACTCCTACAGGAAAGTTTTCATACAAGTTTGTACCTTAATAGTTTTACTGTGTCAGAGTCTGCCCTTTAAAGCTGTGTACTAAACGCCCCTTTTTCACTCCAGAGCTTTCCCTGTGAAAAATCGCTCTTTAAAGCTTAATCGGAGCAAATGACAGTCCGCAGAAAACCTGAATTGGCGTTGGCTCTGATTGAGTGCTAAAGAAACAAAAACCAGCTGCTCTGACGTAGTGTTTTTAAGCATGAACCTATGCCTGGAAAGAGTGGGGCAAAAGGCAAGTATGGATGAGCCCTAAGAAGCGTTGAAAGGAATTTGCTTGTCCTCTTAGCCCTAGTCCAGTTGACTTGAGCTCTTGAGTCATTGCTCACCAATTTATCTGAAGTCACATTCACATAAGGAAACGGCACCACAAAAGGGAAAGACAGTTGCTTCTCAGATGAACCATTCATGCGAAGGACCTCACAGTGAAATCTGTGATGAACCTGTTCTCAGTTAAATCTGTGATAAACCCCATGGAATTAGTAAAATATAAGGACCATAGGTTCTTTTCAGGCCCTTACTAGCAAACATCAAAAGGATAATCTTAGACTTCAGTATTTTGTTTGCCAAGCTGTGGCTTCCAAGGTCAGAATAGAAAGCAATGAAGCTTCCTACTCTGCAAGGTCTCTGAAGGAATCCAAATTTCTCTGTTCCAGATATTTACCTGCTGGCAACGCAGATCCTGCCTAAGGGAAGGAAGGCAGTGATGGATAGGTAAATCCCAAGGAACCAAGTTTAGTTACGTAGAAAGATATGTAGAGGAAGAGATTGAATCACCAGTAAATGCAGTCTGTTAACATCAGAAAACATGGTTTGAAGGCAAAGGGCACAGAAAATGTGTGAAATAGCCCCAATAAAAGCTACGTCACACAGGATTATTTTTTACATGGTAAAAATGTGAGATGAGTGCACATGTGTTTATTCATGACTATTAAGGGAGGGGGGTGTTGAAACACTTATTTCCTGTCGGGATATTGCATCCAGGTGGGAAATTCATCTCATGCAAAACACTAAGTAATCGGGACAAATTGTTATTAAGAACAACAATGATATCTTGATGATATGGACAACCTGCTGGAATATGTGTGGCTGACCACCTGCTCCTTTGGCACTTGTGCACCTTGGCTTCTTAGAGTTAGCCATAGCGGATTGTGGGTCTAGAGAGTGATTGCTGCTTCCTTAGTGAAGGGGGAGGGACCAACGGCCTTGAAGGAGGTGGTGGGGCACCTTCTCCTTAAGAAGACCTCCATGGACCCAGAAGCATCCCTTTTTCATCAAGGTGCTTGAGAAGGCAGTGGCAGTTCATCTTTAGGCATGCTTGGAGGAAACTGATAACTTGGTATCTGGCCACTGAGTTGGATGAAGGTGGATAAAGTAAAACTGAATCTTTATTAAGATGTGGCATGCTCTGGCTTGATGTCTCCTGGGTCTAAGAACTAAGGGAACAGCCTGATTTTGATATGCTGCACTTTCCCAGAAGGTGCAGGTACATAGTCTAGGGTGCTCTTCGATACCATCTTGTTACTGGAGATGCAAAGGTCTCCAGCTGCAGCCTTTCTCAGCAGGGATAGCTTGGCCACAGGAATCCATGCTCTGATATCCTCCCATTACTGTAACTTTGCCCTCGAAGACAACTTGGGAATTGCTGCCGGCATGAAATGCAGTGGTCCAACTTTTGAGTGGAGCCACCCGCCAAAATCATGTCACATTGATTCTTAAATATCTGCATTGAGTTTCTGGTCTGAATAAAAGTTTTTATAAATGACTTATAAAGCTTTGAATGACTTTAGGCCTAAATCCTTAATCAGCACCTTTCTCTGCAAGAAGAGGGAGGTTATCAGGTATTTGGGAGGTTGCTTTCAGTTTGGTGGGTCATCAGAGCTGTGCAGGCCTGATTCATATTCTGCACATATTAATCAGATGGTGCACATGCAATATTCTCACTGGACTTGTAGGCATGCAGCGCACCTAGACAACTCCTAAGAATCAGCTGTGGAAATTGCCTGAAAGGTCAGATGGGGGAGCACTAGGATTATGGGCAGGGAACAGAACAGCAGGAGTGAGGCAAAACATTCTTGTTTGCAGGTCCCCGAGTCTCCTACGCGATTGCAGTTTGATCTGCAAAATTCAGGTCACTTGCCAGGGTTTGTGTTGCTACATTAAACAGCATTACAGAAGAGACAACATTAAACCGTACAAGGCTCCTTTGTAGAAAATAGCTTCCAAACAACAACAAAAGTATGGGAGCTGGGAAAGGAACAGAAAGTCCAACAAAATATTAAAAGCCGAATTTGTTTTTAAAACGTTGAGTCAAAAATGAAGCTAATTCTTACCAACAAAAGCAATGGGACAGCGATCTTAAATCTTTAACGCCAATGTAGGTTTCCCGGCGCCTTTTAATGGGTCCTCCAGAACTCTACACAGGCTTACCAAGTATTGCAGGAACTCTACTTAAACCCTACTGACACATAGGAATGTAGCAGGTGAAAATTACCAAATTATTTTTCGCCATGCCGGAAAAAACAACGCTAAATTTCTACAAGTGTACCTAAGACTACAGACTTACAATGGCTTAACACTTATTTGCTGTCTCCTTGATAAAAGTAGTTCTGTGAAAAAATAGGGCTCTTGTATTAGCATGCCCCCAAACCCTGTGGCAGGGGTGGGGGAAAGGTGGAGCCATGATAATGTTTGCATTTATTTAAACATTTACAGTATATCCTGTCTTTGTGTCAGGAGAACCTGAGGTTAATGGTAGCAAATCTACAGACAATTACAACTATGGACAATATAAAATATCTGAAAAATAAAAACTTAAAAATTACAGGAGAAAAATTGAAAGAGCAGTAGTAAGCAATGACAATTAATTTAGGCCAGAGGTAAAGGGACCCCTGACCATTAAGTCCAGTCGCGGACAACTCTGGGGTTGCAGTGCTCATCTCGCTTTACTGGCCGAGGGAGCCGGTGTACAGCTTCTGGGTCATGTGGCCAGCATGACTAAGCTGCTTCTGGCAAACCAGAGCAGCGTACAGAAACGCCATTTACCTTCCCGCCGGAGTGGTACCTATTTATCTACTTGCACTTTGATGTGCTTTCGAACTGCTAGGTTGGCAGGAGCAGGGACCGAGCAACGGGAGTTCACCCCATCACAGGGATTCAAACCGCCAACCTTCTGATCGGCAAGCCCTAGGCTCCATGGTTTAACCCACAGCGCCACCTGCATTTAGGCCAAAACATTCCTTTAAAAGTCATGCTTTATTACCAGACTACATGCTTCTCAATGAAGACCATTTGGGGACCCAGTACCAAACCAATATTTTAAAAGTGTTTCCAGGGGGGACCTGGGAAATTACAAGCAAGTAAGGGTTTATCCACACTTCTTCCTGTCCCACTGCTTTTCCCCAGGAGAAAACTGCTCTTTAGCATTCAATCGCAGCAAACAGCAATTTGGGTTTTCCCTGGATTGCCATTGGTTACGATCTTATCACTAAAGCAAAGGATTTGTGTTGGGAAGGATCAGGGCAAGGGGGAAACTGCTCAGACCTGTGTTTTCTAGGCATGGCATCAGCAGAAGTATGGGCGAGTGTAACTGTCCTGATCCCCTGGCCTACCTGACAGTGTGCCAAGACAAAGTTCCAAGTCGTGACAGTAACATACGTGTATGTTCCAAGGGAAATAATAGAATTGTAGAGTTGGAAGGAACCAGAATGGTGGGAAACATTATTAAAGATAATAATATCAAGCATATAGAAGAACAAGTCTTGCTGAAGAAGAATCACCATGACATCTGCAAAGGTATGTTTGACCTAAATAATCTTTCAGAGTCCTTTGAAAGTGCTGGCATTTGGATAGGGGGTGATCTGGTAGACATTGTGCAGCTGGGCATTCATAAATATTTTGATGAAGTTCATCACCAAAGACATCTGGGTGAATTTACCAGTCTTGCTTGATGATTGGGAAGTCTCTTTTCTTTCAAACACTCCTGCAGGATTGTTTGAAGGATAATGTCTTTGGCACCCGTTTGTGGATTACTGGCAATTAGGGTCTACAGCTAGGGAGACATGGCATAATGTTTCAGCAGTGACACTCTGACTCATGTGCTCATGCTCTTCTGCTCAGGGCTCGTCCACACTTCTGCTTGTCCCATGCCAAGAAATCACAGGACCAAAAGGTCCCTTGCCTGCACCTTTCCCAGGGAAAACCTGCTATTTAGCACTAAATCAGATCATACATCAATCTGGGGGAAACCCAAATTGCCGTTCGTTCCGATTGAGCACTAAAGAGTGGTTTTCCTCGAGGGAAGGCAGCGGGACAAGCGGATATGTGGATGAGTCCCCAGGTTTGAAAATAGAGGGTAGGGAAAATTTGAATCACAGAGAACAGAGATATTTACATGGCAGCAGACCACCATCAAAGATACAAGCCCTTTTCTTGGCTCTGAATGGGTGACGCCAAAGGGTGCCCTCCCTTTAGACTAGTTACTTCAATTCTGTTTGCAAGGGCAACATCCCCTTTAAAAAAAATCCCCCGTGTTGTTAGTAATGTTTTGTTGTATGTGATTGAGATGGGGGTTGCCTGACTATAGCTAGTGTAGCCTTTTTAATTATCTGTTTATTTTATTTGTCACCTAATTAAATATTCTCTCGATGACATACACAGCAAAATAGCAACAATTAAAACCTAACAACAAAACTATCCCTTTTTAATCATATGAAGCAGCTTCTGCTTATCGGAGAACAGCTGCCCCAGAATGCAGGAGCTCATGTGGTTGTTTCTCATCAACCCACCCACTGATTGAAGAAAAAAAATATCTTTGTGACCATATACAGTATATGCTCAGGGTCAGGTAACTGCACTTTATGAAGGTCTGAAAAAACTTGAGAACTGGTGCTAGTACCTAGAATTTTGTGGATTTTCCACCAATACAGTTTTCTTTTTTAAAAAAAATGGTTGGCTAGTGCTTGAACCGATATTATCACCACCACCAAAATGTGCTTCATAAATGCTATCAATCTGCTGCTTACTTCTGGAGACAGGATGACTTATTTGGTTTCAGGACTATTTTATACCCCACCTTGCTGTAACAGTGACATACATGAACAGAAACATCGTCACCCTACCCCACCCACCCCCCCACCTCTCTCCCCCTTCTCTCCCTAATGTCTCAACAACAACAATCGATTTGTAAAAAAGTTATATGGAAAAATACGAGAGAGACATTGCATTACCGTTGTAAATCAAGAAAATCTTTAATAAAAAATATTAAACAACAACAACAACAACAAAATTTCTGGACAAAAACAAGAATTGTGAAATAATCTGGCAGTAGAACAGAATTTTCTAAAGATTGTAAACAATCAAGATTGCTGCCATAAAGATATTTTAAACTATTCTTTTATTGAACATTGTTGTAGACCTCTCCTGAGAGATTTTACATTTAGTTGCAGCAATAGAGAAACGATCCTAAAGAATCTGGGATTTCTACCATCCAACGGATGTGTGAAAATCCATTGAAGAAGAATTCAAAACAGATAACTGAGAATTGTTATTTAAAAACAGAGATAACATTTGCATCCATAGGATGGAACAGTAAGAAATTGGACTTGTTCAACCAGACACCCATATCACATAAGCAAAACCACAGATCACAGTTAATTTTAAAATATCTTTCCAATACTTTGTGTGCAGCTGACTGGAATCTAATGGCCATAAAGGATTGCCTGTCTGCTACACCCTGAACTATATGTGGAAAGGTGGGGCATAAATATTTCAAATAAATACACATGTTAAATCAACCAAATACACTTTCTACCCCATGAAAGGATCTTTGTTACAGAATTTAAGTCATGCAACAGAATATGTTGAGCAAACCATTGCCAGGTCTTATTTTCACTTAGCCTATAAGTGGAAAGCACGAACCCCATCTGTAAGCCTTTAGATTGCCAATCATATTAAACTGGAATAGTTGTGATTAGATGCTGAAGAGGGCTTCTACCTAATATTGACCCTGTGAATGGAGATGTATGGATTTAGCTGATGCTAGTGGGAGAAACAAGGTATAGATCTTTTGCCATGTGATCTGGAATGACTTATGCCGCAAAACCTGTGCATTCAGTTAATGACAAAAGCATATCATCCAAAAAATGTTCATGGTACAAAATCACAAAGCATAACCCAGGAAAGAATGCAGAACGAATACACGCAGAAAGAAAGAAAGAAAGATTCTCACCCTCCCCTCTCAAAGAAAAATGGTTGTTGTCAACAATGCATCTAAATAAGAGGTTCCTGGCCAATAATGCTTTCTCTGTGACTAAGAAAGCAGGATTTGAAAATGTCATAATGTGGATCTATCAACCTCTCACACTAGGCGAAAGAAGCTGATGTCAAGCCGAGGCACTCAACAAAAGATCAATTAAGACTATCAATAAATTAAGCTGTTTTGGAGTGTCCATTATGGCAGCTTGAGTAGGCTTTCACCTGTTCCCCCCTTTCCCCTGAAGTAACCGTTGTATTCAGATTTTTATTTTTAAGGAAACGTCAGCCCTCTAGGAAATCTTACTTTCCCCGGTCATTTTCTTGGAATATTTGCAGGTGATCGTAGGTGAAGCCAATGTTTTGCACTGAATATATTTCAGCCAAAAGAAATAAGTATTCCTCCACTAGGAACAAAACCCTGAAGAGTGTTCGTGTATATGAGGAGCTTCAAGTTTCAGAGGCACATACAAGTATAGGCAACCAGCAGCCCACATGCCTTCCCTACTTCAGCCATTGATTGGGCGTCAAGGGAAAATATTGTTTCTATGTTGCTAAGGCTGCATCAAGATTGTGCGCTGGAGGTTAGAGGTTGCTCATGCCACACCATTTTTTTTATTGATAAGAAATACATTGGAAAACAAAAATAAACAGCTCCTAGCAGTGTTTGATTTATAACATAGAACTCAACTACTTTATAGCATGATCACGGGACATCCAGAAATTATAAAACAATGCAGCTACATAAGAACACGAACCATTCCCAAAATGCAATTATGAACGAGCCTCTTACATATGCACCATAAGCATGTCTACAAACTCAACGAGAGGTGTGAGCTTGAAGTATCACCTGCTCTCACTTTGGAAAGATGCCTACCCTTATTCTGCAAATAAAAGAAATCTTTTGATACTATACCATACTGCCCTACACTGAAATGTTTACTTATTTCTTTTATTGTTCTTTCGTCTTTTCATCACACTTTCCACCCTCTCCTGCCACAACCTTTGAGAACCACTACTTTAAACCATAGACGACATGTTTTACTTTAGAATCCACCCAGACAAAACACAGATAATGAAAAAATATTTGTTTTTAGCAGTGAACACAACCAGCCAACATTAACTACAGCATTATTATAGTGTCCCGACAGTTATTTGACATGCATTCATATCTCTTCCAGCTTCACCAGTTCCCCCCTAAATCATGCTAGCCCTTGTATCACTAATGGACACTTTCTAAGTGCCACTCCCTGATGGTCTTCCTTGAGCATAACTGAAATATACTCGGAGTCCTGCAGTGATTTCATTCTCTTTATTGCAGCTTGTAAAACAGTGACTGAATTTCCCCCCAAACCTCAGGCTTTTACATACATTATTTACACAATGAGTCCCATCTGATTGGCTGATTCTGCTTCCCTCCTGGAGCCTGATTGGTCTTCTCCTGCAAGCCAATCAGTTGTTGCGTTCTACGATCCTACTTGCCTATTGTTCCAGGATCCAAGCTTAGTACATATCAATCACGCTGCACGCTTTTTCATGACGTTGGTTTGGCCCAACAAATGCACCACCCTAGAATGCACGTTGGATTTTTTTCCAATGGGGCAACATGGCTACCTTTAAGCTTTGGAGAATGTTTCTTCTTTGTTGATGCTTTCAATATCATCTCCAAACACTGATCAGCATCAAAATTCCCTGCAAGGTTGTACACAGAACAAGGATCATTTACCCATCGTAGTCTGATGGAGTGATTGCACCTCCCGGAGGGAAAAGGGTTGTAGGTGGAACCGATACCACTTACCCCTTCAGTCTTGGTTTAATTCATCGTGCATGAATACTGGGGAAAGGGCAAAAATACTGTAAATAAACATGTTCAAAATAATATAGTATATTATTATTATTATTATTATTATTATTATTGAAATTTATATAATACCCTTCATTTTTTGTGTTTGCAGTATAAAAACACAAAAATTAACAATGATTTGGGAAGAGGCAACTTATTTGTAACAACTGTGGTCTTCCACCATTGGAACTCCCTTGCTAGGTAGGTTTCCCAGGCACCTAACCTTGTTATCCTTTCAAGTAGCTTTCTGTTCTCCCATACCTTTTAAATCCTTTGGTTGCAGAAGACTTTATGCCCATTTACAAATGTGTATGAAATACATATTTACCATGGATGTCAGCTACATTTGCTTCTGAATAGGCATGTATAGGTTTGCAGTGTAAATTGTTCAAATGCTGCCTAAATTTGCTGTTTTCGGTGGCTTTATGGTAAAGGTAAAGGGACCCCTGACCATTAGGTCCAGCCGTATCCGACCCTGGGGTTGTGGCGCTCATCTTGCGTTACTGGCCAAGGGAGCCGGTGTATAGCTTCCGGTTCATGTGGCCAGCATGACAAAGCTGCTTCTGGCAAACCAGAGCAGTGCACAGAAATGCCGTTTACCTTCCCACCGGAGCGGTACCTATTTATCTACTTGCACTTTTGATGTGCTTTCGAACTGCTAGGTGGGCAGGAGCTGGGACCTAGCAACGGGAGCTCACCCCATTGTGGGGATTCGAACCGCCGACCTTCTGATCAGCAAGCCCTAGGCTCTGTGGTTTAACCCACAGTGCCACCCACGTCCCGGCTTTATGGTAACTGTATCTTAATTTTTATATTTATATTTGAAACTTCATGGAGAATTTCATTGTTGAAGTTGCAGTACAGTACAGTACATAAATATCTTTTACAGGTATGGTAAGCACAATATAACACAAAATGCAAAGCAAGTTGTGTTGGCACACAGAATTTTTTTGAAATGCTTTGAAATTTGGTTGGATCTCAGAAAGATGCTTCCTGACTCTACATTTTGGAATACATTAAACAGTTGCCTTATTTCTATTATTTATAACAATGGATTAGTAAATTGGTGAGAAATATACATGCACCTAAGAGGGGGGAAATGGCATGTTATTAAATTACTCCTCAGCACAACTAAACCTTCCAGCCCCTCAATTCCATGGAAACCAACTAGTTTTCCAAGTAATCGATTTTTAAAGTGCTGTGAATATTGGATACAACATGATTACCCAAGTTACAAGAACATGTTGGCAGTTGTTTCTCAAAAGCTGCTCTCTATCTCAGAGGCAGCATATGCACTGTGCAAAGCAGCAGCTGCCATGGCAAGGAACGCTTTTAATTGAATACTTGAGGAAATAGACACATGCAACCTGTGTAACTTGATGTCAGATAAGTTATTGTTCCCCATGGCACTCTGCATTCCATACTTCCCTTGTAAAGGGTGGGGAAAGCCACCTCTGGCAGGTCTTCTGTTAAGAACTTTGCTTCAGGATAAGAAGAGAAATTGTGCCCTGGCTAAAGTGGTGCTTCAGGTTAAGAACAGTTTCAGGTTAAGAACGGACCTCCGGAACGAATTAAGTTCTTAACCCGAGGTACCACTGTATAGTGTTAGTTAAGGCAGGTAAACTAGTTAAAGTTTGTGTGACCCAGATGGTTACATTATGGAGCAAAGGGCTGTGCATGAATCTCTGAGGCAGCTTAACATACTCATTATACTCAACTCTAAGATTCTGGTCAAGTGGGTGGGCTTCTGGAAAGGGAGCATTGTTTGAGATATGTTGTTTCCTGTGCCCTTTTCCTACTGCAGACACAAAAATGGTCTTTGGGACTTCAGGTTACAGCAACTTTAAAAGAGCAGATTTTTTTCCTGAGCAATTATAAAACCAGAATCATGGGATTTACAACAGGAAAATATCACAGACCTGAAGGCATCGGGTCCCACAGCACTAAAGCAGATATGTGGATTTTCCTTGGATTTTATGGTTAGCAAAGCAGAGAATTAGAGGTCTCTTTCCATTGATTTTATAGTCAGTTTTTGTTGTCTTGCTCCTTGAGGAGATCAATGTTAAAGATGACTGTGGTGATTCCCCAAGGATCATATTATCTACTCTGTTGGCTGTTGGCTTTAGAAATGCTGCAGATTCAAATTTATATGAAATCTATTGTTTAGTCAAGTGTGTATTTCTAGAGTGATTTATTTGGATATTGCCATCTTAGTACTTTTTATAAATACACTGTCTCAAGCCATGTTTAAGTAAGGACAGATTAGTTTGGGGCAGGCGTCATGGGTTATTTAAATAAAAGTGCAATATTGAACTGCCTACGTATTTGTCACTATATTTTGGCAAACACTCAAAAGCTCCTTTCCAAGCAGATAGTGAAGGATCACAGTCAACAGTCCTACAATAGATGGTAAATCTGTTGAAATGCGAAGACACTGTGACATGCTTAGGGTGGGGAGACATATATTAATTTCTTAAAATATTTATATACTCCAAGAAAGGCTAAACGAAATAAAAGCACCTGACGTTGACACACGCTGCACAGAGGTGCAAATTGAGCAACAGAGAACATGTAGTATTATTTACCGGGTACTAAAATGATTTCTCTTTGGTTTGGAGCAATTAGACTGGCTTTCAAGAAAGCATTCAAGAAGCCAGACACCGGGCTCAAGGATGTGGGCCCTGTTGCAGCCTCTTCTTGATTGCTAGTGATAGTGTTGCGATACCAACAAAACTCACGTGAGGGCTGGGGAGCAGACTAAGAATGGTACAGTGGTACCTCAGTTTAAGAACTATTACAAACTATTCGGTTTACGAACTCTGCAAAACCGGAAGTAGTGTCCCAGTTTGCGAACTTTACCTCGGTCTAAGAACGGAATCCAAATGGTGGAAGGGCACCGGTGGCGGGAGGCCTCATCAGGGAAAGCACGCCTCAGTTTAAGAACGGTTTCGGTTTAAGAACGGACTTCCGGAACGGATTATGTTTGTAAACTGAGGTACCACTGTACTGCACATTGTGATCTAATTGTAATCTACTTGCTGCAGTAGTATTTAAGCAGAGTGTGCCTGCTTCTGCTACCAAAAAAGCTAGAAGAAGTGGTTGTGGTGGCTTCTGGCAAGATCAACTTTCCCCCTTTTTTAAGGGAAATTCCCTTATTCCGAATAGGATTCCTCGCAAAAAATAACATGAGCTCTCACCTCTTCTCCTCACTCCTGTGGTGGTGGCACCCCACCTGGTCCCTACCACCACAATGAAGCAAGGAGAAGTGGCTGTGGCTTCTGGGTTCCATTGAGGAGGAGGAGGAGGAGGAGGAGGAGGAGGAGGAGGAGGAGAAGAAGAAGAAGAAGAAGAAGAAGAAGAAGAGGAGGAGGAGGAGGAGGAGTTTGGATTTGATATCCCGCTTTCTCACTTCCCGAAGGAGTCTCAAAGCAGCTAACATTCTCCTTTCCCTTCCTCCCCCACAACAAACACTCTGTGAGGTGAGTGGGGCTGAGAGACTTCAAAGAAGTGTGACTAGCCCAAGGTCACCCAGCAGCTGCATGTGGAGGAACAGAGACGCGAACCCGGTTCACCAGATTACAAGTCTACCGCTCTTAACCACTACACCACACTGGCTCTCTTGAGATCTTGCAGGGTCAAAGTCAAGAGGACAGAAACAGATCCACTAACTATTAGGCCAAAGAGAAGAAGCCTACCAGCACACATTCTCCTTCTGTGACAATGGCCTTGCTCCTTAGAGGCAGGAATGCATCTTCCTCTTGCAGTTGAGAGTTGAACTCTCCATGTGCAACTCAGGACTTGAGTCTCTTTAGTGTACAGGAATTAGAATGATCTGATACTGTATCTAGTCCTACACAAAAGTCATCCTGTTACTGTACTTAATTTTTAGAAAACAAGTTGAGGGAATAAATACATGAACACATTGTTTTAAATGTTTTAGTCATCGTTCTTTTTTTTTTTTTTAAATCCAACTCTCTCCAGTTTGAAGTGCATGTGGAAAAAATGGAAGGAAACATCACACACACCCTGCAAATTCTCCACCCCCACATCTCTATCAATGATTCCCATTTAGGCTCCACTGCACTGAGCAATTAAGGATTGGGAATATAATTTTCAGAGGGGTCTCGTTTGACACCACACAGTACTTTTACTCTGAGAGCAAGGTTTTGTTTTCTTCCTTTTAATTAAAATAACATATAGAAGATCCAACTTTATTCCTCTGGAGTTTTGTCAAATGCTCCAGAGACCGCATCTGCCACCACAAAGTCTCTGCCAGGTTTCTTCAATTTAATTTCCAAATTGTACAGTTGCAACGAAAGACATAATCTGTGTGTGTTTGCCGGCTTGCCAGCCAGCCAAGTGCTGCTTTGCATTTCTTTCCAAAGGCTTTTTCTGAATATTGCTGGATTCCTTTGCATGAAATGTTTACATCATCAGACTAGGACAAAGGATTGGAACGCATCGCCATTTACTCTGGCTTCAGTCCTCCCCGGCTGCTGGTTGGAAGCCATGTACATGCAACCCGTATCTAGCCTGTGGTTTCTTTAGAAATATGGTGGGTTTTGATGTGTTTCTCCTGAAACCAGCTTCCACAAAAAAGGAAAACTTAAGACACATTCACTTTGCAGTTAAGGTGAGGTGTGGACACTGGAGACAATCTATTGCACATGCACAGATGGCAGCTTCATGAATAGGAGTCAGGGAGGATGTAGGTGTAGGGAAACCAAACAAGTAATGGGCACTGAGTGGTGACATCCCCACCGTCTCTCTGGTAGATTTGTTGTTGTTGTTCAGTCATTCAGTCGTGTCCGACTCTTCGTGACTCCATGGACCAGAGCACGCCAGGCACGCCTATCTTTCACTGCCTCCCACAGTTTGGCCAAACTCATGCTAGTCCTGATGGCAGCTCCCAAAGCTTCCCAATAAATGTTAAATAGCATGGATGGAACCTTCCAGAACACCACAGGACAACTTACATGGTGCTGAACAGGGTCCCACCATAACGACTTTCGGAGATAGGAGCAGAACCACTGAAGTAAAGTGCCCCAACGCCCAACTCCCTGAACATCTCCAGAAGTATGCCATGAACAGTGGTAGTGAGGTATTGTGGTCAACAGTAATCACCTCCTAAAAAAAAAAAAGGTAAAGGGTCCCTGACCATTAAGTCCAGTCACGAACAACTCTGGGGTTGCGGCGCTCATCCCGCTTTACTGGCTGAGGGAGCCAACTTTGTCCGCAGACAGCTTCCGGGTCATGTGGCCAGCATGACTAAGCCACTTCTGGCGAACCTTTGACGTGCTTTTGAACTGCTAGGTTGGCAGGAGCAGGGACCGAGCAACAGGAGCTCACCCCGTTGTGGGGATTCGAACCACCAACCTTCTGGTCGACGAGCCCTAGGCTCTATGGTTTAGACCACAGCGCCACCTGCATCCAGTACCACTCTATTCTGCCTTGGTCAGACCACACCTGGAATACTGGGCGCCACAATTTAAGAAGGATATTGACAACCTGGAACAACCAAGATGATCAAAGGTCTGGAAACCAATCCAGAACAGATGGAACAAATGGTGCCGTGCTAGAGAAGCTATGCTCTGATCGGTGCCTTCCCAGTCTGAATATTTGAAGACCCTCATCTTAGATTCTGGTCTGAGGTTCGGCCAGATTAATTGGCAACTCCAGTTCTCCACTAGATAAGATCCCAGACTGATTTACATTTTAAGATGGCAGGGACATTCGCCAGATTTGCTGCAGTGTTCCCTGCAGGGAGCATGTGTGAAAGAAGGAAGCATGTTTCTGCAAGGAGATACAGTGCATCTCACACTTTACACATTCCTGCAGGGAACCCTTGTGTAAATACTATAAACACTGCTATAAAGTGTGAATTGGTGGACAATCAATAGCTTTTCCCAGATTGGAAACTTGGATCCTTTTATCTGATACTTTACAGAGGAGTGCAATTTATCACCCAACAAATTATGACAGAGAGTACTGAACATAGGAAGGGGACATACTGAGAGAGACCACTGGTCCATCTAGCTCAATATTGCCTGAACTCACTGGCAGCAGCTCTCTGGGGTTTCGCACAGTGGACATTCCCAGCCGGGAATTCAAAACGTCCTTAACAGATTGGAGAACTGGGACCAGAATAACAAAATGAATTTCAATGAGGACAAATGTAAGGTTCTGAACTTAGGCAGGAAGAACTAGATGCACAAATAGAAGATGGGGGACACCTGCCTTACATGTGAAAAGGATCTTGGGGCCTTAGTGGATCACAAGCTTAACATGAGTCAACAGTGTGATGCAGCTGCAAAAAAAGCTAGTGCTATTCTTAGCTGCATCAACAGAAGTCTAGGGTCCATATCAAGGGAAGTCATAAAGGTAAAGGGACCCCTGACCGTTAAGTACAGTCACAGATGACTCTGGGGTTGCGGCGCTCATCTCGCTTTACTGGCTGAGGGAGCCGGTGTATAGCTTCCGGGTCATGTGGCCAGCATGACAAAGCCGCTTCTGGCGAACCAGAGCAGCGTGCAGAAATGCCGTTTACCTTCCCGCTGGAGCGGTACCTATTTATCTACTTGCACTTTGACGTGGTTTCGAACTGCTAGGTTGGCAGGAGCAGGGACCGAGCAACGGGAGCTCACCCCGTCGCGGGGATTCGAACCGCCGACCTTCTGATCAGCGAATCCTAGGCTCTATGGTTTAGACCACAGCACCACCCGCGTCCAGTACCACTCTATTCTGCCTTGGTCAGACCACACGTGGAATACTGGGTGCCACAATTTAAGAAGGATATTGACAACCTGGATGATCAAAGGTCTGGAAACCAAATGGACAGAATTAGTAACTTCTTTTTCATGATTTTCTTTTTAAAGAGAGCATATACAACCTACTCAGTTGGTTTCCTAGACTGCTATGTGATCTCAATTTCAGACTAGTCTGAAAAATGACAAATAAGTAATTGGAAGATGTCCATTTTGTGGAAAAGGTTTGCTGGATCTAGATGCATCAAAGAAGTGTTTCAGTTAAACGCGTTGCAAACTCATACAGGGAAATGCAGTAGGGAAAGACGGGACTCCACAGCACCATCTGGTGTCACAGTATTATATCACATATACAATGCGTACAAAAACACTTTTTCTTTACTAATCTAGCTGAGTCCGTTGTTTCAAGTTTCATATGAAATATAACTAATAATAATAATAATAATAATAATAATAATAATAATAATTTGTACCCCGCCCATCTGGCTGGGTCTCCCCAGCCACTCTGGGCGGCTTCCAACAAATATTAAAATACATTAGAATATCACAGATGAAAAACTTCCCTAAACAGGGCTGCCTTCAGGTATTTTCTAAATGTCAGGTAGTTGTTTATCTCTTTGGCCTTTGATGGGAGGGCGTTCCACAGGGCAGGTGCCACTACCGAGAAGGCCCTCTGCCTGGTTCCCTGTAGCTTTGCTTCTCGCAGTGAGGGAACTGCCAGAAGGCCCTCGGCGCTGGATCTCAGTGTCCAGGCTGAACAATGGGGGTGGAGACGATCCTTCAGGTATGCTGGGCTGAGGCTGTTTAGGGCTTAAAAGGTTAGCACCAACACTTTGAATTTTGCTCGGAAACGTACTGGGAGCCAATATAGATCTCTCAGGACCGGTGTTATGTGGTCCCAGCAGCCACTCCCAGTCACCAGTCTAGCTGCCGCATTCTGGATTAATTGCAGTTTCCAGGTCACCTTCAAAATTAGCCCCACGTAGGATCTTAGCCTGCATACCAGATGGAGCTGGTAGACAGCCGCCCTGGACACAGAATTAACCTGTGCCTCCATGGACAGCTGTGAGTCCAAAATGACTCCCAGGCTGCGCACCTGGTCCTTCAGGGGCACAGTTACCCCATTCAGGACCAGGGAGTCCCCCACACCCACCCGTCCTGTCCCCCCAAAACAGTACTTCTGTCATGTCAGGATTCAACCTCAATCTGTTAGCCGCCATCCATCCTCCAACCGCCTCCAGGCACTCACACAGGACCTTCACTGCCTTCACTGGTTCTGATTTGAAAGAGAGGTAGAGCTGGGTATCATCCGCATACTGATGAACACCCAGCCCAAACCCCCTGATGATCTCTCCCAGCGGCTTCATATAGATATTAAAAAGCATGGGGGAGAGGACGGAGCCCTGAGGCACCCCACAAGTGAGAGCCCAGGGGTCTGAACACTCATCCCCCCCACCACCACTTTCTGAACATGGCCCAGGAGGAAGGAGCGGAACCACTGTATAACAGTGCCCCCAGCTCCCAACCCCTCTAGCTGGTCCAGAAGGATGTTATGGTCAATGGTGTCAAAGGCTGCTGAGAGATCCAGCAGAACCAGGATACAGCTCTTGCCTTTGTCCCTAGCCCGCCGGAGATCATCGACCAGTGCGACCAAGGCAGTTTCAGTCCCATGATGAGGCCTGAATCCCGATTAGAAGGGATCCAAATGGTCCGCAATCAAGTAACTTGATTAGTACCCCATTGCAAGAGCCGTGTAAAAAAAATCATATTAAAATATAGTCAGTGTAATAATTTGCTAATGTGTTGTTGTTTTTTTAACCCATTTGGAGTAGAACCACCATTATCTGAATCCTCCATGAGTGTTGCCCTTTTTCAGTGTAATTTGATTTAATTTCCTTTTTGTAGTTGCAATTCCTGTTGAGTTGTCTGCCATACCCAAATTCTATTCTGTTGTGGGGGTTGAGGCAGCATCACCTAATCTTAGCAATAAATTCTCACACCTGGAATTCATGTAGTGCTTTTGGAGTAGAGGACAAATTCTTCAAATGTACGCTATTCCTCAGCTGTATCCTGTGAAAGCCAGCCATCCTGGATGAGCATCCCTCAACTGGGAATGAGCACAGCACCACAGGATTCCTCCTTTAGCATCCCGTCTTTTTTCCTCTTCCAGTGAGCAGCAGAGAAGGTGTCACCTGGTCCTCCATAATTCTATGAAGTGAGCATTCACATGTGGATTTATGTCATCTTTTTCATCCTTCATTTCACCACCCCTCTGTCTTTTTCTGGCGCCAGGAACTTGTGACTGAAAACAGCTGTTGAGCAAGTGGAAAAATAACACCTAAGAATAGCTCCAGCCCCCCAAGCACAATGAGTATAGATTTTTACTATGTAAAACCAGTGGAGGTGATGACTAGCTTGCTATTTTCTATTCAGTTGAGCCCTGCCATATTTAGGAGGACTTTAGTAGGCCAGGAAGCTTCATCAGAATGCCCGCCTAGGTAATGAGGGACTTGGCAGCTCACAGAGCACCCAGAAAGAGATTTTCCAACTATTGAAAATGGAACATTCATAAACGGGTGTTAAGGAAGCCATCATAGCGGGATGACCACGTTCCCCGGGAACAGACGATACACAGCTGCTTCACGAGAAAGGTCTATGTCAAGTTAGTTGCTTCTGGTCCCTGCATTATTACAAAAGTAAACCAAGAGGCTATGATGTATATTCTTAAACTTGGGTGGTGCAATGGATGAGGCCCAAGGTAAGAATGAATGGCTCAAGGTAAAGTATTTTCTTACTTTCCTTTCCTTTTTTAAACAATTTTTTTTTCACCAGTCAGAACCGATGACATAAATTAAGGACGTCCGGAGGACAAAATAGGAAAGAAAAATGGGCTCTTTTCAGGTTCTGTTTCATTATGTCTGCTCGGATCCTGGCACATGAACAAGCCACTCCTCCTGTCTGGTTAATTTAGCTATAATTTTGATTCAACAATATCTTCCCTCCCCTCATGTATCATATCCATCTTACCTGTAGGACAATAAGAAAAGCAATTGTCAATCCCAATGCTCTTTTACAGTGGGGGGGGGGGAACCACTACTACTTTCCTGTTCTGGGAAAGCTCAGATATTAGATAGGCTACCATATCAGACATACATGGATGCTTTGGGTTGTTTTCATTTTATGTTTTATATTTGATCCAAAGCTTTGTATCTCAATGGTCTAAGTCAATATTCTGAATAATGTGTTATCAACATGCTCTGTGTTGGGTCATATATGAAAGACAATTGACCGTTTTGTTTATTTTGCTCATAATGAAATATAATTATTCTAAAGCAAACGAACAATTTGCTTTATTGAATTCTTTTTAGCACTCATACAGCCAACTGTAAAACCAATAGGAAAGTAAATAAACAATGGGAAACAAATGCAGGTCTCATGACAAGTTATCTGTAAACAAGGAGGGCATCAATGATTAGAGATCATACCCTTAGGACACACCCTGGCTAAACTCCATGACAAATAGAATTGCTCCATAAAATCAAATAGGAGGTTGGTGGCTTCTTAACCTTAATGAATGAAAGAGAAGGAAATGCCCTCTGGTTTACAGTTACCTCTGGCCATAGGAGCCAACTCTTATGCGCCAAGGTTCCTTCAGGCCTGCCAATAAAATATTTGCAGGGGCCAGGCCCCCCCCACTTAATAGACATTGCCATTCAAATGGGGGCGGGGTGTGCTGCATCATGTGATCGATTATGCAGATGAGGTTTACCTGCTCCACCCCCCCAATATTTTATTCAAGTTGGCACCCCTGCCTCTGGCTTACTGAATGGGTCCATTTCTCCAAGAGAGCAAGGGTCCAGATTCAGCTATACCAATTGTACAACATAAAGTCCAAGGATGTCTTCCAGCTTCTGGAGAGCATCGGCTGCCAAAAGAAGAGGTCCATATTTACTAGTTTTTGTCCCAGTTGCAAGGATAAGAGGGCCGACAAGGCGTCCATTATTACTGGACAACTGCTTTACAAAAGAAAAAATATTGCAGGACATCAAAACCTTTTTTGAAATAATAATTTCATATCAGAAAATAACAGAATGTTAAAAATCACTAGAAGACAGACATAAAAGCAACAACAGCAGTAATAGGGTCTTTAGAATTCAAATGAGGAAAACAACTGAATTTAAAGTATTAGACACTAGCAAACTTTTATCATCCCTCCAGGATGCAAACCAATCTTTTTATGAAGACGATAACAAAAATTCAAAACTCCTGGCCAACCAATAGAAGAAAAGGGAGAAAAAAATATTATTACTCCACTCCTTACAAATACAGGTGACAAAATAATTGTAATTAAGTTCATATCTACTAGAATTCAAAAATTATTCTCCCCCAGTGAAAATAAGCAACAGCTTTTTATAGAAGATATTCTAAGAGCTCAAACTGGCCATCTTTTTCTGGTGCATAAAGGGAAATTTAACGCTCCCTTAACACTGGTGGAAATTGAAGATCTAATTTTGAAACTTAACTTTGATCCTTCCCCAGGAACAGATGGCTATACTGGCCTTTTTAAGAACTCATTTAAGAAAGAACTAATACTTATTCTACATCAACATTATATTACCAGAATATGTTCCGGAATCTGGAAACAAACCTGTATAGCTGTTATTCTCAAACCTAACAAGAATGGTGAAGTGGTGAACTCCTGTTGGCCGATCAATAGAGATGCTAAGCTTTTTACAGGCATATTCCTAGAAAGATTGGCTGATGCAGCTGCCCAGTATCTGCACACTGACCTAGAATATTTTGTAATACAGAGGACTCCGGTAGTTCCTATCCAGACAAGTCCTTAAGGCTGCACATTTTGAGGGAAGTTCCAAAAGGCCTCTGGCAAGCTCATCACTAGAGGCCAGTTGCCGGGGTTCGGTGCTGGAGCTCCCCGTGCGCGAGCTTAAGCTGCCCACGCACGAGGTACCAGTTGCGGGGGGAAAGCGGCCAGCATTCCGCGTGCTTATGAGCACGGGCGCCGGCCAAGTCTCACAATCCGAAGGTAGCTGAGTAAGACGGAAAATGACTCCGAAGGTGCGTGAGTGAATGAATGCCTCAAAATAAAATAGATGCCTCGAAAACTAATGGATGCCTCGAATCTGAATTGGAACTACTTGTAACCTCCTGCACTAACGTTTAGCAATAAAGGAAACCAAACCAAGAATGTTATTTAAGCATGAGATTTCTCTGGCAGAAATTAAAAAATCCTAAAACCTTTTCCCTTTTCCCCAAATTGACGACAGACACCGAATCTATCTTTAGTGGCTTTGGCAAAACCCGCATAGGCTCGTCTTCTGGCCCTAAGCTAAGTTTCCCTGAGCTCTCAGTCCCTGCGCGCCAATTCTTCCGCGATGCTAACTAAATAAAACTAAACCGAAATATCTTCCGCAAATCTAGCCCTAGGCTAAACCTAAAAGCCTAACTAAAACCTCACCGAAAGATCTTCCGCAAACTAAACCTAACTAAAAGAAACCCATCCAGCCCGCTCCCAAAAACCCCTTAAACTAAACTTGACTAAGCTTCAACTAAACAAAACGTAAAAGAATGAACGTGCCTAAGCGGGGAGCCTCAGCCTTTTATTTAGGAACAGGTATGACATCACAACAAATAATTCAACCAATAAAACCACTGTTGCTGCCCTCCAAAAAGGCGGGAAGCAGGATAAACGTTCATTGATAACTTTGAAACATTACCGGGACTACAAGTTAAAGGCGGAATAATCCTAATAGCAAAATGACTCTTCATTCTTACTTTCACTTTCACTTTTAAGTGTAAGGATACGAAAAGTAGTTCTTAATAACCATTAAAATAAACAAATAACCGCGGATCATTAACGGATCCACGAAGTGTATTCCGACAGCCAGTAAGGCATTTGATAACTTGACTTGGACATTCTCATTCACAGTACTAAAAAAATGAAAGCTGGCCATCTTTTTACAACTGGTGTGCGACGCCTATATGAAGAAACCGGGAGTGGTTTGCAAATTAATGGGCAGGACTCATAATTGTTTGACATTGCCAGAGGCTCTAAGCAGGAGTGCCTATTGTCACCCCTGTTTGTCTAGCCCTCTTTTAAAGCTACGCAAGATGGTGGCCATTACTGTGTCCTATAGGAGAGAATTCCATCGCTAAACTATGTGCTGTTTTAGGAAGTTTGTTCTTTAATCGGAATCTTCAGAAATTCAGCTTCATTGGATATCTGCAAATTTCAAGGATGTGTTTTGGCTCTCATATTGTCTCAGGCTTTAAATGTGAACTGAATCTAATTTCTCCTCCACCTTTAGCTAAAGTTCTTGGTGTCAAATTCACTGCAAGGCCCTTCAATTTTCAATTAAAATTATTTAGAACTAAATTAGATTAACCGTTTACTTGATCTGCTAGAATCCGGTCAGTTGCAGCCTGAATATTGAATGGGTATTTGATGAAGACCTTTCTGGAATGTGAGACACCAAAAAGCCATTGAACCAAATTTTTGAAAGGATCTAAGGGATCCACTGCTTTCAAATTAACACTTGCCAATAGGAAATGTAAATGCCTAAAGGACTTCGAGAATAAAGAATAGGTATGAATTTTAGATTGCTTAGGTTTTGGATACTGCAAATGAATTTACATTTACATTTGTCTTTCACATCTTAAAAAAACACAATGCAGTCACACAGAAGGTAGGGGGGAGAGAAGAGAGAGGGGAGAGAGACAACCGGCACAATCCTGATCATGAGGCAAAAGACTTTAAAATTAAAGAGCTATAATCCTAATATCTAAAATTATTGTGAAACATTCCTAGTATCAGGAATCAAGCTGAGGACTTGAAAAGCAGTTTGTGATGTGAGCATGTCTAAGCAAGGTGTTTGGATACTGGTTGTTGTTGTTGTTGTTGTTGATGATGATGATGCCCCACTCACCTGGCTGGGTTGCCCCAGCCAGTCTGGGCGGCTTCTAACACATATAAAAACATAATAAATAAATACATAATGCTCTTGACTTCCAACGTACTTTAAGGCTTGTGTAACTGATGGGGAATTTCGGTCAATAACAATCTGTTCCACTCTAAGCATTTTGTAAAGTGCAACCTGTAGAGATGGATTTCACCAAGTCTCATGGATCTCCAGCGGGGGTCGTGGATGGGTTGATCTAAATGTGAATGCAGCAATATCTTTGCATGTGTGTGCAATGCTGGACGCAACGCTGCAAACAGACAAGAGTCCCTCTTAGAGAAAGAGATGTAATTAAGTGGGAGGTGCATACTGCTATGGTTGTTCCCTTTGTCATGTATAAAAATACTTTGATGAAGACTCAGCTGTCAGAAATTTGTTTGTGGCTACGTTGCTTGTTATAACATGATTCTTATAAATGGATTGCATTGTAAATCATTTGTATTTCCTCTTGTTACTGTCCCTCGAAGCAATTTTAATTTGTGAATGAAGGCATGAAAACTGTAGCACTGTCAGAGTTTATTAGCTTCACAACATGTGCTGAGAAACAAGTTAGCATCTAGACATGCAGCAGGTTTATACATTCATTTATTTATTTTAAAATTCTAATTAGAGGGAAGGAAAGAGTGTCAAGAGTCTTCAGTGATTCACATTTTAACAGCCAGATTTATAATTTATTAATTTCCATCTCATAAAACTTTCATTACCTTTTTCCACAGGAGTCCAGGAGGAACTCCAGTTTATTTATTGTTTCTAGGTAGGGCGTCATTAAATATTTGCTGTCTCCTAAAGTTGGTTGAGAGGCAGGGTTATTATTTGCCACATGAAATTCCACTAAATTGTATGAGAAGAGGCACCCAAATGTTGACCAAGCAACCTTTGGAGGAAAAGAAAATGGTCACTGTCTGAATTCTTGGAAAACCGAATTCTTAGAAATGTGATGACCACACAAGGAGAAAACAAACAAATATGCCCACACAATGTGTTTTAGGGCGTCCACAGTTAGGTTATATTGAATTTTCTTCCCTTTAAGATTGGGGAAAACCTGTTTCATTGGGGGAGAAGTATGATCCTCACATGGATGAGGAGGAAGTTTTGTGTTGTATGGATGCAGAGAGAGAAGACCCTCCTAGTGTCCTTATTTCCAGGGATGTCCCTGATTTAGAGAAGCCGTCCCTGTTTCTGATTTGATCCCGGAATGTCCCACTTTTCCTTAGGACGTCCCTATTTTCATCAAAGAAATGTTGGAGGGTATGGAGTTATCCAACCTCCGAGCCATCTGAAGGCAATCCTGTATAGGGAAAGTTTAATGTTTTATTATCTATATATATAAAAATGCTCCCATTGCGTGTGCGGGTGTTACTAACTTGCTCCGTAACCGCTGGACCAAACAGCATCAAATTAGGACACAGCATTCCATGACCATCAGGGAATAACATAGGATAATTAAATTTCAAAAAAAACCACACCTGACATACCTAAAATAAAGAATAAATGCAAAAAAATTGGCGCGCCTATTAGATGTCACCAGCAACAGCACTGACATCACAACCAGCAACCAATAGAAAGGTGCCACCCAACTCCCAAGGTGACAACTTACAGCCGCTGCCTTAAATGTCTGTCCGCCATTTGCGGCCTAACTTTCAACCGCTGCCTCAAGGCATAACAACAACGCATAACAAGCAGGCAGCTGTTTGCAGAGGGGCGGGGGGGGGGCGATAGAGCTGCTACTAAACCTCAAGAAGCAGGAGAGAAGCTGGGCTTTGAGGCCAGGTGGCGTTGCGAGGCCAGGTAGCTATGGTAACGCGGGGCAAAAATGGAGGCCACCAACCCCCGAAGAAGCCGTGTGCGTGTGCGTGTGCGCCTTCCCAGGCCACAGCAACCGACAGCCGCTTTCCAGAACGCGAGCTCCATTTGCGTGTCGAGGTCCCCAACCACCCACCAGTAAAATAACTCACACCAGAAACATTAATTTTGGTTTGGGTTTTTGGCATAATTTTGGCCACAACTTTATTCAAATACAAGATATGTGAGTGGTTGCGTAGGCATTGGTTTAGACTGTCTGACCCACTGGGGACAGAACTGTCGACCGTCAGTAAGGGAAAGCATTTTGGGGAGAGAATAGGAGCTGGGGGATCAGACACAACGACTCTCCCCAAATGCTCCCAGGGGCTCTTGCGTGGCCCTGGCCCCCGCCGGGGGATACGGACAAAAGCATTGCGAGCCCCTGGATTCCTTTAACGGAATTCCCACGCAGCAGCAGCAGCATTGGAGGGGCAGACACAGCCAATCATAACCCCTCCAGCAACGAACACAAAAACCAATGCCTAACCGCCAACCTTACAAGTTGTGACTAGTTGCTACGTAGTAGGCGAAAACCAGAGGGCACAAGCCAATCAGCCAACTGGAAAAATTCCTACCAGGCCCCCGCACCAAACGGCAGACGACTCCATGACAGGCGTAGCAAGGTCAAAGCAGAGGCCTAAACGAGGGAGGGGAGGGCGGGCGATCTGTTGCAAACAGCAAAGAGAAAGAATACGGGGCGTGCCAAGGATTTAAAACCTCTAACTGTCAAAGCATCAAACTTGCAACATTAATTTCTCCCCAACAACAAGAGATGCCCCAATCAGAAGTGCGACTACCACTGAATTAACCCACGCTGGAAGGGTGGATTGCTGGCCCCACCGCAACCCGTGCTCTCCATGAAGGAGAACACGCATTGCAATTATACAGCAGTAAGCAACAGAGTTTCGGGGTGACCAGGGAAAGTGCGGGGGAGGGGAAGGTAGCAGGCAGAAACGGGGGGAAAGACGGAGAGGAGGCAGGCGGAAATTCAACGGGAGAAGCTGTGTGGAGGGAGGAAGAAACAGGGGAAGATGGAGAGGAGGCAGGTGGAAATTCAACAGGAGAAGCTGTGTGGAGGCCGTCAGAAACGGGGGAAAGATGGAGAGGAGGCAGGCGGAAATTCAATGGGAGAAGCTGTGTGGAGGGAGGAAGAAACGGAGGGAAATACGGAGAGGAGGCAGGCGGAAATTCAACGGGAAAAGCTTGTGGAGGGAGGAAGAAATGGGGGAAGACGGAGAGGAGGCAGGCGGAAATTCAACGGGAGAAGCTGTGTGGAGGGAGAAAGAAACGGGGGGAAGATGGAGAGGAGGCAGGCGGAAATTCAATGGGAGAAGCTGTGTGGAGGGAGGAAGAAACGGGGCAAAAGACGGAGAGGAGGCAGGCAGAAATTCAACAGGAGAAACTGTGGGCATGGACAGTTTACATTTATATATATATATATATATATATATATATATATATATTCCTTTTCCATTTCACAAAAAAGCTACTGCAATGCGTGGCTGGGCCGGCTAGTGTTTTTATATATGTTGGAAGCTGCCCAGAGTGGCTGGGGGAACCCAGTCAGATATGTGGGGTATAAATAGTAAAAGTCTCATTATGGAATGGGATGTCCCTAGAGAGAGAGAGAACCTTCAAATCCACCTTAAATTCCTCTGGTTCTCATGAGATCTCTTCTCCTGTGTGGCCAGGAGGAATCCATCAGCTTCTTCCACCACCACTCCTGTTCCACTAACTCTTGGACTGACCTGTCACCCAGAGCAGGGATCATAACCATCAGGGTATGGAGCTCACTTGTTTAAAACAGTCCGAGTTCATATTAAGCCACAAGTTGTCCTTTTCTGAAAAATCTACTTCTATGTTTTAGTACATCTTAAACAATCTCTATGTGGTTCACATAACTCAAATCCAATAAGCGTATGCATCAAAATGCTATTTAAAAATCAACAGAATGAATGGTTTTAAATAATACAACAAAAATCTAACAAGTAGAGAACTGAAGCATTGACCAGTGTGAGCTAAACATTTCCTAAAGGGACAGAAAAAGCTGGGAACGGGAGGATTGGTTCTGTGCCATCAGTCCCTTCTTGCACGTATGCTGAAGTGGCCTCTAGAGAAAGGTGCTACCTTCTCCCAGGAGAACAGGAATTCTGAATTCTGTTCTGGAGTGCCTGGTGGGCAAACTGGGTCCCAGTCCTGCTCTCAAGAGCCACGAAGAGCTGAGCTGTAGCAACCCCAGAATGGTAGCAAAAGAGGGGTTTGCCATTTTGGGAAGCCACTTCTGCAAGAGCGAGCCATTGGGGAAGTGATGTTTATTTTCTTCTGGAAGGACTACCTGTAGATGCTGATGCCCAAAGATAAACAAGGTTTGTCTGCTATCCAGACTAGAGTGAGTGAATATCTAAAGGATTATGGGGTTGCTTTAAAAGCTGCAATACACAGAATATACATGGCAGCACCTTTGGAACTCCCTGCCTATTGAAAACATTATTGCTTAGACAAGCCTACCCAGGTGCTGAGAAAGTTGAGGTAATCTTAATCTGTTTTAGCATGTTTTAAATTTTGATCGTGATTTTGTCCTTGGTTTTATTGCTTCCTCTTTTTGTAAACTGCTTTGAGGTATAAACTTTATGAAATAAATAAAATGCTGTATGTTGTTCCAACAATAGAGGATGCTCAATAGCCTCATGACAGAAGCATATGGGATTCTAGAGTGAAATTCTGCTTATATCCTTGGACTTGCTCACGAGCTCCTTTGCCCTGTAATACGATGATTGTCTGTGGGACCATGTAAGACATACTGTTGTACTACACTATGGACCTCATCAGATTTTTTTGGGATTACATTGACACAGACTGATTTGTGGCTGGAACCTGATGATTATCAAAGATTTAAAGTATTTCTTCTTAAAACAAAAATATTATTTTTATTAATTCTGAACAAGTTACATATTTACAATCATTTATTTATTTTTTTACAACAGAACAAGGATGTGGCAGAGCAAAGGGAAGAAATAAAATGACATTTAAAAAAAGGTAAAGGACCCCTGACAGTTAAGTCCAGTCGCAGACAACTCTGGGGTTGCAGCGTTCATCTCGCTTTACTGGCCGAGGGAGCCGGCGTTTGTCCACAGGCAGTTTTTCCGGTTCATGTGGCCAGCATGACTGAGCCACTTCTGGCAAAACCAGAGCAGCGCATGGAAATGCCGTTTACCTTCCTGCCGGAGCGGTACCTATTTATCTACTTGCACTTGACGTACTTTTGAACTGCTAGGTTGGCAGGAGCTGGGACTGAGCAACGAGAGCTCACCCCGTCACAGGGATTCGAACTGCTGACCTTCTGATCAGCAAGCCCTAGTCTCTGTGGTTTAGTCCACAGCACCACCTGCATCCCTAAAAATGACATTACAGACCAAGTAATAAAACAAAAGCTTTGTGTAATGCATTACTGTAGGCAATGTTAGAGACAAGGTAAATACATTACCATAACTCAAACAGTAATAACAATGTATTTCTCCTTTTTCTTGCTCTTCCAGATGTGACAGGGTATTATCCAATAACTGTTGACTCAAGAAACAGTGTTACTGCACCCAGAGATATACAAAGGCTGGGAGTGACCATGTTCTCTTTCATTAATTCATTCAATAAAGTTTAACCATACTACCCTTTGGAACCAAAGATACAGAGTAACATTCTTGAAATTATTCCAGTGTCATGCAATTATTGCACCAGCAGCTGTTACTAAATGAGTAATTAGTTCTCTGTTTATCAGACCCATATAAACAAGTTTAAAGTGCCTATTTACAGTTTATTTTGCATTAATGTTAACCTCCTTCCTCCAGTATAATGTTGCGGATCTGGTGATGATTTTAGGGCAGTGATGCACCATTTGTGAGCTAGTTTTAAGGGCAGTGGATTTGTTTGGGCTGAAAGGGATTTATATGGTGGTTTATTTCACAATTTTTTTCCAATCTCCCTCATCCACTAAGTGCCAAAGTCTGGCATCAAGTTAAGTGTAAGACATTTGTTTGAAGCCACCTCAAAAATCTAAAAGGAATCTATATGTTTTACAGACCAGTTCTCTGGCAACTTCATAATTTCCTCATTCCTACAGGTCTCATTCGTACACCCTAGACTTTTGACTTTTAACTTAGAAATACTAGAATTGTGCCACAATTGTAACTACAGAACTGAGGTACTGTACTTCTAAATCTCTCCTGTGCTGCAGCCACTGGAATTACTTCATTTCACTCATAAAAACCCAAGCTGCTTAAATTAGGAGAAAGTAATAAACAATTTTCAACTTGTTGTTCAAGAGCAAAGATTGTGAAAGGACCAAAACTGTGAAGATACAATGATTTATTTACTTCTTATGAATTCTGTGGGAAATGAATGAATTTATTTTGAACTGCGTGAATATAATGAATTTCAGTGCAATACAATGCAGGAACTGGATCTGATTCTGAAATGAATGGACTTTACTGAACTAATTAATTGAATTTGATTACCTGCAATTAAGAAATTACACAATAAATAATTTAATTAGGTCTTTACTGATAAAATCTGATAGAGTAATAAACTGATGATTTAATTGATTGTGACAAATCGATTATACCTTAAGTGAGATGTACTAATATTAATTTGTCCTGATTGCAAGATGTGATTACCAGAGTGTTTTGACTGAGTGACGCAAAGTAAAATCATAACATTGCAATCTGAAACCTAAAAGCAAATTGTTGTTGTATATGAGATTGAATGTATAAGACTGGAATGCAAAATGTGATTATCTTTTTAAATTTAGCCACAATGTGTTTCAAGAACACATCATTTAAAACTAGTCACTGCTTAAGGCCATGAATGGAGCAGGAAAGCCAGGTGGAGATAATAGAATTTCGATGAAAAAAAATGGTTGTATAAAACACCTTTAAGAGGCAAGGACCCAAATGCAATGAAAATCAGGAACTGAATTTGCTTTTCATAATTAAAATACCACCCATTCTTCTCTGAATCAATTTGGGGCCAAAGGTAATGTTTAATTGGGGCTTTTCAAACAGACCAACGCTGTTTCTGTCCTGTAACCAGCCCAGAAACCAGACTGAAAAGGGTCTAAATAACCAGTTTCCTCCAAGAATTCCTTGGAAGAAACAGATTCACTTTGTTTTATTTAACAGGATTTATATACCTCTTAACCATCAAAATATCTGAATAGAATAATTATTCTCACCTTTTCTGCAAGGCGCTCATAGAGATACATGCTGGACTTTCCCTGGCGTATCCTCACAATAACCTGGTGAGTTTGAGAAATGATGAGTAGCCCAAGGTCACCCAGGGATCTTCAAGTCTGAGTGGATATTTGAATCCAGGTCTTCATAGTCTAAATGCAACACTCTGTCCATTGTGTCATGGGGGTCTCCAAAGATGCTCTTGGGATCCCAGCCATGTTTGTTTTATTTATTTATTTAGGCATTCCTCATCCTCCATCCCACACTCATGGTACCCCTGCTTCCCCACAAAAGTGAACTTTGCTCAAATGATTTTTAACACTGAGCCCTCAGGCTGAGCACTTTTGCCATCTTTAGAACATCATTGCTTCACACATTTCCCCCACTAGGCAATGCCAAGTATCTAATGTAGGCAATGTGCCTGAAACTCTTCTTAACAGATGGGTATGTTTCTTGTAGAGAGGCTGTCTTTCCCAGCAATAAGAAAATGGCAGAAGTAAAATGATCTCATGAAACAACAAGAAGGTCCACCTGCAATTCGGTGCAGTTGTCGGAAATCCATGTCAAATATACTGTAGCTCTGAATAATCCACGTGTTGTTGTTCAGTCGTTCAGTCGTGTCCGACTCTTCGTGACTCCATGGACCAGAGCACGTCAGGCACGCCTGTCTTTCACTGCCTCCCGCAGTTTGGTCAGACTCATGTTGGTAGCCTCCAGAACACCGTCCAACCATCTCGTCTTTTGTCGTCCCCTTCTCCTTGTACCCTCAATCTTTCCCAGCATCAGGGTCTTTTCCAGGGAGTCTTATTAATTTACTAAAATAATATTGTTGTCAATCAAACTGAGACTGCCTGGCTCACTCATATTTCAAAAATGTTAGGGTATTTCCATAGCACCTGGAAATGTATAATTCGGTCCACATCCTGCAGGGCATTTGGGCATACAGTCATAACAGAAACAGGGAAATTCAGCAGATGAGGGATGGTCCTGGGAATAAGTGTGCCAGCTCCACCCCATGTCCGTCACCCTACCAAAGTGGAAGGGGGACTGCTGGGATCAGAAAGTTTGGCTTGTGAAAGTTCCCTGCATGGTTCTTTGTTGCACAGTGAGCATACACACAATATAAGCAGTCTCCTCATTTTCAACTCTTCAACTCGCAGATTGATGGAGATGGGGGGACAAAAATAGTGTGCTTATCCCAGAAGCCTCTGACTGTTGAATCTTGGAAGCCGAGAGTCAAGTTTGGGGCAAGCGGCAAGCACTCTTTGGTGAGAGAACCAGAAAGGTTTGGTGAGAGAACTACTAAGATCAAAGTTAATAAATGAAGTTAATAAACAATCATAAATAATGATAATAACTCCAGCAGATAGTTAACACTGCAAAACATGCAGCAAAGGAAAGCATGGAAACATAGGCTGTAAAAACCAGTGGGTTTTTTTTTTTCTGGGGGGACTTGAGGGTACACAGTACTGACACCTTTTCCCATCCAGATGTTAAAAGTACAGCACTTACTGGAACAACTTCATGGTGAGTACCGGCACCTTTTGTTATAACAACAACAAAAAAAGCACTCGGTTAAACCTTTAAAGCTTGCCCTACCTGTCCCCCAACTGTCGCCCTTTCAAAGCTCTCTTCGAGCTATGCCACACTTCCTTAGCACAAAGATATCCACATGCTTGGTAAGTCACAAAATGGTTTACTTAGAAAACTTCTCTCTCTCTCTCTCTCTCTCTCTCTCTCTCTCACACACACACACACACACACAGAGAGAGAGAGAGAGAGAGAGAGAGGCTTTTCAGCATACAATGAAAACCAAACTAATCTAAATATGTTGTTGTTGTTTAGTCGTTTAGTTGTGTCCGACTCTTCGTGACCCCATGGACTAGAGCATTCCTGTCTTCCACTGCCTCCCGCAGTTTGGTCAGACTCACTGTCCAACCACCTCATCCTCTGTCGTCCCCTTCTCCTTGTGCCCTCCATCTTTCCCAACATCAGGGTCTTTTCCAGGGAGTCTTCTCTTCTCATGAGGTGGCCAAAGTATTGGAGCCTCAACTTCAGGATCTGTCCTATCTTAATATATAATGATAAAAATAGAAAAAAAGAAGAGAAAGCAAAAGAGGAGGGGGGGGAAAGAGAAAAAAATCACAAAGCCTTCTATCAGAGTTAAATTTTGTCTCACTTGGGAACTTCCCTTTCTTCTCCCAGCCTTCCACCCTGGGAGATCTTCCCTTCCCTGCCTCTCACACAGGGTCCTTCACCAGCCAGCTAGCCATGACCTGCCTTTGCGAATTTTCATTAATAGAAGACATCAAAAAACTAAACAAGAGTAAAGTGAATAGAAAAAGAAAGAAAAGGGGGGAACATAGGAAATAAATATCATAAAAAACAAGAGAAGGAGAAAAGATAAATAAATAAATAAATAAATAGACTTCTGATTCTCTGGCTGTCTATTATGTACATAGATTATTCAAAATGTTCACTCCAGGATAGCATCCAGCTGTATTCCGGGGTAATATCTAGCTGTTCCTCAATCTGCTAGGTGGTGTTTCCCCAGTTTTCAACACCAAACATCTCAAGTTCATTCATTTTCCTTTCTACACAAAAAGTGCAAAAGGAGCTATTAATTGTTATTATTGCTAAATGTGAAGAATAGTCTTCCTCTGACCAGTATTTATTTCCAAGAAATTACAACATCCATTATTAGAATAATAATCCATAGTTAGTTCTTGTTGTATACTCATTAGTTTGTATCCAGTTCCATATCTTCCAATCCCATTTCCTGTTGACGATAATTCCATTTCCACTTCTTCCATTCTTTTTCCTGTAAAATCACCAGAGGCCTGTGACCTTTCCCTCTGAATTCACTCCAACTTGTGCCCATGATCCTTTCTGTTTCAGCTTTATCTCAGTCATCTCAAGATGATTCTTAATGTCTCTGTCAAAGTTTTCATTCTACTCCTCCAACATCACAACTCCCTTGTTTTTCTGTTTCACTCCTCCAGGCACCTTTGTGGAAGTTCATCACCTGCTACCTTCCAACCATTCCACTCTCATACTCAGGCAGATCTCAGTCAGTATTTTCCCCCCAAAGTCATGTGTATTCTTTGGTCTGATATTTCTCTGATCCATTTTTGTTCATCATTTTACACATCTCAACTCTGAGCTCTTTCAATTGCTCATGCAATAATTGCTGCATGATATCAACAGTTGGTGGGGTGTTCAGCAGTATCTGTACCATATTGGCTCTGTTAGTCTCCCCCTTAACAGTCTCTGCCTTGAAGAGCTTTCCTTTGCTCTGCTAAGGAATTTAGTTTCACTTTGGAAGCCAGCACTTCACAAACACCAGAGAGTTAAAGATGAAGATTCTTAACAACCAGATTGTCCTTAGATTCATGTGCCTTTCCATACAGCAGTCAGAAGTGATGCATAGGCAGTCAAAACATTGCTTAGTTACAAAAGGCAAAAGATCTCTATTGGTAGAGAAAAAATGCTAGTTTCAGACTCTGATTTGGTCTGAAACAAAAGAGGCAGGTCAAAGCCAAGTGGCTGGCTGGAGCAAGCAGCTCAGAGCTCCTTACATACTGAAGGGGAGAGAGAGAGAGAGAGAGAGAGAGAGGAGAGAGAGAGAGAGGAGAGAGAGAGAGAGAGAGAGAGAGAGAGACCAAAGGCATAAACTAAGCCTGGCTAGGCAGCTTACTCTGTGGTTCAACCTCTTCATGCACTAATTAGATTCAAACATGCGAGGGTTAAATGAGGCTAGAACCCTTCATTGGCAACGTGCCATTTCCCAATTTCTGTGGAACCTGCACAGGGCTACAAATTCCTGGAGAAGCCTGGAATCAAATTGTCAATGCTGGGATTGTGCATATGCAGCCTATTTATTTATTAAATTGCCAGTTTCTATTAATTTCTCCAACTCCTCCTGTCCAGCTAGGGACTACGCATTTGTGGAAGCAAGTGCATAGCCATAGCCTAGCTGGATAAAGAACCACATAGGGAAATGTGCAAGTGGTTCTCCTTCCTCACCCAACAACCCAGGTTGCATATGCATGCCTATTTTTAATTTTTAAAAGAAAACAAATTCTACCCATTTTCTGTTCGGAAACAGGAAGAGGGAGCTGGATGAAGTGCTAAACAGCAGTATCATAGTTTTTAAAATAATAATAATAAAAGAATTAAAAAGAGCCCTCCGAGCTGCCACAGACTTTTATGCTTTTGAGATGAAATGGGGCACTCAGCATAGACTTCTGTTTTTAACTATAAACCCTCAATACAAAAGCTATTCCGCTTCAAAAAATATGATTAGTCTCAGGTACTCTCTCTCACCCCTGAGTCCCCCTGCCAGATTTTGTAATTTTTTACAATCCTATTTTCCTACCTTTAAGAAATGTCTTTCTCTCCCCAGTTGTTGTGTGAAAGACTCTTGCAAACAGCAGGGGAAACTGATTGACTACACAAGGGAGAAAGGGAGAAGGATGAGACACAAAGTGCTGTCAAATACACACAGTAAACAAACTGGGAAACAATAAGGGAGAAAACATGGCTTTTCTTTAAACCCTTACAGCCATAGCAATCCTATGTATTACCGGTGGCAGAAGTGGGTAAGAATCTGAAGTCAGAAGTATGGTATTAAAACTGATCAAGCCCCTGTAAAACTGTGCTTTGGAACTTTGGATATAATTTCTATAAAGAAATGTAAATTTTGAGGTCTTTATTTTTAAAAACGCGCATTTAAAATGGCAGAATGGTCATTTTGGATCTTAACCAGCACTTTAACAAAGCAAAACAAACACAACAAAAGCTGGCAGTGACTTCACATTCTCCTCATTGTCCTGGCATGGTGACTGTGATCCCCTGGTCTGCAAGGTGATGTAAGCCACATAATTTTAGATCAGGCTTCCTCAACCTTGGCCCTCCAGGTGTTTTGAGACTACAATTCCCATCATCCCTGACCACTGGTCCTGCTAGCTAGGGATCATGGGAGTTGTAGGCCAAAAACATCTGGAGGGCCGAGGTTGAGGAAGCCTGTTTTAGATGGATCCTTCGGCCCCCGATTCATAGTTGTATGTGCCATTTTTGCAATATATGTAAGGTTTGCAGAGATTCTGGTTACTTTTTTCTCTAGTGGTGTTAATGCTTTAGAAAGCACCTCCCATCTGCCCCTGCCAAGCCCTCGTAGAGTTGTTGGCTACATTAAACTGCATCTCTTATCCCCAGCATACCACTTGTCAGTTTCCCATGATGCACTTTGCTGCCACTTTTCACCATGTTGCAGATTTCCTCAAAACTGGACTACAACAAAATGTCAAACGCTCCTGTCTTGGAGCTGAGACCACCTCATATGGCTGTGAACGAAGGAGATGTTTAAAAGCCTACTTCTTTCTACTTATATTTTTAGGCAGAGCTTTTGTTAATTATTGTTTTGCATACATACATCCATACTCCATATTGTGACTGATGCTGGAGACAGCTGATAACTTTTCCCCAAAGAAATGGAGAGGAAATGATAGGACCATTGTTGTATCAATCCAGGACCTCTGATCAAACCATAGGAGCCTCCTAGGGGCTGAGGTCCCTTCTCCCTTCCCTCAATAAAAACTGAGGGGGCTGTCCCCCCAAAGTTGATGGGCATTGCCATTCAAATGGTGTGGGTGTGTGCTGCATCATGTAATCAGTTATGCAGGGTGGGTTTTCCCTGGACCCTCCAATAGTTTAATCAAGTTGGCACCCCTTGACCAAGCCTATAGTCTCCTTAGAAGGGAATGTGCTAGGCTAATATGCTCCTCAGTAGGTAGGTGGAAGTGGAAGAAAGAGCATCCAGCCTAGGCCTTCTAGTGTTTCCACTGTTTGGATTGTGTACAGGTGTAGTCACAACAACAGAAAAATTTGGATTGTGTGAAAAAAGGAAGAAAATGCAACACATCATGCACAAAGCCGTTTCAATGCACGGAAGTATATTATTTCCATAACATTTATTTCAGATGCCACACTTCCAGCTGAGAAATTTTTTGACTTTGTCAGATACCAGGCTTACTCCAGACGAAAGTCTGGAGCCCTGGAAAACTACAACGAAGAAGTGATGTTTTAAAATAGCTTGATAGTGAGAGCCGCTATCAAAGCACGACTTTGGCAGCCCAGCCAAGGCGAAGATTTTGCTACGAGACATACGGCCTCCCAGAGGGTCACATGGCCTGCATGGGGGGGGGATACATTATCTGCCCTGGGCAGGGTTTCTCTCTGGATCAGATGACCTGCGTATTCCGGTGAGCAATGTGAGTAGTGAAGGCACAGACATTTTGGGTGACCCTCTTGGGAGCATGTCCACTGAAAAGGTGCCAAGAGTATTGGGATGCCTCTCTGTTGATTTCCACAATTCTGCGTGGAGAAATTTGGCAGGGAGAAACAGGGTGAACGAAGACAGCTACTTCATGCTGGGACTGCCTCTGTGGTTGCATTTCAGCTGGGTTACTTGAGGCTGCATGAAAGAACAATGTTTTCCCATGGGCACTTAGTGCCCATGTTCCAGATCCACTGCAATGCTCATCAAATCATCCAGTCATTGCTTGTGATGGAAGGGAGGGAACAGTGTGCTTGCTTCCAGTTGGTGGTGTGAGAGTGTGTCTATTAGAGTCACACTAATGCAGTCTCTAACCATATCCACTGCAGTGCTTGGTTTCATTTTGTGAGTGTTCTTAATTTACAGTTAATATTGGACCATTTATTTCAAGTATGCCACTCTGGGTAAAAAAATATGAGATATTATTCTTTTAATTTTTTGTTATTTGTTGGGTAACTTTGATAGAATCATAGAATTGTAGAGTCGGGAGGGACCCAAGGGTCATCTAGTCCAACCCCCTGCAATGCAGCACTCTCAACCTCTGCTTAAAAACCTCCACAGAAGGGTCAAACCACAGTGGAATGGCTTGACCATTCCACTGTCAAACAGCTCTTACTGTCAGAAAGCTCTTCCTGGGGGAGCAATTTGTGAGAGGGCCTCTAGGTGCTAGCCATGAACAAAGCTGTTCTTCCCACCCCCCTGAGAGGCTAGAAGGTGGCTCATTGTGCATCAAGAAGAAAGGAAGACCTCTGAACATGTAAAAACTGGAGGAGCAGAAGGCGAAGGGAACTGTGAGCTACAGCTACCCAAGAATAAGTGCATGACAACTGAAGTGCGACTAGTGGGGCACGCAAAATTCAAGCTGAATTTGGAAAATGCTGGGAGAATTTTTAAGAAACCTAAAGGAATTTAGAAGAAATTTATGAAGTCGTTCAGAAGGAGTTTTATGCATTCTAAAGTACACATCCACTTTCACCGAAAGCACACTGGTGGCATGCACTTCTATCAATTCCATCTGCATAGGTCTTGGAACGCTTCCTGAAACCAGGGAAGGGCTCGATGGGGGCCAATAAACTGAGGTTTAATCCTGTTACGATGGTGACACTGTGAGTGAATGGTTCCCTTGTCTAGGAATCAGGTGGCAGCTTTGTTCTCTAGGGGTACTCCTGGATTCTAACCTGTCAGTGGAGACCCAAGTGACCTCTGTGGCTACAAATGCTTGTGCTCAGCTTAGGCTGGTTCACCAGCAACAGTTGTTCCTGGACCAGGCGCTTGGGACTTCCTTCCTGAACTATGACAGTGCTGCTCTTGAAGACTGTGCAGAAGCTCCAGTTAGTGCGGAATGTGTCTGCTGGGTTGGTTAGCGGGGCAGCCCAATAGAACCACATGCCACTGGTCCTGGAAGCACTGCACTGGCTACCAGTAAGTTACTGGGCCCAGTTCAAGATGCTGGTAAAGGTAAAGGGACCCCTGACCATTAGGTCCAGTTGCGGACGACTCTGGGGTTGCAGCACTCATCTCACTCTATAGGCCGAGGGAACCGACGTTTGTCCGCAGACAGCTTCCGGGTCATGTGGCCAGCATGACTAAGCCGCTTCTGGCGAACCAGAGCAGAGCACGGAAACACCGTTTACCTTCCCACCGGAGCGGTACCTATTTATCTACTTGCACATGACGTGCTTTCAAACTGCTAGGTGGGCAGGAGCTGGGACCAAACAACGGGAGCTCACCCCGTCGCGGGGATTCGAACTGCCGACCTTCCGATTGGCAAGCCCTATGCTCCGTGGTTTAGACCACAGCACCACCCGCATCCCTCAAGATGCTGGTACTAGTGCACAAAGCCCTAAATGGCTTGGGACCCAAGTACCTAAAAGAACACACCTCTCAGCATTAACCACCTCAGGCCCTACAAATAGCATGGGAGGCCATATTGCTGGTGCTGCCTCATTGACACTCACCTGCACACAGCCTTCTCAGTGCCAGTTCCCCATTTGTGGGTCTCCCCTCCTGGTCAGATGCATCTGTCTCCCTCACCATTAACATCCAGGAGCACCCTAAAAGCATTCCTTTTCACCCAGGCATTTTACGGCTGACAAATACTGCTCCTGGCAACCTTGAAATTATTAGTTTGCCCGGGTCTGTGACTGTTTTCAAATGTTTTTAGATGTTCTTAATTACAGTTTTATGTTTTCATTTTATTTTCAGTTTTATTATTTTATTACTTTGTTGTCTGCTGCCCTTGGCTCCTTTGGGAAGAAGTGGAGGGATAGAAATATAATAAATGAATGTATTTAACTTTCACATTCTAAACATAATTTCTATGAAGCAAGTCCTAGTGATTTTTTATGGTGTTGACATTTAAGCATGCATACTTGGGATTGTAACCTTCTTTTAATTTCCAGTTTGTGATTAATATGTGATTTGTGACTGAAACATTTCTTACCTTCAGGGAACCAAAGAGTTCCAAGCAGTGGGGGAGCTATTTATGGGGCGGGGGGAGCTTCTTGCTCCCTCTGGTGACGCCGATGTCCCTCAGACTGAAGCATTTAAGATCTAACCAGTCTAGGTATCAGAACGCTGATATCTCATCCATTACATAATATATTAAAACTACCGAATGTAGAAATGATGGCTGATAACATTAAAGAGAGAACTTCACATGCCTTCATTTTTATCTGGTTTCAGAAAACTACCTAAGAGGCAGAGCAAACCATTATTTGGCTGTATTACTGAAGAAAAATGAGTGCCACATAGCAAAAGCTAACAAAACTCGAAAGTGGAAAAGCTGTTAAGGTTTAACTGGTCTTTTGGATTTCAAAAACCCCTAAAGCGATGCACAAATCTAGACGTTTTGTGAGGTAGATACATTAGCAGTCACAACAGCTGTGGGAAATTCACAAATATTTCCATTGGTACTTTGCCAGTTAACTTTCCCAATGCTATTTTACACAAAACATTATGAAAACTCCACTACTGAAAAAGGAATGCACAAAGGTTAACAGGGAAATTTAGTTAGGCCTGCCTTAACATCACCATTTACTTACACACCTTAGGAAATGCATGTATGTGCTGTGCATCAAGTATCCCCTGCTTCTTTGGTTTTATGCCTGTTTAAAACAACAACAACAACAACAACAACAACAACAACAACAACAACAACAACAAGCAGCACTATTGCAAAATATAAAATGCAAGTGGCACAAGACGCAACAAGGCTGATGTCAGCTTCAGGACATGATTTTGGTCAGGGAAATTATGCAGCGGGTGGGTTAACCGTCCCATTTCCTCCAGCACCGCTGTATCAATCTCACCAGTTTTTAAGCTTAAAAAACAACAACACTGGGAGAACCTGTCACAGATTTCCTGTGTCACTTGTGTCTTCAAACAGCCTAAAGGACTTGGGAAAGTGTATTGTTTACAAAAGGAGGTTTGGGACTGATTTGTGGAAGGTTCTCACATTTCTGAGTCAGATCCCGTCGTTAACTAGGTGTCTCCAGTCAGATCAGGGGCTCCCCTTCCAAGTCACTCTGTGGACTTGGCTGTCCCAAAAATGTATGGCTGTTGTCCCCTGCCCACACCTCACTCCGAGAAACCAAATGAAGCATACTGGGGAACTCCCATGGGCAGGAGGAGAGAGGGGCGTGAAGCAGGAGGAATTTTTTTGTTTTGATACACACACAGAGAGATATACCCTCCATGGGTACTTCCTGGTGCTCAAAAAGGTGGTGTGGCCGCTTTAGACATACTTGGAGAAAATTGATTTTCTGGGCTCATTTCAATCTGCTTCAGGCCTGCTTTTAGGAATGAAACTGTCTTGGCCGTGATGACCTGTGTTGGGAGAGGGAGAGGGAGAGTACAAAACAAAAAGCAAAAAACAAGAATTGGTGCAAAATGCAACAGCCAGGGTGCCTACATGTGTATAATTCCCCTATTACTACAGCTACATTGGTGATTACTTGTGTTTGTGTTTAAAACCCTGAATAGCCAGGGGGGAGGGAGGGCAGAATTTATGAGAGAATGCCTGCTCCCATACAGATCTGCCTGCGCCTTGAGATATAGGGACGGTGCTGTCTGAGTGGTACATGAACAGGGCGACGTATATGGCATGGAGCCTTTTAGAGGTGGCGCCACATCTGTCAGATTCCCTCCCTGCTGATATTAGGAAACAGACCAAGACACACCTCCTTAAGAAAGCTTTTGCAGGAGGGCTGGAGTGAAGAATGGTTAGTTAATGATTATTGCAGCCAGATTTTTATGGAACAGTTTTAACAATTCAGTACTGCCCTTTTTCTTTTCCTCTGTGTTTTGGAGTTACCGAATTAGTTTTTATTACGTTTTATTTTTATTCTATTGCAGTGTATTATATTTTTATTGATTTAAACAGCTCTGGGCGTGTTTTTGGTAGGCGGCATACAGAACTCTGAAATAAAAATAAACAAAAGGTTGAAGATGTCTGGCACTGGGAGCAGGGTGCTGGCGTTTATGGGGCAACAGGGTATCTAAGCCCCCTAGTTGCATGGTCAGATACGAATCAAGTGTTCTGAATCCATGCTATTAGCAAATCTGATCTCCTAACTCAACAGTTCGGCACCTCAACCTGCATTCTCAAAGAAGGGGCCACATCACAGGATTTATATAATGAGAGCACATGTGCATACTCTGTTGCTTCCTGAGCAGCTGTCTCTGTTGGGCGAGAGTTTTGGGAGGCTTCCCAGTGAAACCAGATCTGCCGTTCAGCAGAGAACATGAGCCCATTCAGTCATGTGTCACTCACAGTGCCACAGCTGGTTCAAGAGAAATAGCATCTAGAAAGGTAAGACGTCCCTTGCATATCTGTTAACAAGGGGATTCAAAGCATAGCCAAAAGCAAAGGTAGGGATACAAGCAGCCATCACCTGAAGGGTCACATGGCAAGCCTCACTAGGATATGCTTGCGTGGCTGAAACATGACAAACTATGTTAAGCTGGAGAGCGTTAAAAATAAATGTATGGCACGTCTTCAGAGTTGGTTGCACCACAGACAATGAAATGAAATCTTCAAAGAGGATAACAAGAGAGGATTCACTTGCACAGTTTCCAAATTCCAAAAGGATGTTATAGATGATAAGTCCAAATTATTAAAGAAGGCGTATAATATACTTTTGGAATGGGAAACTAAAGATGAAGAAGTTAAATCAGTAATGATTAAGTGGGCACAGGATATAGGTCACAATATACAATCTGAGAATTGGATAAGGCTTTGGAAAGTGAATTTGAAATTTACGGATTGTACATTCTTGAAAGAGAACTATATGAAGATGATGTATAGGTGGTATGTCACACCAGTAAAATTGGCAAAAATGTATAAAACAGAACAAAAAAACTGTTGGAGGTGTAAAGAAGGGGAAGGTACATTTTACCATATGTGGTGGGATTGTAAGACTATTTTAAAAAATGGGAAATGATATACAATGAATTGAAAAACAAATGTTTAAAATAACATTTGTTTAAAAAAAAACCCAGAAGCATTTCTGTTAGGTATTCTAGGACAAGAGCGGCCAAAAGAAAAACGGACATTATTCATGTATGCTACAACAGCAGCAAGAATCTTAATAGCACAAAACTGGAAGACCGGAGAAATACCATCAAAAGAATAATGGCAATAAAAGTTGACGAATTATGCAGAGTTGGCAAAGTTAACGGATAAACTGCATGAAAAGGACAGTAGTGATTTTGAAAAAGAATGGGAACCTTTTACAACATATTTGCAGAAAGAAAGAAAAATGGACATTTACAACTTTATTTACAGAGAACAAGAAATTTAACCATGTGACAACATAGTACTATATACAAACAGCAGAATGTAACATTTGACGTAATAAACCAGAAATGGAAGCTGAGGGAAGTCAATAGGGAGGGGGGAGAATTGGAAAATGAATGTTATTGATATTGGATATTTGTTATGAGAAAAAGAAAATCAATAAAAATTATTTTAAAAAATAAAATAAATGTATAGCGCTCCCAAGACTGTCATCAAGAATGTATGCACACACACACACACACACACACACACACACAATCTATAAAGGTAACCTAAATTTTGCAATAAGTAAAGCTGGACTGTGTGACCTGTGCAGATTATCCAAACATTTCCCCTTATTTTGCAGTGCGGCAGAATCAGCTGCCCTAAATCCACCTCTGCCTCAGATGGTTCTTGGGGTCAGCTGGAATGGAGTTAATGTTATAACTCAGTATTGATCTTTTTTGTGAATCACTGTGACAGTTTATTTCAGTGGCTGATTGTTATTGTAGCTGTTCCTGTTAGTGTCTTGTAACCTGTGAGTTAGCATGCCTTTATCTCTATGATGATGAGGAATGAGCATGGGCCATAGGTATTATTAAATGTTGTTGTTGTTGTTCAGTCGTTCAATCGTGTCCGACACTTCGTGACCCCATGGATCAGAGCACGCCAGGGACGCCTATCTTTCACTGCCTCTTGCAGTTTGGCCAAACTCATGCTATTCGCTTCGAGAACACTGTCCAACCATCTCATCCTCTGTCGTCCCCTTCTCCTTGTGTCCTCCATCTTTCCCAACATCAGGGTCTTTTCCAGGGAGTCTTCTTTTCTCATGAGGTGGCCAAAGTACTGGAGCCTCAACTTCAGGATCTGTCCTTCTAGTGAGCACTCAGGGCTGATTTCTTTAAGGATGAATAAGTTTGATCTTTTTGCAGTCCATGGGACTCTCAAGAGTCTCCTCCAGCACCATAATTCAAAAGCATCAATTCTTCAGCGATCAGTCTCCTTTATGGTCCAGCTCTCGCTTCCATGCATCACTACTGGGAAAACCATGGCTTTAAATGTTAAGTACTAGAAATAAGAAAAACACGCCTTTTTAGTCAAAGGTGTTTTTTAAATATAGAATACAGTCACGTGGGGGGGGGGGAATACACCATTAATTTATGGCATCATTTTACATGGTCTTAAAACATTGGCTTTCCATATAGGTTCTCCATAGACTGGTTTGTGTGGCTGGTGAAGGAATTTTACTTTCTTTTCCCCCTTGCATATAAAAAAGGGAGACCAGGTTTCATCAAAGGGATTTTCCTTTAGCTAAAGGTTTTTAGCCAACTATCCCAACCTATTATTCAACATGAAGCCCAATACTAGGTATATTATTTCGGAAGTAAGTCTTGCAGAATTCACTGATGCTTCAGTATCTCGCAAATAAATATGTACCAATAACAGCTGCAGCCCAAATTTTGCAGCTCCTATTTTAGCACTTTAAAATAAAACATAGGTTTGTTAGAAAGTGTGCTTCCCCCTAGATAGCTGCACAAAGTTACTCTTGATGTATACAGCTATTAAGTAAAAATGTAATTAAAACTGAGATAAACCAGAAGCTTGAGCCACTCTGATCCATGGGATTTCCTCCAGCTTCATCCATTGCATTGTCAAAACTCAAACAGACGGAGCAGAAGGAGTGCGTTCAGTTCTGAAACTGAAGCCAGAACAACAACGAAAAGATCCAGGCAATCTGGTCTGTTCCTCGGAAGAAGAATTTACAAATAGTGGAATTGTCACCCTTTAAAGAGAAATGATTACCCACCTTCTTTTAAAGGGAAAACGGAAATGAATGGGCAGTCCCCCCCCCAACTTTTAATGTAAATATCTTTTTTATTAATGGGGAGCAGGGTGTTGAGACAATAGCTTCATATTCCCAGTATCAAAGTGCGGTTCATGTTATTTTATTTTTAATAAACATTTTGCTTAAAATTATTGATTTAACTATATTCTCTGTGTTGTTTTCATGTAGACTCTGTATAAACAAAGGCATTATATAGCTGAACATTTGCCATCCACAGCATCACAAATAATGACCAACTCTCTAGAAACTTGCATTGTTACCATTACTTGGTCTTTTAGAATATGTTAGTTTGGACATTATTAAACTATTTCAGGCTATTGGGTGTGTGTTTTTAAACAATCTAGCACTGGTGGAAAATTATTTTTCCTCCAATTTTTAGCCACACAAATTTTTGCCACAGTTTGTAGGTTTCCAACTATCTCTCCATTTACATCAGGAACTAATAAGATAGCATAAAATATGTTCCGATGTATCTTAAAGACGAACCAAATTATTATTGCATAAGCTTTCATGGAATACCAAAAATTACTCTATAATTCTTATTGTTGCTTGCATCTGTCTGGGGCTGTGGAAAACCCGAATTTCCATTTGTTGTTCCTCGGCTTTAAAGAGCAGGTTTTCATAGGGAAAGTCCAGGGCAAAAAAAAAAAGCCTCACCACACTCGGACATGGAACTTTTTATTTATTATTATTTATTATTATTATTTTGCTTATAATTTTTTATTGAATAATTTTGTTTTACAAAGAAAAACATCTTGGTCCAACCATTGGCAAATAAAATCACAAAATGAAATTACATACAATATTGTTTTGTTTGTATTTTGATCTCACATTCTTAATTAGTCTCGTGTCGCATGAAGTAAAGAAAACACGGGCAATAAGAGAGAGAAATCCCCCCCCCACATTTACTCTTCACAAACTTAACTCAAATCTGACTTCCTGTCAAATCCCTTTGCATCTACTTTTCTTAATGTTGAATGTTTTCAAAACAGCAGGCCTTTGTATATATACTCTCCAATACATTCTTAGAATGTTATACCTCCATAATTTTTTTCCAACTCTTTGTCCTTCCTTTATCACTCAAAAGCTGGCATGGAAGCAAAACCAATATGGACATCGAGCTTTTAAGTGTGGACCCGTGCCTGGGAAGAGCAGGGCAAACGTTAAGTGTGGTTAGGCCTGTGACGGATTGGCCCTAGGGTTGAGGAGTTATTATTACCTATTATTACCTATTATTACCTCTCGGCTCAGAAGGAGTTAATCCACCTTCATCTTGACTGACAGTTCATCCTTTGGGGGCGGGGCAGTCCCCCCCCCCCCGTTTAAAAGGAGGGAACATCCGTTTTGACAGTTGAGAAGAGGGAGGGTGTGTGTGGAGACAGGGAAGAAGAAGGGTGTGGGGCCAGGATAGTGGTGGGTTAGGTTAGGATTAGTTTGACATGAAACTATAGATTGAAAGATGTTTCTGTATTACCGCAACTAAGATGGTGAATGCATGAATCTTTAAAACAACTATGTTCTTGAAATATACTCGGAGTCAAGTGTGAATTTCATGCTCTTTATTCAGCTCATAGTAGTGAGGAATGCAGTTTCCCCAAAACGTTTGCTTTATATACACTATTTACACAATGGGCCCCACGTGATTGGCTAATTCCGGAATACTCCTGTATGCCAATCGGAGTGCAGATTCACTTCCACCTGGTGCTGGATTGGGTGGCTCCTGCGGACCAATCAGACTGCTGCAATCTCAATCCTATTGTTCTGGGACCAATCACACTGCTGCAATCTCAATCCTATTGTTCTGGGACCAGTCAGACTGCTGCAATCTCAATCCTATTGTTCTAGGACCAATCAGACTGCTGCAGTTTGGATCCTATTCAACTCAGTACATAACAGTTCTCAAGAAAATAAAGTTCAGTTCTTTTTGTGCAAGGGAGGAATCATCATTATTGGTCCAGCAGGGTATCAAATCTCACAGAGGTGTGGGCTCAAGAAAGGGCAAAAGTTACCTGAGGAAAGGGAGGTGGACCCTTGTTAGTGTTTTTTAAAGCAGAGGCTAGGTGGCCACCTCTCTGGGATGCTGCAGCCGTGGGTCCCCTGCAATGGCAGGACCAGACGCCCTTCAAAGACTCTTCTGACTACATGAGTCTATGATACTTTAAACAAAGTATTGGCGACCTAAGAGAACATACCGGTAGTTTTACTGGTTGAACCAGTAAAATACGGTACTGGTTGGTTGGCAATCCTGGGAAACTCTTCCTGCATGCTCCTGTTTCTCCTCTCTTTTTTTAATTAGTCTGTCTGTCTCTTTGATGGGAGCGAATGCTGCCATCTGGACTGTCTTTATTTTGGTTTACTTTGAACATTTTGTTGAGATTTCCCCCCCCATTCACTGTGACAAACTTTGGAAATGCTTAATTTAAACAGTCCACAAACCTGTGAACTCGCATCCTTCATAAAATTGCAAAACATCTTAAGACCATAATCTTCAACCGAGTTCTGATCAGAGTCTGCCACAGCAGACATGAAACAAGGGCATTTACCAGGTGACGTGTTTCCTATCACTCTATCTCGATGCTTAGGGAAAACGTCACCTGTCCTCTGGGCTGCTGTTGAAGGCAAACAATAAAACATAGTGACAACCCCAGCACCCTCATGGCCTTGCATGTTCCCCTGCAGCCTTTCCCAGAGGTAAGTAAAGAGCAACGGCAATTCAGTTCAATAGAACAATACTTTCCATAGAGCAAATTCCACTTTATTCCACTGTAATAATGATGCAATGATTTAAGTGAGTTTTAAATCTGAAGCTGCGCATGTTAGAAGATTTTCTTTTTAAAAAATAAATGAATGAAAGGGATTGGCCAGTGGTATTTGTTCATTCATTTTGCTCTAGCGATGTAAAAAAAAAAACTATTGTTTAGGCGAAAGGCACATCTAGTCCAGCACCCTGTTCTCACAGAGGCCAACCAGATGCCCATGGGAAGCCACAAAGCAAGCCTTGGCACAAGAGCACTCGGAATACCTGTTGCTGTCGGCATCCATCCGCCTCAAGAGTTCATGGAGTGCGCCGGGGGGGGGGGGTGAAGTCAAACCACACTGTGTTTGCAGCACTGAAGTGACCTCCCTGAGGCAGTAGACAGTGTGTATGGAGGTTCTGGATTGCCCAGACAACAATACCCGCCTCTCAGCCTCCTTGATGTGATCCAAAGCAAAGCAGACAAACACATTTGGCACCAGCTTACCTGCGGAAATAGCCGGAAGAAGGCACGCAAGGCACCATCGAACCATCTTAGGGACTCCACTCTGGATTTGTGTGGGGTTTATCCCTCAGCCTTTTCTTCTCCCAAGGCAGCAGAGGTTTAGGATCAGAGTTTTCCTTCTCCTAGATGGGCTACCTGCCCAGGTTGGTGAGCTCTATCTGCCCCTCAGTTCCCTCTACAGCATGTGCAGAAACCACCTTCTTGGCAGTGATGGTGGTGGTGGGCAAAGGAAATTATGAAGAAAACAATTAATTGAAGCAATATACATGGCTATCTACAGTTTGTGGACGTAAGACTCTTTTAAGTTCAGTATCAGAAATCAACACTGCATGCTGTCTCGCATCTCCTAGTACCGATGCCGCCGCCACGGCAATATTGAGATGCCCAGATCGTATCTAAGAACCTGAAGCAGAAAAATTTGTCAAGTCAAGGAAGCAGAACAGAAAATCCCACACAAGGAGGAGATGAACACTGTGGCATATATTATTAATTGTGAATTATTCACTCAGCTGCACAGAACACTGTAACCAGGGCTATTGGCTTAATCTGCAAAGTTTTCACATCCCTGGATCTGAAAGCCGGTGGTAACAGTCATCCGAGCTGACTGAATATAGCAACGTTTTCCATGTTCACTGGCTACATTGCCCCTCCCCCACCGTGTCACAGTGCCTTTATATTTGCTTTCTATGTGTATATGAATGACAGAAGCGTAGCAGCCTTAGAACATCTTCAAAAAACTAAAGCTGATATAAAGAGGCAGATCTTTAGGAAGGCCATAAATGCCGTGGTGGCTAATCTGCTAGAAAGTGTGCCCCAAGTCACTCTGGTGTGTGCTGCAATATTTATACAGACTCCCCTGCTACGGGGAGATTTTGCTTCTTGAGAGCTGACCCAGGCAGCAATTTATCTGTCTGTATGTTTGTAGTATGTTTGTGGTGCTGGAGGAGACTCTTGAGAGTCCCATGGACTGCAAGAAGATCAAACCTATCCATTCTTAAGGAAATCAGCCCTGAGTGTTCACTGGAAGGACAGATCCCGAAGCTGAGGCTCCAATACTTTGGCCACCTTATGAGAAGAGAAGACTCCCTGGAAAAGACCCTGATGCTGGCAAAGATGGAGGGCATAAGGAGAAGGGGATGACAGAGGACGAGATGGTTGGACAGTGTTCTCGAAGCTACAAACATGAGTCTGACCAAACTGTGGGAGGAAGTGGAGGATAGGAGTGCCTGGCGTGCTCTGGTCCATTGGGTCACGAAGAGTCGGACACGACTAAATGACTAAACAACAAAACAACAACAATGTTTGTAGTACTAGTAGCTTTCAATAACTTTAATCAATAGAATAACCAACTTGGCTGGTTGGCTAAAGTGGGGGCCAGTTTAAATAAGTGAAGATACAAATTAAGGACAGCCAAGATTATTTTAGTGTACTATGGCATAAGGGAGGGAGAAAGCCTTTCTTTCCCTTTTCTATGTTAAATTTCAAGTTGTCGTGCACTGTGTTTAATATCTCAGAAAATGCACTGCTATTGACGTTTTGCTAATACACACATTTTATTGAGATTGGATTGCTCAGTCAGTCCATTAAAGGGGGAAATTATTCACCAGCTACAAATCCTTTCTCCGGTTGACAGCCTTGTTATTAATAATATGGTATTTCCTCAAGTGTTTCCCAATGAATCAAGAGTACAAGCCTGATACATGACTTTTGTGTCACATGTTGGCCAGTCATGTACTAATGATTATCCTAGCAGACAACGCAAAGGAGACCAATTAAAGCACCAAAAGAATACTATGTTTCGTTGCAAGTCAATACAGCCACTTCATATTTTTGCTTTTGGGTATGAGCACAGGAATGACTCCTGAACAATTTGTAAAAGAAAAAAAAAAGCTTCAGATAAATTGAAACACGATGACATTCTCTGGGGAGAAGGAATAAATTCCTTGACATTCAAGGGAGCAGAAGGAACAATATCAGGTACCTCCGTTGTAAGATAAAAGCAGGGGGCAATTGAAAATGATCTTTGATGACTTGTGACTCAGTATCACAGCAGCCCAGGGTGGCTGGCTGACTGTTATGTATTCCTTGGAGATGGAAATGAATAGCGCAGAGCCGCAAAGAATGTACGCAGCTAAGAGGCGGGAGAGAAAACTCAGCCTTGCAAATGTCACTCCGGGTGTAGAGTGACTGTGAAGGTGTGCCAGTCCTTGATGTTACCAGGTAGGCAAAGATAGTTTTTACACAGTCTTAAAAGAGAGACCCACAAATGATTTCCCACCTCACTTTTTATGTCTCAGGGAAGCTCCTGAAATTTGCCCTGAGGTTTCTGAACTAATGTGTGCTGAATTTGTAGACATGTTTGGTGGAAGAACTGAACCAATTATCCACTCCTGTAGTCTTGTCACACTGTTAATTTTCTTCACGGAGCAATTACTGTGCACTGATCTCAATAGTTAATGCAGAATTTGGTGTGTGTGTGTGTGTGTGTGTCTGTAACAGCCCTTTGCTGATTTAGCTACCAACTGGCCAGGAGTGATTATCAGTATTATAATTTTAATTTTTTTCTACTTCACCTAATTTCCCAAAGGAAGCCAGTGGCTAGCAAATAAGTTAACAGCTGTATAAAAACAAATAATACCCATCAAATTAAACAGAAGAACAAAATCAAAATACAAATGTGAAAAACTGAAACAAATTTAACAAACAACAGAATTACAAAACAGCCATCAAAACATTAAAGTAAGATAGCAGAAGACAACTCATCTAAAGTCCCTTTCAAGAAGACCCAACAGAAAATCTGGACAGAAAAGTTGTTGAACTTTTTTGGCAAAATAACAAAAAGGACATTTTTGAGCTATTTTTATGGAATATCAGTAAAAATGGCAACACTGACATGGATTGCCATACGTCAGGATTTTCACGGACATTTTCCCAATTTCTGCCAGGACACTGTTGCCAAATGCAGTATTCCGGATATGTCCGGAAAATTCCAGACGTATGGCAACCCTAGCTCAGAACCCACCGGAAACAAGCATGTCATGGGTCCATTCTGAGAATATTTCTCCACAACCAGAAACTGAGGTTGCAAGTTCTGGTTTGGGTGGATATGTTCCTCACCATAGCGGGTGAGGAAGTTCTTCAGTTTGTACAAACCTGTGGTTAGCAGGTTAATTTGCCAGACATCAGCTGGGATATCTTAGATATTGATCTCAATTCAGGCTCTCAGGCCTTGGCCTGAGACAATAGCTCTGTTCCCCCTTATTGCACTTTCTCTGCCATGATTTGTAAATCCATTCCAGATGGTCAAGGCCATGGCAGTGTTATTGGCCCTGCCCCGCAGTGTGGGACTCCCTTGTAGACGACTGCAGTCAGGCCAGTGACCAGAGGAGGAATGACCAAGGCAACTTCTCCCAGTTTAGACTGCTGCAGCCACTGATGGTTGTTTGGCTGGGCCCAAACTTGAGGATTCCTTATTGAAGGTGACTTGTCTGGAACCTTGTAGATGATCTTCTGTCAGCAGGCAAACATATTTTTACTTGAACAGATATTTGGCCTACTCAGCTGATTTATTTTTCCTCTGTTATATAAATCTGTGTTTTTACTTTAAATTAAGTCCTTTTTATTTATTTCTAATTTCTAATTTTTGAAAAATGTGATATCCATAGTGCTATTCCTCTCTGTCGTGTATTTAGATTTTATTGTAAGCAAGGGGGGCAATTTTTTTAAGTATAGAAGTGAGATACAAAATAAATGTTTAATCCTGCCAGCCCAAAATAGAGTTAGGACTGTGCTCTGGGATAAAGTTTTGATTTAATGAAATAAAAAATGTGAAGTGAGATCTTTTTTTCTTTTTTTAAGAATTAATGAGTGGTGCTAAGTGCTGTGAGTTTAACTAATTAAGGCTGGCTTGTTGCCACACCATCTTGGGCTCTGGTATTTTCAGCATTTATTCAATAAGGCACATCAGACTAAGCAGCGCTGAACACAGGAGACGTTAAAATGAATCCCAGTTCCTGCAAAAGGTGGCACTAATGACCAGTTTAACATCGAGTTGCCTTACCCAGTCAGATTTCAGGAGTTGTGCTGCTTGTCAAATTTGGATCTAATTAAAACCATTTGATTAAAGGAGATCCAGTGATGCCGTTACTAAATGTTAAGGTCTTTCTGGCTCATGTCAGTACAATTCTAGGTGCTGACACTTAAAATTGTCTTAAATAGCTTGTAACTCACACGAGCCCCCAAAGACGAACTTGAAAGGAGTTACATTCTCCGTAACTGTGTTGCTTTTTCGAGTGACAAATGGAAAGCCAGCTTCAATTCTTCAGGAGCACAAATTTTGCCCAGAGACCAATAGTTACTGACCTTCCTCCTAGGCTGACCTCAAAATCGTGAAACTACCTCTTGAAAAATTGAGTTCCTTTTCGGAAAGCCCTCCGCCGGTTCATTTATTCTGACTTTCGTTGAAATATACAAACGTTGTTCTCAGTTATATAAAGTGGCAGCATGTGAGGTGGGGGCTGTGTCCTCTCAGTTGCGGCATTGCTGCTGCCACTCGCCAGGGCGGGGAGAGGGCGGCAGCAGAACACCCGTCTGGCTGCGGCACCCACACATGCAATGGACCCTTGTGCTGCTGTCGCCAACCCAGGACTCCTCCTGCCCTTCCACTTTCCAGTCTCTTGCAGCTCACCTCAATGTGCCACAGCTGGTTATATATGAGAGGAAGAGAAGAGAAGCAGCAGCGCAGTCCATTGGCTCTGCTAAAAGCCCAACTCCACTGAACTCCCCTTTTCCCTGAACAGTTTCTATTCCAGCTGTTTGTCATAAGAACTATTGTGCAACTTTAACTCTTCCCTCCTTACCCTTTTTCCTTTTGTGCCATGTCTTTTAGATTGGCAGCCTGCAGGCAACGGCTGTCCTGTTTTTTTTTATCAAACGTAAGCTGTAACGCTCCCTGGAAAGACTCCCTGGAAAAGAGAAGACTCCCTGGAAGAGAAGACTCCCTGGAAAAGACCCTGATGTTGGGAAAGATGGAGGGCACAAGGAGAAGGGGACGAAAGAGGATGAGATGGTTGGACAGTGTTCTCGAAGCAACTGGCATGAGTTTGGCCAAACTGCAGGAGGCAGTGGAGGATAGGGGTGCCTGTTGTGCTCTGGTCCATGGGGTAATGACGAGTCGGACACGACTGAACGACTGAACAACAACAACAACAGAGCTGTAACGCACGTTTCCGTGCGCTGCTCTGGTTCGGCAGAAGCAGCTTAGTCATGCTGGCCACATGACCCGGAAGCTGTACGCCGGCTCCCTCGGCCAGTAACGTGAGATGAGCGCCACAACCCCAGAGTCGGACACAACTGGACCTAACGTTCAGGGGTCCCTTTACCTTTAAGCTGTTATCTGGAAGAGTTTCTGGCTGAAGAGCAGGGTGCGAACATGGTGTAAATAATATTGCTGCTATTATATTATCAGTGGTGATAGACATTGTTGTGATTTAATGGTATTTAATTGTGATCTTATGCCAGCTGAAACCAGAAACAAATGGGGAAAGACATAATATAAATGTCTTAAATAAAATCATCACAGTTCCATTGTGGGGGAGGATTTCATAATAGTTTAAGGCCTGCCCACAGAGGACTAAAGAAATTTCAAAGACATACTACAGTTGCAGGACATTGCCTAAGGCCAAACACACCCCGGCTGATTTATTCCTTCCCTGGGGTGCATGACATAGGTCTGAAACTGGATTTTCTTGTGGAAAACTCGCTGGTTTGCAATTCTGCTATGCGTCAGTGGGAGAGAAACAAACGTACATTTGCTACTTATGCTCTGAATCCCATGTAATGAGGTTATGCAAGACAGAGTTCACAACTGAGGTAGTAGTAACAGGGACCCAGGACCATGATACAAATGTAGTTTGGGACCCAGGACCATGATACAAATTTCCATGAAATTTGCATTTGTTAATATTGATGTATTGGGTAGATTAAGATGGCAGATAGCTAAAGTATAATCAGCACTGTGCTTTGCAGTGCACTCTGCTGCCCTTACAAGCAGATACGTGGGGTTTTTTTCAACTTTAAAAAGGGTATGGGGCTGTAGATCTGGAGCCTGTTGCAAAAGACCTGGGGCTATGGCCCCCTGGCTAGGCCACCTTTTAACAATGTCCCTGGGCAACAATATACATCACAGTCTCCAGTACAACTTTAAAATTAATCTGAGTCTCTTGCACACTTGTTCTTTCACTTTCTGCTTGTTATAAATATTACTGAAAGCAGCCTGTGCAGAAGTAACTGTAGCACACGGTCTGTTCTTTTTGAACAACCATTCATAAAAGGCTTAGAAAAGCTCTCAGTCATAACCTCCTTCTAGGCATCTAAAAGCCTGAAAATGTAACGAAGGAAATAAATATTGTTCTGCTCTTCCAATGGTCCTGAGACGATGATAATAATAATAATAATAATTTGACATGCAAGTACTTTTCTCTGAGTTAAAAGCTAAATGAGGGTTTGGGTTGTTTTTTTTTTTAATGTAAAGCATGCATTGCCATGAACACAATGGTCTGCATCTATTCTATAGATACAGGATCTTAAATCCTGTTGAAAATCAATGGTGCTTGTCTCCAGCTGTGAGCTGGATTGCTGCCAATGTGTGAATTTTCCTTCCACTGTGAGGCACACAGACACAGGGCCAGTTCCCACTCTATGTGGCAATACTATACACACAGCTGGACATCAGGGCTGTGTGCCCTTCCCACTGTTCTAAGTCTTAATTACAAAGGTGTGTGTGTGAAGTGAACTGTATGGCTGTTCATCCAAAAGCGTTGGGGGGGTTACTGAGGTCCAGCATATCCACACCAGGCTGTACATGGCATGACTCATGCCACCTATCATATTGGTATATGGGTGGGAGTGGTGGGGACAGGGGAACACAGTGCCTCGAAATGGTGAATTTGTGAACAAGCCCACAACTTTTAAAAGCCACACTTGTACTTCTGGCTATAATTGCTCTGACGTCCTCCAAAGAACTCTGGGAATATCTATTTTCCTGAGCATACTTTTGCAGATTCCTAAATCTGTAAAGGTAAAAGGACCCCTGACTGTTAGGTCCTGTTGCAGACAACTCTGAGGTTGCGGCGCTCATCTCGCGTTACTGCCCGAGGGATCCAGTGTACAGCTTCCGGGTCATGTGGCCAGCATGACTAAGCCACTTCTGGTGAACCAGAGCAGCGCACAGAAACACCATTTACCTTTCCGCGGAGCGGTACCTATTTATCTACTTGCACTTTGACGTGCTTTCGAACTGCTAGGTTGGCAGGAGCTGGGATCGAGCAACGGGAGCTCACTCCGTCACGGGGATTCGAACCGCCGATCTTCCGATTGGCAAGCCCTAGGCTCTGTGGTTTAACCCACAGCGCCACCCGCGTCCCTCAAAAATCTGTGGTGGGGTGGGCAAAAAAGAAACCAACTCCCTAAACTGTTGCAGAAATAATTACTTAGTGAGGTTTCAAACAGATTAAAAGCATAAGAAGCAACACACTAAAACTACAATGTCTAGCTTGAGGCAAAATCAGTTTTGTTTTGTTTTTTCATTCCCTGCTGCTGGAAATGGCTGAAAAGTAACCGAAACTTGCACAGGAACCAACTCCTAGGGGCCGAGGGGCCTTTGGCCCCCCATAATATATTTGAGGGGGCTGCCCCCCATGGTCATTGTTGTTCAAATGGTGTGTGCGCACTGTGCCATGTGATTGATTATGGAGGGCGGAGCTTACCTCACCCCTCCCCCAATATTTTATTCAAGTCGGCACCCCTGGCAACTTGACCCTGAAATATACCCATTTTGGGAGGGGAGGATGACCGTCTCTTTCAAACATTTAATAGGGTCATTTGTATCTTTTTAATACCAACTCAACAACCATGGAAAGAAAAACATGTGTGAATACTTCTGAAGCTAATATTGTAAATTCCCTATATGTTATCTCCATATTGATACTGGTTTACGTTAACAGTCTCTGTCATAATCTCGGAGCTGGAGTTGGAGTTGGAGCTGGTCAGCCCTTTATCCGAGTGCAAGATACGATGAAGTTTGTGCCCCGTGCCAGAAGTAGCCAATATTATGAGTAAAGCATGGAATCTAAAAACCCTACAAAGGGCACCCCATGCACTCAAATAATTAAGGCTTCTGAATAAGCAATATTCAGATAATGAGAGTTCTGCTTTAGCTAGTATATACCAAAAATGGAAAAGAAAGTAAAATGTTAGATTAGTCATTGCCTTTCAAGAAGTTCTCAACATCATACTTTGCAAGAATTACCCAGAATCTGTCAGTCCCAATGAATCAGGTAATCTGGGTTAAAAACATTAATGTTGTTTTTTTTAAAAAAAAATTTTTTTAGCATGCTTCTGTTTATTTTTTATACCAAGATCACCCTTTTTAGTCCAGTATCTCTAACTTGGATGAACCCGTCTGCTTTAATTTATAAAAATGGCAAGGGGCTTTTCCCCCCCCAAAGGCAAAAATAGCATCCAGGCGTCCAGCAATTAACAGGGGACGCACTGGAGTGAAGTGCCAGGGTGTGGGGTAATCCTCACCTGTGAAAATCTGTCCTCGCGTGTTTTGTCTGTAACTTTAGCCTCTGTTAAGCTAGTCATTCTTTTATGTAAGTCAGAAGCCGCTGGCAGTGTTCAAGAGTAACAGGAGAAATCATGACAAGAGCATATGAGCGTACTGAAAACCCAGATGCATGATGGAGGTATCAAATGAATCTGGCATTCCAGGCTGACACACAAAATGAATGACTCGAATCTCAGAAGGGGGAGTTCCTCTGGGGGCCAGATGAGGTTACCAGAAAAAAGCCAGGGAAGCCCTCGCTGCCATTGCATGAATTATGCATCTCTCAGATGCTGCACATTTTTCAGGACTTCAGGGTGCAGTCGGTTTTCCACTGTGCTATTCATTAAAATCAAGCGCATTCGCTGTCGTCAGTGAAAACAAAACTCACCCCATCTTGAACTGTTGAGAAACATATTGCTATTAAATAAAAAGCAGAAACTGGAATTTGCCCGTCTCCTGTTCAAAGTGCAACGTAACTGACACAGGGTGCGTACGTTTGTTTTCCAAGGACGTTAACGTGTTGTGAAAAAAAATGGCAGGGATGACAATGAAACCAAGGACACCCTCAACTGTGGCTGCATTTTAGAGAAATATCCAGGCCATAAACCAAAGGGATTGGGGGGGGGTCCCCTCCGCAATTGCTAACTATCAGAGTATGAGGGAAATGGGACAGGCAGTCCTGAAAAGCAGGTTTGCCAGCAGTAACAACACTGAGTGGTCTCTCTTTTGGTGATAATCTGGGAATCTGCAGTTATACAATAGCATTCTCCAAGACTGGGCTGCTGAAACAGATTACTTCACTCTCTTTAAAAAAACAAACAAAAACGGAGAAAAAGAAAGGAGGCAGAACTGGCAAGGGCCCAGTAAATAAAAATAAGAAGCATATGATGCCCGAGATCCATGTGACGTTGGCAGCCCCCACAAATAGAACTCCAGATAAAATTAGCTTTTGTCTAAATGTGGAAAGTGTGTAAATATAGTAGCAGGTTTCAATTTACTACACAAGCCTCACAAGCTCCAAGTTGCAGCCACCTATTACAGAGCTTGTGCGTCAGAGGAGGAAGGGGGCAGGGAGAGAGAGAGAAAGAGAGGAGGAGGAAGACAATGCACTCTGCAATTAGTAGCTTCAATGAGAGGTAAATTAATTTCTCCAGCTGCATTGTGGTTATTATTGCTGTTTAGAAAGTGGACAGGGGTAAAATTGCATTGAAGTGCAGATGTCAGCGTGGTGTAAATGGTTCTTTAAAAAGGCCAAAGAGTGGAGGAACAACAAATACAGAGGCACCTTTTCAGGCAAAAGAATTTTAATTGCAAACACAAATGCTGTGTAAGAAGAGTCCCTGGAAAATACTTTTGTGTCATTTAAGCTGCTGCAAATGACAAGAACAGGCGCGCCTGAATCCGTCTGCTCCAGACTGATGTGTTGTGGGACACCTGAAACTAGAACTCACATCAAGCTCTTAAGGTCTGTGCTTGGAGGAGCTGAAGGAAGGGTAAAGAGATTTCAGGAGGGGGCAAGATTCTCAGCCAGATTTAACGGCTTGCATTAGAAAACGGTCAAGATTAAATTAACAAAAATCTGGTGTATTAATACTATAGTATGTGGAATCACTGGCAGTGAGTTGCTCTTGTGGGAAAATAAAATAGCACCCTTCCCAAATGGAAGCAGCTGTGCCAAAGGGGGAAATAACAACACGGGCCACTGGTTACAGTATTGTCATTTTAAGGAAAAAACATTTATTTCTGATAACCACCGGCAAATCATCTTATAGAAAATGTCAACATTAGAACATAACTTATTAAGATTTTTTTATTTATTATGAGTAGTAGTATTTTAAAAAAACATGGAAAATGGCAGGTACACAGAGGGCTCTGCATCACGCTTCAAGCAGTTAGGAAAATGTGTAAAACAGATCATATGCATTGAAATTGGTAGAACAACCTCACCGGGCATGAGGATTCTTCAAACTGACACACACAAACAAAATAGTGCAGGCCCCAGTCACACCTCTTGACAAAGGGCGTTCCATGACGGAGGGGCCACCACTGGAAAAGCCCTCTCCTCTGTTGCTACAAAGCGCAGTTCTGATAAGCAAAGCCCTTGCAGAAGAACTTCAGCAGATGTCAAAACACGGGCAGACAGGGACGGGAAATGGCGCTCTTTCAGGTGCCGAGGGCTCCTGCAGTTTAGGGATTTAAAGGTAAGTACCAGCGACCTGCACATAGGCAGCTGGTGCGGTTCTTGGAATAAAAGCTATAATATTAACAAATGTGTTTAGCACTTAAAAATCCCGGCAGCCATATTCTACACTAGTTAAAGCTTTTGAGTCATCTTTAATGACAGCCCCACATGTAGTGCGTTGTCGAGGCTTTTCGGGATTCCTGTGCCTCTAACTCGGGGGTCAGCAACCTGCGGCTCCGGAGCCGCATGCGGCTCTCTGACAGGTCTCCCGCGGCTCCGGCATGCCCCCTTTCAATGCCCTTTCAATAATAATTAAATGGTTATCGGCAAAAAAAAAAGGGCCAAAAAAACCATGAATAATCCGCATCAACGTTGAACAGCTGGGCGGTCTTTCTCAGCCCTCTCGGGGTTCCCGAGGACAGACCCAAGATTGATGTCCACCTTGACCACTCCCAGAGAGAGGAAGCAACTTCTTCACACCAATAAGTGTGTGGGGAGGGCTGAGCTTTTACCACCTCGGCGTGCCGATTGGCAGGACAGATCGCCCGCCTTGGCACATAGGCTCGGAGCCGGGGCCTTACCGCCAAGGTAGCCACTGAGGATGAAGGCGGGAGGCGGGCTCGGGAGAGCGATGCTTCGTCCGGCCAATGAGCCGCCGGGATGCCTGTTCCTGTTTGAGGGGAACATGCCAATGAGGGTGGCGTTAGGGCGGGGAGAAGAAGGAGCTGGGCTTTGCGAGTTATCGAGAGAGAGAGAGAGAGAGAGAAAAGAGTCGGGATAATAAAGGCAGCGGGAGGTGGCGGCGGCGATTGGAACGGCCCCTGTTCTGAGCGGCCCCTGTCGGGCGGAATCCTTTTCAAAGTGGCCGCACGGAGGGCGGGCCAGGCGTCGCCGTGACGGGAGGGCGGTGATGGTCGCCGACAGGATGAAGTAGAGCTGCTTTGGGGCGGCGGCGGCGAAAATGTCCGGGCTGCTTCTGAAACCTCCGCCAACCGGTGCTTCGCCAGCGCTCGCTGCGGGCGGTGTACATGCTCAAGACGGCCCCAAGGGCGGCTTGGGGGCCCGGAGCCCCGAGGGCGGCGCGCTGCATTGCCTGGCGTGATTCCCCCCCCCAAACCTGTTTTTTGCTTTTTGGCTTTTTGCCTTGCTCTCCCACCCCCCTCTCTTTTTCTTCCTCCCCTCCTTTTTTAATCCAAGGGGAGAAATCCCATTTTTAAAACAAACAAACGAACGAAAAACAAACAAACACCCCCCACAGCTGCTGCTGCCACTCTATTTGAATTTTTATTATTACCCTTTTCTCCCTCTATCCCCCCTTTTTCTTTTCTCTTCCCCTTTTGTTTTTGTTTTCAAAAAAAGGAAAAAGAAGAAAAAGATTTCCCCCCTTTATTTTTATTTTTTAAACTACTACATATTTTTAATAGATATTCTCCCCACCCCACCCCACCCCCAATTTATATTTTTTCCACCCCACTTTTCCATTCCCACCCCCACTTTTTCTTTCTTTATTAGTTCGCTTGCCAACCTATCTTAGAGGGGGAAGCCCTCTCTCCCACCCACCACACCCCCCAAAAAACAACTTTGAGCTGAACCCCAAAAAACGGGGGTAGATCACTGCTGAAAGTAGATCACAGTTTCTTGGGAGTTGGCCACCCCTGGTATAAGACATGTAACTAGAATAAAAATTTAAAAAAACCAAGCAAATAATTGTAATAACTACTGTAATAAAGCACTGCTATAATTATATATAATTTCCCTAAAATTTTGGTTTCATTCGCCTTTCCGTGCTGAAATGTCACAACCTGAACGACCATGACTTGCCCCCCCTCGTTTTGATCCAGGGTACACCCCTGAGTTAATGCAAAAAAGTAATAACTTATTCTTGTTGTTTTTACTAATTATACTTTGCATTGGCTCCTATACGTTATTTATTATTATTGCATTAAGGTAAGAAACAATATATGCAGCATTATATTTGTTTTAAATGTCGCAATGGTTTTGCGGCTCCCAGTTGTTGTTTTTCCCTTTGGAAACGGGTCCAAGTGGCTCTTTGTGTCTTAAAGGTTGCAGACCCCTGCTCTAACTGAACGTTTATTATTTGCAGACTCATCCCATTTCATTGCCTGTTAATCTCAGTTTGTGGGGATTCGTGGTGGAGAGTCTCTTAATGGCCTCGCAGTCGCTGCCTGCTCCGTGGTGCTGTTAATTCATTGTCTCCAGTCTCGGCTTGTTTGTTTGAATAGTGAAATAGTGCTTTAAAAAGAACAAAGGGGTGGGGGGTGATTTTTTTTTTAAGGTTGTATTTTGTATTATATTGTAAGACGGCCTGGGGAAAGGGTGTTTTTCTTTCTGTGAAAGAGCAGGAATTCAAATGATTAAAATATACAGTATATTGAAGAAATACCTGTGTTTAAATACCTTTTGCAGGGCTCAAAATTATTATCTCAACAATCTTAAAATGGCTCTGTATAGTATTGGCAATATTAATATCCTCCTCACGCAAATGTGAGGCTGGGAACAAGTGGATGGCTGAAGGCCGTCTAGTGAGTCCATGGCCAACGCGAGGTTTAAAACAGGTCCTACAGACTCATAGCTTTAGCTTTACAACAGGTGGGCTTTTTAAATATAAGGGCATGTTGTTGTTGTACACACAGATATTGACTACTCTGAGGGAAGCAGTTTTAGGATGGAGGCCTCTGTGTCACACACTCTCATCAAGGAACTTTTTCTTTTAAAAGTCAATATTGCAGAAGGTGTTTTTTTTTTTTTTTTTTACCTTGACACATTAATATTAAGTAACATTTCCCAGCAGACAAATTCAAAATGGGCACCCTAAGGCTGTCCATTTATTAGTGACTAAATCATTATCACCACTGTAAGTTATGGTGCACCTTTGGAGCATTCAAAATATTTCACTTATATTACCTCAACAATTCTGTCAATCCTTTTAGTACTAAGTAACTTAACGTCATTATCCCCATTTTGCAGATGGAAGACTGAGGCCAAGACATGAGTGGCTTGCCTAAGGCCGCTTAGTGTGCTTGTGGCTACAGTTCACAGTTAAGGGCTACAGCAAACAACATCTGGGAAACTCATGACCAGATTCCTTAAAATTCTGCCGTTTTAAAATTTTAAAGCAGCCTTTGGTACTACAGGAGGACATATTTAACTCACCCCCTGAAGCTACTAGCTAAGCTGGGGGGGGGGGGCAGGGAATAGGGAACAGGACAGTTAAACCATAAAAATGACACGGGGGGGGCAAGGTTAAACACCCTTTCATTCCTGTGCTCCTTCCAATCCAAGTCAGACCCCTTTGTGGCATCTGTTTTGTCCCTTAGCCACTGTGCTGGCCTAGATCTCAAGTACCAACCCAATGAATAGCACTCCTAATAAATGGTGCTTATGGCAGAACAATGCTGCGAATTGCTGAGCTGCTAAATCCATTTTCAGATCAGGTGCAGAAGCACTAACAAGCTGCCGTACTGCCTTGCCACTGGCTTGCGAGTCAGTTTGGGTCATTGCACTGGTACATCTGCTGAGTCAGCTGCTTTCCTTACAGTTCCCATTGCTGGCTGGAGTGTGATCGGGATTTTCCTACCGCTCTACTCCTAGCAGCACTGTGCCGTGGTGACTGGAGTAGCCAAGCAAATTCACCCCACCAAACATTATCCACTTTGAAATAATTGCTGCCGATAGCAGTCACGGCGCTACCGATCATTGTGGCGGGATGGGGGGAGCAGTTCCCAAATAGCGCAGCCATTCCATGTGTTCAGTTGCTATCCCAACTTGCATCATTTGGGGGAATAGGTAGAATTTCATTTTACAGATGCCCGGGGATGTTGATGGCCAACATAAGTGAGAAACTGCAATAATGGCAGAGATGGAATAGAATATACTGCAGGGGTGGCCAACTTCCAAGAGACTGTGATCAACTCACAGAGTTAAAAACTGACAGTGATCTACCCCCTTTTGTGGGGTTCAGTCAAAGTTATTGAGCTTTTTTTTTTAGGAAGGAAAGCACTGTTCTGTTTTGGGGGGTTCAAGTAAAAGTTGTTGAGCTTCTTTAGGGAAGAGGAAAGCGATGTTGAGCTTTTTTACGGAGGAAAGTCCTGTTTTGGGTGGTTTTAGGGGTGCAGGGCAAAGATGTTGAGTTTTTTAGCTTCTTTGGGGGGAGCCACTGAACTACTGGTGATCTACCACAGACATCCAGTGATCTACTGGTAGATCACGATCTACCTGTTGGACATGCCTGGAATATAGGTTTGGTCCAGCCACAGCTATAGGCCAAAGATTGCCTTTGTGAGTCACTTAGGAAAGTGTGGCTCCTCTGTTTCCTCCAATCCGGTTTCGCTCTGTAGCAACTTCACTTCCCTTCTGCTAGCAATAGCCTTATAAGGCTTGGTTGGGCAATTTTGCAAGATGAATAGTTCCGTTATAAGAAGTTTGCCAAAATCTTAAATAATGATCTCTTACAAATCTTGCAAGAGAGGAGGGTTGGCTGCCTTACAACGTTCTGGCTAATGTACAAATTGAAGCTACTAACTCCCACCGCTGCCGGCACCAAAAAAGGAGCTTCCTGGGAAACACCAGCCAGGCTCTTAGGATTCACAGTTTAGCATTATCAGACTCTTATTTAGTCAGTTTCAAATACCAAAACACATGTGAGGGACTCTGGACTTCAAAACCTCAAGGAATCTCAAACCTGTAGCATTTGTGTTGTTGTTGTTATTGTTGTTTGGACTTCTATCCCACTCTTCTTTCAAAAAAAAAAACTCAGGGTACAGCATCATAAGTAACGCAATATAATTGGAAAAGCATTACAGAAATTTAAAACAACTCAAAACAGATTTTTCAGGATCTAGGAAAGGTCAGAGTGGGAAGCTTAGGGCAGCAGCACTTGAGGAAGCAATTCTCAGATTTGTCAAGCCACACAGTCGGAAACGGGGGCTGACTTTCAGTTCCGGGGCCTGAAGCTGCCCCCCTCCCAAGCCAATTTTTCTGCAAGGACCCCCACCCCAGAATTTGGCTGCATCAGCAAAAGTATTCCCCCCCCCCGCTAAAGTAAACATGGTGTTGGGGTGGGTAGACCAGGGGTCAGCAAACTTTTTCAGCAGGGGGCCAGTCCACTGTCCCTCAGACCTTATGGGGGGACAGACTATATTTTAAAGGGGGGGATGAATGAATTCCTATGCCCCACAAATAACCCAGAGATGCATTTTAAATAAAAGTACACATTCTACTCATGTAAAAACACCAGGCAGGCCCCACATGTAACTCAGAGATGCATTTTAAATAAAAGGACACCTTCTACTCATGTAAGAACATGCTGATTCCCCGGACTGTCTGTGGGCCGGATTTAGAAGGCGATTGGGCCGGATCTGGCCCCCGGGCCTTAGTTTGCCTCCCCATGGTAGAGCCCATCGTGCTCTACCTTGAGCTGGCCCCGATTCTCAGCTGGCATTTCCTTACAATTAAGTCAGAGAACATCCCATGGCCGCCTCCTGTCACCAGCCGGCCCTGATGCTGTTTCCCCCACCCCCTCTGTTCTAGTACACTCCCTCAGGTACAAAGTTTCAGGCGAACATTACAGAAATTGCATAAAGCAAAAGAAACACACTATCATCAGCTTCTCTGCTGGGATTATTTTGGTCGCATCCTGTTCTAAGGTTAATCTTTCCCCTGCAAAGTATGCTTATGTTCCTGATTGCATTTATATGTCACCTTGGTTCCAAGGAGCTCATAATTTGGTGTCATCAGGAAACTTGACCAGCTCATTGCTCACCTCTTAGAACCATGGAACCTTGTTCAGTTGTTCATAAGCACAGGCCACAATCTCAATCCTTGAGGGATTCTACTTTCTACATCCCTGCACTGGGAGAACTATCCATTTATTTCTACTCTCTGCTTCCTGTTCTTTAACCCAGTGTTTTTCAACCACTGTTCCGTGGCACACTAGTGTGCCGCGAGATGTTGCCTGGTGTGCCGTGGGAAAAATTGAAAAATTACTTTATATATAGTCAATATAGGCACAGAGTTAAATTTTTAAACATTTTTTAACATTTTCTAATGGTGGTGTGCCTCGTGATTTTTTTCATGAAACAAGTGTGCCTTTGCCCAAAAAAGGTTGAAAAACACTGCTTTAACCAGCTACTGACTTCTTCTTATCCCGTGACTGCTTACTCCTAAAGGGCTTTTTATCCATGTGCAATATACTCAAAGAACCCTAAAAGGCTTTTTAGATGAGACTTAACCTTGCAGAAGCCATACTGCTTTTTCTTCAGCAAGACTTGTTCTTCTGTATGCTTGATAATTCTGTCTTTAATCATCGTCTCCACCAGTTTTCCCAGAACAGATGCTAAATTAACCAGCTCCTAATTTTCTTCAGATTCCATTATTAAAATTGTCGCATTAGCCACTTTCCAAGTGTCAAATATGAAGACTGGTCTTAGAGGAAAATTACATATTTTTGTAAGAAGATAGAACACTTAGGTGGATGATTTCCTTATTTTTAATTTCTCACTAAAGCTTCACCTGATGTCACTGTGATTTGCCGCAGTTCCTCAGACTCCCTTCCTGTCGCAGTGAAGACAGACGCAAAGAATCCACTCAGCTTCTTTGCAGTCTTCTTTCCTCCTGAAAGATACTCGGAGTCCAGTGTGACTTTCATGCTCTTTATTCAGCTCATAGTAGTGAGGAATGTAGTTCCCCCAAAACGTTTGCTTTATATACACTATTTACACAATGGGCCCCACGTGATTGGCTAATTCCGGGATACTCCTGTATGCCAATCAGAGTGCGGATTCACTTCCACCTGGAGCTGGATTGGGTGGCTCCTGCAGACCAATCAGACTGCTGCAATCTCAATCCTATTGTTCTGGGACCAATCAGACTGCTGCAATCTCAATCCTATTGTTCTAGGACCAATCAGACTGCTGCAGTTTGGATCCTATTCAACTCAGTACATAACACCTCCCTTAGCACATATTTAACTTCCTTGCTGTCCAGTGGTCCGACTACCTCCCTGACTGTGTTTTTTTGCTTCTAATGTTTTAAAGAAATAGTTACTGTTGGACTAAATGTTTTCAGAGAGTTTGGGAATTTTTTCACCCCTTATTGTCTGCTTGTGTTTCTTTTGCTGAGGTTTATGTTCCCCCTTCTCTTCTTCTGGACATTCTTGCCTCTCATAGTTTCCTTGCCTCTGCTCATTAAGCCCACTGGCCATCTCTTGGCCTTGCTGGTCCCTTTCCTGATCCACAGTGTACAGTCCAGCTGAGCTTCTGCTGTTGTGCCTTTTAATAACCTCCAAGCACTCTGGAGAGATTTGACCCTCTTGACTTTCCTTTCGACTTCCTTCTGTCCCCTCATTTTTGCAACGTTGTCTCCATTGAAGTCAAATGTGTTGGACTTTCTTGGCTATTGCCCAATACGTTGAATATGATAGGAAAAGTAGTCACAGCTCCCAGTCAGCTCAGCAAGACTTACACCTCACAGCTTTGTTTTATTTCCGTTTTAACCCATCTCTGCAAAGCTCTACACATCCTGATACATAGAAGCAGGTGTTGTTCAGTCGTGTCCGACTCTTCATGACCCCATGGACCAGAGCACGCCAGGCACCCCTATCCTCCACTGCCTCCCACAGTTTGGCCAAACTCATGCCAGTCGCTTCGAGAACACTGTCCAACCATCTCGTCCTCTGTCGTCCCCTTCTCCTTGTGCCCTCCATCTTTCCCAACATCAGGGTGTTTTCCAGGGAGTCTTCTGTTCTCATGAGGTGGCCAAAGTACTGGAGCCTCAACTTCAGGATCTGTCCTTCCAGTGAGCACTAGGGCTGATTTCTTTAAGGATGGATAAGTTTGATCTTTTTGCAGTCCATGGGACTCTCAAGAGTCTCCCCCAGCACCATAATTCAAAAGCATCAATTCTTCGGCGATCAGTCTTCTTTATGGTCCAGCTCTCACTTCCATACATTACTACTGGGAAAACCATAGCTTTAACTATATGGACCTTTGTCAGCAAGCAGGTAGGGGGGTGTTATTGACTTACGTCAAAACACGTCCGTGATCAGTGCTCTCAGCTGAATGTCATTCATCTGAACCCGGCCAGCCGCAAAGCCCAGGGACTGCTATCTAGCTAGCCTCACTAGGTTCCCTTCTTATAGTAAAACCTGACAGTCTGGAGGTGGTTATTCTTTGGATTCTGTCACAAAAAATCAGGAAAACTGAGCCATGTTTCTTAAGAAATTTCTATTGCTCCATCTGATTGGGAAGACATTTCCTTAGAGCTGCCAAATTTCAAATGCTACTCAAACATTTGGCAACTGTGAGCGGTGAGCAGGGGTTCCATTTACGCTGAAGAATTTTCTTGCCAACCATCTTTGTGCTCAGGAGACTGTTTCCTGCATCGATGTTATGCGGTTTTTTTGTTCAGTTTCCTAAAATAAACATTGACGGGTCACTGGGAGCCTCCTTATTAAGAATCATGTTTATTCATAAATCCCCAGAATTTATTTCTAGGCACAACACGGACCCACTCCATTAGCTGCTTCATTATGGATTCCCCACCTCTATTATGCTACATTTGTGACTTGTGGGTGAGTCTCATATATTTGGATTATAAATTTCTCATATTATGTTGATGTTGCTTGTATAATCTGTTTCACCTTTTCTTCATGTGTACTTTCTTCCTGATTTTTTTTTTAAAAACCTTATTATTTCATCATAGAATTCCAACCTCCCTTTCCTCCCAGGAAATCAAGTTCATGGTCCTCCTCCCTGTTTAATCCTAACAACAACCCTGTGAAGTAGGTCAAGCTGAGAGACTTTTCTCTCTAAATCCTAAAATAATAAACACGAGGACTGTTCAGATAAATAATTAGCAAATGCATATATTAATCTCTTTTCAGAGAATTAGATGTGTTAGAACGTTGTAACAAAAATAGCCAAGGGAGGGAGAAATCTATTAAACTTGCTCCATACCAGCCTGCAGCAGTGCTGAAGAACAGGACGGGCACATGAACGCTGTGCCAAACTGGATCAAGAGATGGAGGAGTCGCACTTTTATCTCCCACCAGTTTAATTTTTCTCAAGCCACAGAGCTGAACTGATTTAGACTGGACTAGCTGTGCCTAGAGAGGTGGTTTGGTCTCAAGGGTCGCCCACATGGTGCACCCCAAATGTTGTTGGGCTTCCAACTTGCATCAGTCCAAGTCAACATGGCTAATGGCCAGGAACGAGGGGAGCTGTAATCCAACAGCATCCTGAGCTATCCTCGGAGGAACCATTTCCCTCGAACATCATTTTCCGCCAGTCTAATTCCTGCCCCCAACAATCTGCTACTAGCCTCGCAGGAGAAAATATAAAGAAACATTTTTCTCAGAAAACCATCATTACCCCATAACTGCTACTATTTCCCTGGAGGGGAAAAAAATACAGGTGAGAGCATTTGTTCTGCTCATAGGCAAGTGTACAAGGTGCGCAGGGAGTGCCCGGGCACCCCATGATTTTATTTTTTAATGAGGATCATGGCAAAGAGGAGAAACAGGCAGAATAAAAAGGCTGGAATGGACCCACAGCTTCTGCCTGCATCTGTCTCCTGAGGCAGTGGTGGTGGAGTGAGGGAGGAAGCCACTTTCAGAGATGGAGATCCGTCCCTGCTTTGTTCTTCTGCCTTGCACCTCTCTGTTTCGGTGGCTCTGTCTCAGTCCAAGCTCCACCCGCCTTTTGTGGAGAGAGGCCTGTGGGGACGGCAGGCCAGGCGGATTTTGTGGTGCGCAAGCAAAGAGGAGGGGAATGCATCTTGCCCTCGGTCCTCCATATCTTCCCAGCTCCGCCCAGTTCTTTTTCTCTACAGGAATAATACTCTCCTTTGGCTTCTTGACCGCTCTTCTTCTTGTTGCCCTGCTAGCTTTTTGCCTCTTTCCTTATTTGTCTCGCCCATTCTCTCTCTCTCCTCCATATCTTCCTTCACTGAAATAAATAAATAAAATTTCCCCAGGTGCAAACCCTAATGAAATGTGCTGCACATGGTTCTGTTCCTGCTATGTGAGTAATAGCAGCTGGGGGCAGGGAAGCAAATAAATCCCCCCCACTCCCCAGTTGTGGCTGTTCTAATCCAATTTCTGCAGCTGCTTTTGATCACTTTTAGGTAAAAATAAAAACACCAGGAGATCTGATCCTGGAGCTCCTGTGATTCGTGCACTTTGGCCCTTACTAAGATGAATGTTTCTTGTAGCATAAGGTTTGATTACTGTTGCCCATTCAAAGTGGCTTCCTGTATTCATTTGGCGCATATACATTGGTGTATATTTCCATATTCATTACAGAAATACCCATGTATGCATACTACCCACTGCAAAGGCAATTATTTCATGATATGTGGAGCCACCCTAGTAAACTCCCTTGCGTGTCCTTTTTCCTATACCAGTGATGTAACGCTAGCAAGATGGGCATCAGAACTTGCATTTCATACGCAGCTCCATGCACAAAAGAAATGCTCTGAATATATGTTGTTCTCTGGCCAGCTGTGCTGATTATAGATTGCAACAGGGAGAGATGCAGATGGATATTTTGATGGGTTCTTGATTTTGCTTAAAAAGCTGCTAATTTTGAGACCGTGGTTTTCTGTAAAAGCAGCTGGCAGTTTCTCTGAATTTATGGTAACATATTTCAAAGGACCAGTTTGGGTGACTTACACCACTCATATTATTTCACCTTATTGGGTAGATGTTCGCAAAGGGTGACCAATGTTAGATGTCTCTTCTCTTTCTGCCCCAAAGGCAAGAAATAGGATAAAACCATTGTGTAAATCCCTTAATTTCCTTGCTTGTCATAATGAGACACGGTATTCAGTTTGGGGTGATGATGTCTCATTATCAAGCCCCCAGGCTTGATAAAGGACTTGGGTGGGGGGATACTAAGTTGATCTGCTGTAGATGCCTTAAAGCATTGCCATGATTTGGTTGTCACGATGGATTTACGCAGAAAATAAATACTAGGTTGTTACTATATGCTTATTTGCACTCCTGGCATGTCTATTGTCCTTACAGATTATTAATGCATATCTATTTAACCTTATTATGTTAAAAAGATTATAAAGAAGAGAGATAATTCAGCCACCTCTTTGAGACTGACGTTCTTCTCTCGCAGCTTTTCCTTGGGAATGTTTAAAAATGGCCGTGATCAGAGATTGAGAATGTGTAAAGCTAAATTAATTGTGAAAATGCTACAGGAATGTTGCGTGGCGTGCTTTTCAGCATGAGCCATCTGTGGGCTCAAGTGTAATAGTCAGTGTAGATCATCCAAGAGGGACATTGCTTATCAGCTTGTACAGAGAGCTCTCCTCAAAGCCAAGAGGAGCTGGAGGGCCATTCTGATAGAAATAATAGAAACTTAGGACCCGTGGGTTAGAGCATGGTGCTGAGAACGCCAAGGTCTCAGGTTCGATCCCCATATGGGACAGCTGCATATTCCTGCATTGCCAGGGGTTGGATTAGATGATCTTTGGGTGTCCCTCCCAACTCCATGAATCTTTGAGACATCTATGAGGGCCCATCCAGGGAGCCAGTGTGGTGTAGTGGTTAAGAGAAGTGGACTCGTAATCTGGTGAACCAGGTTCGATTCCCTGCTCCTCCACATGCAGCTGCTGGGTGACCTTGGGCTAGTCACACTTCTCTGAAGTCTCTCAGCCCCACTCACCTCACAGAGTGTTTGTTGTGGGGGAGGAAGGGAAAGGAGAATGTGAGCCGCTTTGAGACTATCTGAGTGATCTGGTGGATCCTACGCTGAGAAGGGCCTTTACACTGGCTCGATTTCATGCCATTCCCACAGCATTCCTACAGGGTGTATTTTCCAATACCCCTCTGGATCTTCGGCTCTGCCCAAGCAACAATGGAAAGATAGAGGACTTTATTCACTTCTTCCTCTACTGCCCACTATATGCCTCAATAAGATCTAGGCTTCTCCCTCTAATCCCGCCGACTATAGCCAGGGACGATGACCGCATGAAATATCTACTGGTGGATGCCAACCCCTTGGTTTCACGTGGAGTGGCCATCTACATATTACAGGCCCTGAAACTCAGGACCACCTTTTTGGCCAACTTCCCTTAGCCTTAGTCTTATGTATATTCCCAACATGGAGACTGTCGTCACGCCCGCTAGTGCTTTTTTATTTCATTTGTTTTAACCTGTATGATTTTACTTCCAATTGTTTTAACTGTATCTGTTGTATTCTCTGCATAATCGTGTCAGGCTACTGCCTGGTCTTTTACTATGTGCTATGGCCATAGGGCTAATGCAATAAATAAATTGATTGATTGATTGAGACTCCTTCAGGTAGTGAAAAGCGAGATATCAAATCCAAACTCTTCTTCTTCTTCATCCACACTTTCATTTGTCCCATGATTCCTAGTATTTCATATCCATCTACTATCACGGGTCTCTGTTTGGTTTACAGTATTTCTTTTGTTTTGTCTGTGGGCGTGGACATGGGAGCTCCGCTACCCATCGGCTCTGACTTGTCTGCGCTGAGGGAGCCTCCTGTGCTCATGGAGGCTTGTGTGTATTTTGGAACCCCCCGCCACATGAGTATTGGAGGTATTCCTACAGGCAACGGTTGTCCTTGAACCTACGGAGTGTGATGGGGTCGAGAACAGGGCAGGACCTACTGCTGCCGCATACACATTCTCCCCTCCTCGCTTGCACTCTGAATGCCTGAATGAGGTTCTTGTGGCTACTGATTCAACAAATTTTGAAATCCCCAAACAGAATTACAATGCGTGACAAGGGAAAGGCACGATAAAAACCACCTCTACAAATGTTTTCGTATGCAGCATACGGGAGGTTAATGCAATCTGAGTTAGATTACTGAATTGGCTTTTTATTATTGAATTGTATCCACTTGAGCAATTATCAAACCAGGTGCTGCTGATTGGAATCAATTATTTGTTCACCTGATCACTATAAAGCTGACAAGGGCATACGATTGCCACTTGAGGGTGCTTCCACTACTACTGAAGCCTTGTTGAAAGGTATTTATTAGTTTGTGATGCTCCCAAAATTCTCCCCTATTTGGCGAGGGCAAAAATTTAAACTGGCAGGGGAGAAAGTCTTGATTAGATTGTCACGTAGCCTTAATGTCTGGATAAATTTAAGAAAGGTTATTCATGGTGTTCCTGCGTTAAATTTGTTGGGTAACCTGGGAGGATACTGCCCTACAGTAACATTTCCTTCTTTATTTGCAGGTGAAACTCAAAAAATTAGAATACCGTGGAAAAGTCCATTTATGTAAGCAATTGTTTTCATTAGCTACTGGAGTTTAATATATGAGATAGACTCATGACATGCAAAGCGAGATATGTCAAGCCTTTGTTTGTTATAATTGTGATGCTTATGAGCGTGCAGCTGATGAAAACCCCAAAGTTGAAATTGTTAATTTGGGGTTCTCATCAGCTGTTCACCATAATCATCACAATTATAACAAATAAAGGCTTGACATGTCTCGCTTTGCATGTTGTGAGTCTGTCTCGTATATTAGTTTCACCTTTTAAGTTGAATTACTGAAAGAAATGAACCTTTCCACGATATTCTAATTTTTTGAGTTTCACCTGTATTTCCTAAACTTTATTCGCCGCTTGATCGTAAAAAACAAACAAAAGCAGTTTACAAAAAATAAAACAAGAAAATCAAGAAAAAGTCAAAACCTCCCTTTAAAACATACAAAAGTGAAAATACTAAAACAGATTAAAACTACCTCACCTTTCTAAGCATCTGGGTAGGCTTGTCTAAGCAATAATGTTTTTAGCAGGCACTGAAAAGAGACTCCTGACTGATCTCAATAGGCAGGGAGTTCCAAAGTACAGGCGCTGCCATGCTAAATGATCGAGTTTTTGCCAATGCAGGTATTATGTGGCAAGGAGGTTGTTTATTGGAGAGTAGTTTGCGTATCGAGGACCTCAATCCACCCCCCATTGACTTGACACAGGAGACAGATTTTTGGTTTGGGTTTTTGGCAAATAATTTAGGGCCACAACTTTATTTAAATACAAATTCGGTGAGTGGTTGCGTAGGCATTGGTTCAGACTACTGTCACACCGGGACAGAGGCTGGCCTAGAACCAGCGATTGGGAGAATGCGACTGAGGAGAGTTAAGGACCGGGGGGAAGCAACGTGTCCCTCTTCCTCAATGGTCCCGGGGACTCGGCTTATGGCCCTAACCCCTACCGGGGGCATCGGACAAAGCATAAGAGTCGCCGGATTCCTTTAACGGAATTCCCAGCATCAACCTGATTCTGGATGGGCAGCGCCCAATCCAGCAATCCACACAGGAACCAATGCCTAACCGCCAACCTTACAAGTTGTGACAAGTTGCTACTGCAGTAGGCAAAACCAAAAGGCACAGCCAATCGGCCAGATGGACAAATTCCTACTGGGCCCCTGCAAAGCAGACGACCCCATGACAGGCAGAGCAAAGTCAACGCAGAGGCCTAAGAAAAAAGGGGGGGGCGGGATGGGTGATCAGCAGCCGAAGCCAAGAGAAGGAACGCCCTACGTGCTGAGGCTTAAATAGGACGCTAAGCTGTCCATCACAAGTTGCAACATTAACTTTTGCCCAGCAACTCCTGACTGCCCATTAGCTACTAAGGCCGGCTACCGGCCCCACCCCCACAGGAAGGGAATGTGTCTTGCCAGGTCCCGATCGCAACACGATCTTACTCATGGTAGAACCCGATTTATCAACACAGCATGAGCTGGATTTCAGCAGCGATGAGAGAGTAAGGAAAAGCATTAATAACATGAGATTTGCCCAGAAGGACCCATCCTTACACAGGTCTTTTGGATGTTTGCAATATTTTCTGCCATGTTGTCAAGGGGTTTTACATGGTGTATTGCCTAAAACCTTTTAGCCTGGTTATTTCATTATTCAATGGACCATAGAGTTCGGAATCGCTATACAAAGGAATGTAGAGTAATTATGAGTTGTGCATGGATTTTTGCTCCTTTCTCTTAATTCCCTATTACTCTAAGCTCCAGGGCTTGTGGATTTTAATATACTGATATGTTGCATCTTGATGTATGAAAGTATAATATTGTTGACCATTGGTTTAGGCATTGTAAATAAATTGTACAATAAGATGTCTTTAACATTTACTCACTGTTAACAGTGTCTGTGTTTTTCACCAAAGATTTGTCAAAACTTTTTGAGCTTTTTAAAAAATACAAAATAAATAAATACATGCATCTCCTGGAATCTGTTGTACTGATTCCCTAAAGCTATACCCAAATCCCGCACCCCAGTGGCAGTAGAAGAAGATTTCAAGACTTCCCATTTTTCCCCCCTCAGTAAAATAAACTTTATTAAAAATATTACACATTTTATCATTTAACAAAGAAAACATCATAAAGAGAAAAGAAAGAAAAGAAGAAAAAACTCACAATATATTAACATACATAGATTGAATATAAGCATGAAAGAAATAAACATAATACATTCTTTCAAAAAAAAAAAAAAAAAACATCACCTGCTGTTGACTTCCAGCCTAGTCTTTTATTGCGGTTTCTATAAATCGGGTTCTACCTTGAGTAAGAGCACATGTTGCGGTCGGGACCTGGCAAGACACTTCCCTGTCCTGTGGGGGTGGGGCCGGCAGCCGGCCTTAGCTGCTATAGGGTCAAGAGGTGGTGCTGGGCAAAGCTAGATGTAGCAATTTGTGATGGACAGCTCAGCGTCCTATATATTCCTCTGCACGCAGGGTGATCTTTCTCTTGGCTGCGAGCTTCGGATCATCCATCCCACCCACCCCCTCTTTTCCTTAGGCCTCTGCGCTTGACCTTGCAACTGCCTGTCATGGGGTCGTCTGCTTTTGGGGCAGAGGCCCAGTAGGAATTTTTCCATCTGGCTGATTGGCTGTTGCCATTTGGTTTTCGCCTACTGCAGTAGCAACTAGTCACAACTTGTAAGGTTGGCGGTTAGGCATTGGTTCCTATGTGGATTGCTGGATTGGGCGGTACCCAACCAGAATCATGATGATACTGGGAATTCCGTTAAAGGAATCTGGCGGCTCTTATGCTTTGTCCGAACCCCCGGTAGGGGTTAGGGCCGTAGCCGAGCCCCCGGGACCTCTGGGGAAAGGGAAGCGTTGACCCCCACTCCTTAACTCTCCTCAGTTGCAATTTCCCAATCGCTGGTTCTAGGCCAGCCTCTGTCCCGGTAGGACAGTAGTCTGAACCAATGCCTACACAACCACTCACCGAATTTGTATTTAAATAAAGTTGTGGCCTAAATTATTGCCAAAAACCCAAACAAAAATTATGTCTCCTGTGTCAATTCCTTGGGGGGTGGATTGAGGTCCTTGATACGCAACTCTGTACTGATTTCCTAAAGCTATACCCAAATGGAAAGCCAACTGGGTCTTGTGAAGGCTCTAAGCTGCAATGACAAAGGCAAGAATCTTCAAAGCCAAGCCTGTCAGACTGACTCACGTTGATTGTGTCTGATGGTGGGCCTTTTTCATGACCTTGTATTTTCTTCAATGGAACCCGGGGAACCAGGAATAAAAACTATACCACAAAAAAATTCCCTGATAACTTCACACATTCCGTTTTACACACACCAACAACCCATATCGTCACTTTTCAGTGACAGATGCTCCTCGGGGCTTTTTCCCTTAGGGGAAAACTAGACATTGCCTTGAAACAAATAACAAGCAGCTACTTTTTGGTTCACACCCTTTAATACTGGAGTTGGTTTTAATTGGATCTGCTGCCTTGATTCTGAGAAAAATCCCGCACCCCGGTAGCAGTAGAAGAAGATTTCAAGACTTCCCATTTCACGAGTTCTTGCCATCTTTAGTGCAGTCTCGGAAGTTAAGTTGGCTGCCTGCAACAATTCCTCTTATATATCTTTGGAGATCAACCTCGCCAACAGCCCGTCTTTTATCATATCATCTGCATCATGAAATGCACAGTCCCTTGCTATAAAACAAAGCAGCATTAACCATCCACCTATGGATTCAGCCTGTCCTCGTTGGCTTTCAAAAAAGTGTTCTCTCTGCACAGGGACATTCATATGTGGAGTGCAATATGCTTCAAACTTTGCAAACAATATCTCAAGTTTCTTGTCGTCCTCAGGGGCTGGCTTGCCACTTGCAGTCCATGATCTGCAAATATCTCTGCCCTTCTGGCCAGTGTATGTCAGGAACTGTGAAGCCTTGTGCTCCTCAGACCACTTGTCTGCTTCAGGGCCTGCGGAAACCAGTTCCATAATTCCCCTCCATTGTGACCAATTTTCTGCCACATTCCCTGAGACAAAAACCAAGCGTCTTGAGCTGGAGGCCATTCTTTCAGGTGCTCCTGCTGGGCCCTGCTTCTGCCTGGCGTACGGTATAAGGCAGGTGGCAGGAGCTGCTGCAGAGCAAAGCAGCAGCTGAGGCTCCAGGCAGCTGACACTTTCATTTCCTCTAAACACCTTTGGATCCATGTGGCCCAAGAGGCAGGCTGTTGGGCAGGGGGAGCAGGCACCAGCCCAGTGGTCCATGAGTTTGCCCACATGCCAAGTTGGTTGCTAACACTGGCCCTGTTTTCTGACACCCCCCATTATCTGCTGCTCTTGGTGTGGTCATTTGGGAGCACTGCCGGTATGTCCAGCCCCAACAACATCACTAGGGGTGGGCAAATCTGTCCATTCCAGTTCCACTCTCTTCCAATCCTGGTCAATCCTTCACATTTCCAAATCAAAACAAAATATGAGCTTTCGTGTGCATGCACACTTCTTCAGATAAATTCAGTTTGTGAATTTCACCTGATATGCACTTTCCCCTGCAGAGCAATGTTCGCCTAATATTTTTGTACTTTCTTTTCACTTTACCCTAGTAAATGCATTTTTGTACCCATTACTGCAGTGCAAAATTTGGGGAAGTACAGATTCCAAAGGAGGACTGTTTTGCAGTCTGTGCGTTGTTTTGCACAGTGCAAATTAGGCAGCTGCACCTTTAAATGAGAACTGAATTGAATTTTCCGCCCTTGGCACCATCAAGGCAGAATGATGTCTTATAATAGTAGAGTAATACATATAAGCTCTGCCTGATACTTTATGGCTAAATAAGACTATACAATTGTTTAATGTGCTCCATAGAAGTAGACACAGTGCCATAACATTGATGATCCTCAATGCTGGGATCAGAATGACTCAAGTGTCTGCTAGTATAAAACAAAATTAGATCTGCTCCTTTTCTACCCTAATTTGTGTCTGTTAGTATTAAATGTGACAAAGGCAAAAGACTTTAAAGATATTCCTATGGGCAATGGAACAAATCTTACAGTGCCAAAAGAAGATTAATCACAGATAATTGCAGGACAAAAAGAGAACACTCACATTGTGGCATGTATGGAATCCACATATTTTCTCGAAAAATTAGATTCTAAACAATAGCTGGATTCTTCCCTTCAGCTAGATCCCTTTCCAATAGGCCTGAGGATACCCTATAGGATTAAATTTGGCTCCAATTGCAAAAAAAATAAAATAGGAGTATATAGGAACTTAAGTGCACCTCTTTTTAACTTGAACTACTTGATCAACTTAGAATCATAGAATCCTAGAGTTGGAAGAGACGACAAGGGCCATCCAGTCCAACCCCCTGCCAAGCAGGAAACACCATCAAGGCATTCCTGACATATGGCTGTCAAGCTTCTGCTTAAAGACCTCCAAAGAAGGAGACTCCACCACACTCCTTGGCAGCAAATTCCACTGCCGAACAGCTCTCACTGTCAGGAAGTTCTTCCTAATGTTTAGGTGGAATCTTCTTTCTTGTAGTTTGAATCCATTGCTCCGTGTCCGCTTCTCTGGAGCAGCAGAAAACAACCTTTCTCCCTCCTCTAGATGATATCCTTTGATATATTTGAACATGGCTATCATATCACCCCTTAACCTTCTCTTCTCCAGGCTAAACATACCCAGCTTCCTAAGCCGTTCCTCATAAGGCATTTGTGAGGGATCCTATCCCCGATCCCTCCCCTTCAATGCTTCCCCAACAGTGACTCTCCCTAGGTTTCACTGACAACTAGGATGAATCCTAAAGTGTTCATATGGGAGATGTCTCTGGGGTACCTCAGGGCTCTACGTTTGAAAACCTCTTGCCATCTATGGCAGTGTTTCCCAACCTTGTGCCTCCAGATGTTTTTGGACTACAACTCCCATCATCCCTAGCTAGCAAGACCAGTGGTCAGGGATGATGGGAATTGTAGTCTGAAAACAGCTGGAGGCCCAAGGTTGGGAAACACTGATCTATGGGATCTCCCTACCAGGGTTCCCAACTACAGCAGTTTGCCTTCCCTTTAAGCAACTATGTGGCAACTTTGGCTTCACTGTCCAGCCCTCTGTATGACAAGGAGAATAAACAAACCGTTTCCTCTTCCACAGGAAAACTTTGTTCTCTCCTCTTAGTCACACCTCTTAAGGTACGGATACACTGCCAGAGTCAACGAACGTTGAAACACATTTAACTTTATTAGGTAACTTGAAAACATGGATGTCCAGGGTTATTACTGTTACAAATCTTCTTCTCATGTAATTCAGCTTGGTTATAATATAGCAATGGTAAAGACCTTTCCTCCCATCCCCCCAAAGCCTAACCTCTCATTATCTCTCTCCAACCCTCTAACCCTCCTGACCAACTGCCATTCTCCCCTTTTTAAAGGTCGAAAAGTCTCGCCTCCTGCGAGTGAGCCGCCAGTCACATAGAGTGTATGTTAACTCCTAACACGCTGGGCTCCTGACCATACCCTCCCTAAGGGCTGATCCGTTACAGCATTGTTTCCAGGCCTTTGACCATTTTGGTTGCCCTCCTCTGGACAAGTTCCAGCTTGTCAGTATCCTTCTTGAACTGTGGTGCCCAGAACTGGACACAGTATTCCAGGTGAGGTCTGACCAGAGCGGAATACAGTGGGACTATTACTTCCCTTGATCTAGATGCTATACTCCTATTGATGCAGCCCAGAATTGCATTGGCTTTTTTAGCTGCTGCATCACACTGTTGACTCATGTCAAGTTTGTGGTCTACCAAGACTCCTAGATCCTTTTCACATGTACTGCTCTCAAGCCAGGTGTCACCCATCCTGTATTTGTGCCTTTCATTTTTTTTGCCCAAGTGTAGTACTTTACATTTCTCCCTGTTAAAATTCATCCTGTTTGCTTTGGCCCAGTTCTGTAATCTTTTTTTTTTAATCTCTAAACTTTTTTGGTGAGAATCCCATGTTCAGTACACTTCCATGTGATACCCTCCCAAGATTTTCCAGGGGCAGTCCCAGAATTTGGATTTGATCCCAGAATGTCCCTATTTTCCCTGCCAGCACCACTGCTGAGCTCAGGGGTGAGGATGAGCCTGTGCTTGTTCCGAGTGACAACAATGGCGGGGTGGCAGCTGCGAGAAACCCTCCCATTGCCTCTCCCTGGCTGCCACCGCTGCCCTCCTGGTGAACGGGCAAGAAGGAGGTGAGGCTGCTGCCACCGAGGCCCAGCCCCACGTGGCGTGCCGGCTCTGAGGGGCAGGCAGAGGGCAGGGCCACCCTGGGTGGAAAGAAAGGGAGAGGGAAGTCTTTGTGTGTATTTTTTAATGCTTTGTGCATCCACATCTTATCTTGCTGCTTTCTAAAATACATTTA